>NC_136526.1:47683886-47766386 GCF_053919585.1 Euprymna scolopes | reverse complement strand
TTTATTACTTTAATTCAATTTTTATCACTTTAGTTCAATTTTTATTTAGTACAATTTTTATTACTTTAGTTCAATTTTTATTACTTTAGTACAATTTCTATTACTTTAGTTTAATTTTTATTACTTTAGTTAATTCTTTATTACTTTAATTCAATTTTCATTACTTTAGTTTAATTTTCATTACTTTAGTACAATTTTTATTACTTTAGTATAATTTTTATTACTAAAGTTGATTTTTTATTACTTTAATTCAATTTTCATTACTTTAGTTCAATTTTTATTACTTTAGTTTTTTTATTACATTAATTCAATTTTAATTACTTTAGTTCATTTGTTATTACTTTAGTTCAATTTTTATTACTTTAATTCAATTTTTATTACTGTAGTTCAATTTTTTTTACTTTAGTTAATTTTTTTACTTTAGTTAATTTTTTATTACTTTAGTTCAATTTTTATTTAGTACAATTTTTTATTACTTTAGTTTAATTTTATTACTTTAGTTCAATTTTTATTACTTTAATTCAATTTTTATTACTTTAGTTCAATTTTTTACTTTAGTTAATTTTTTATTCGTTTGTTCAATTTTTAATTACTTTAGTTAATTTTTTACTTTAATTCAATTTTTAATTACTTTAGTTCAATTTTTATTTAGTACAATTTTTATTACTTTAGTTTAATTTTCATTACTTTAGTTCAATTTTCATTACTTTAGTACAATTTTTATTACTTTAGTACAATTTTTATTACTTTAGTACAATTTTTATTACTTTAGTTGATTTTTATTACTATAGTTTATTTTTTATTACTTTAGTTCAATTTTCATTACTTTAGTACAATTTTCATTACTTTAGTTCAATTTTCATTACTTTAGTTCAATTTTCATTACTTTAGTACAATTTTTATTACTTTAGTACAATTTTTATTACTATAGTTGATTTTTTTATTACTTTAATTCAATTTTCATTACTTTAGTTAATTTTCTATTACTTAAATTTAATATTTATTACTTTAGCTAATTTTTTTACTAATTTAGTTTATTTTTTTGTTAATTTAGTTAATATTTTTTATTAATTTAGTTCAGTCTGTTTAAACAGATCAAGCAACGCCTTTTTAAGGCTAACACTTTATTCCACAAGGAGATAAATTTACATGCGAGGACTCTCTATGTTTTTCAATTTTATTTTCTTCCTTTGAAGATTGTAACTTAGGTTATGGGGCAGGCAAACCAGCTGCCAACATTGTCCTGTCTTTTATTGAAACCAGCCGAAAGCTCATTTTAGTGTCCTTGTAGTTCCCTTAAGTGCAATTGTCTGGATTTCTTTTGCACTTGGTTCACCAGGAATATTAGTTAAGTAGGACTTCATGTTCTTCTTCATAAGCCCTGTAGCACCTATAATAGCTGGTATGATTGATATCTCCCTAAGATTGCTCCTTGGTGTCTAAGAACTTCCTGCCTATTCTTTTTCCTTGTATGCTCTAGAAGAAAGGTGATCATGGATGCTGTCTGCAACAAGGCCAATGAAGTATTTCTAGATGGTAGTAAGCAGCAGTTGGGTCTGTTCTTGCCCGGGCATTGTGTTTCAACCATTTTAGGTATAAGAGTGGTGTCATGTTTTAACAACCATGTTGGTGTGACCTCCTTGCCCTTTACCAGTCTGGTGAAGCAGCTATTATAATGAATATGGAGTGCTGTAATATTTTAAAGCCGGAAATTTGATAAGTTATCAATTCTAGGTTTTTAATTATTCTAGAATCTATTCAATTTTTGTTTTACTATACCATAATGTTATCTTTAGTTTCGGCATTTCTGGCTGGTTTTTATTTGTTCTTGCTATAGCCTGGATCCAATTGGCTTTTAAGTTGCTAGGTCCCTCATTCTCAAAAAGAGACCTCCAATACTATTCTAGGTCTTGCTCTTTTGGTGGCTGTGGTTTTCTCTAAGGTTTCTGTATAATAGGCTTGCATTACTTCTGCAGTTTATTATCAGATTTTGTTTTCTGTCTGTTCACGATTACTTGAATCCTTTTGGCAAGTGCGGATACATTGCCTTCCAGTTATTCTTATCTTTTTTTTTTTATTACATTTTCACCCCAAACAAGGAAAATTGCCACTTTGGTGTAGGGGGCTACTATCAGGGGCAGCAACTACTGGAGCACTATGTTGGGATTTGGGCAGTAAGATGTCGGTTCACATTGCACTTGAACTTCTGCATGTAAGTACAATTAGGGAAGCAGGAACCTGGAATGGAATTCCAAAGTTTAGCGGTTCTGGGAATAAACTACTGGAGTAGAAAGATCTTTTACATCTAGGGATCTCTACTGTGTGGGAGTGGGATTTAGCTGTCTGTCGGGTTTGTCGTAGGTGTCTACATCGTGGGGGCACAAGTGTCTGCAGTTCGTCAGAGCATTCACCATTAAAATACTTGTAGAACAGGCAGACGGATGCAACGTTTCGTCGATGGGACAGAGGCTGAAGCTTAGATGCCAGTTCAGGGCCTATCAGATTGGCGACTCTTTTAAACCTTGTGTAGGAGTGAGAGGCTAGTAGCAGATGTACCAGCCCAAATGTGACAACAATACTCCATACATGGGCGAAAAGTGGCCTTATAGAGGTACAGGATACTTCCAATAGTTCTGCTTCACCAAATTTACACTTCTAATGATAACTATGATATTGTCCTTTCGACCACTGCACACTCGTTAACCCTTATCCTCGAGTGGCCTCTGGGCTTTGAATAAGTGGTGATTCCCTTGTAAAAAAAAAAGTTCTTTATCTCTCAAACAGTGAGTTTGTAAAGAAATTGAGAACACAATTTCTCTCTCCGCAATTTCATGTTATAGTATATCTTTCTTTTAAGTCTCTTGGTCTTACTAAGTTCTAGAACTAGAATTCATCTAGTCTGGTTGAGTATCCAACTTCGTGTTATTACTTGAGGTAACATCACTTGAAGAAAGAGCACCATTCTTCAAAAAGCTTAGCTGAGTTAGCCATAGTGAGATCTTATTTGGCTGTGAATACTATGTGATTTTGAATATTTGGTCAGAATTCATATTGCGGGAAAAGTATCCTGATGCCAGGTTGTTCTAACAAACCCTTGTACAGAGATGAGTGTCTAGTTCTCTCTGTGTAGGTCACCATATGAATCTTCAAAGAGGATCTAATATGAAAAGCTTTTTTTTACAAGGGAATCACCACTGATTAAGGCCCAGAGGCCACTAGAGAATAAGAGTTAAACAGTGTACAGTAGTCAATGGGACAATATCATACTAATCGTTAGAACTGTAAATTTGGTAAATTGGATTACTTAAGGGGGACGGGTCATCAAGAACTTGTTCATATTGGACTTGAAGACGGCCATATTATAGTCAGCTAGAAAGCAAGCAAAATGAAAGACAGTGGCACAGGTGTGCAATTCTAAGAAAGAAGCGTTGTTCTTGGAATCTATGTTTAGGTTTAGGCACAGATAAAGAGTGGTGGGGAAATTATTGATAGTGTTTTCAGCCAAACATGTGTTTCTCGTGAATGTTTCACAATGCGGGACCATAGATTGGAGCTCAGATGAGCATGTGCCATGAAAATAACGATAAAATAGAGATAGGCTCGCAACATCTCTTCTGTGAGAAAGAGGTTGCAGTGCAGGGAAGAGAAAAGGGCATCCCCCACTAGGCTATGAAATCTATTCTGAACAAACTTTGCCACATGTTTTGCAAGTATGCAGACTGTTAGACACTCGAGGATAGTGTCTAGTAGACATTCAAGTTCTCTCCCTCTTTTTTTTTCATTTTTCTTAAGCTTTTTCTTCTAGGGGATGGGACATCCAACCAGATGTCTGACATTTACCCCCGTTTATGCTTGCTATGTACCTTTTAAAGTGCCTTTTCATAAGCCCAGTTGCTCCTATGATGACTGGTATAATTGAAACCTCTTTTAGTTTCCAATTTCGTTTCATATCATACATAAGTCCTTGATACTTTGTTATCTTTTCCCTCTCAGCTCTGTTAAGCCCTGCATCATTGGGTAAACTGACCTCTATCATGGTCGCTTTTTTGTTTGCTCTGTCCCAAATCACTATATCTTCACTCTAGTATGTATCCTTGTATGATATACTAATTGATATTTTGTAGAAAAGCTTTTACTACAAATGTCACAACTGAATGGCTTCTCTCCTGTGTGAGTACGTAAATGAACTTTCACTGAATAATTCTGAGTAAAAGCTTTGCCACAAATTTCACAATTATATGGTTTCTCTCCTGTATGTGTCATTATATGGTATTTCAACGTACTCATTGTGGAAAAGGTCTTTCCACATATTTCACAGTCAAATGGTCTCACGCCCGTGTGATCATAAAAATGATGTGTTAGCTGGGATTGGTAGGAGAAAGACTTGTTGCAATTAGTACACTGAAACGGCTTTTCTCCTGTGTGTGACCTTATGTGAGCTTGTAGTGAGGTCTTTGTATAATACTTATTGTTACATGTCAGGCAACCAAATACCTTCTCCCCTGTGTGGATTTTCACATGTTTACTCAACATGTCTGACCTCATAAAACTCTTCCCACATATGTTGCACGGGTATGGTTTGTCTCCAGTGTGTATTCGCATATGGCTTGTTAATCTGCATTTCACTGTGAAACTTGCACCACACACTTCACAAGAAAAAGGTTTCTCGCCAGTGTGGATTCTCATGTGGACTTTTAGATCAGCTTTATGATTTAAATATTTGCCACACACTTCACAAGAAAATGGTGTCTTTCCAGAGTGTCCGATTAGATGATTCGTCAAGTAAGATTTTCTTGAGAGAATCTTTCCACAAATTTCACAGGGAAACTTCTCTTTAAACTTTTTTTTCTCTGGGAATGGTTTATTATATTTTTCTTCTTCATTGCCAGAATCAGCTTTACTATCCACTGAGTTGCTTTGAACATTTCCATCAGTTTTACAGTTGGGAAGTTTTTGAGTATTTGACATTTTTATGTCTGATAAAGGAATCCGTCAACAGGTTTCAAAATCCAATTTCATAATCAGTTTATTTTCTTTGGAATAATTGATATCTTGTTTGGAAAAAAGAGATATGCAATAACTACCAGAATTTAGCAGTGTAAAGGGAAAATAAATGCCTTTACTGATGCATATGGAGCGTTTTTCTATTTTGTTACCATAACTTTGAAATGTACATAAATGAAGTATTTGCGTTGGCATTAAAGTAAATATAAGATATTTAAAAACAATGAAAGATTTTATTAATTAATCATTTCTAGCCAGCTGGCAGTTTACTCAAGACCTTTTCCTTTTTGTTTGCAGGAATCTATGATGTATAATGGTGAAAAATGATAATGCTGATGTGTACTAACTAAACCCCTTTCAAAAGTTGATTCTCAGGAGCATTCAGGTCCGCCCCAGATGAAAATCACATTCAAAATTGTCACCAACACTGACTCCCAGTGTCCAGCATTCTCCTCAATGGCCCACTCTCTTGTTATTTTTCTTAGCAATTTGTTCCAGTTAGGGGTGGAGCACGCTACCAGATGCCAAACATCCACTGGCTAACTCAGATATTCCAACAAAGAGTTCTTTAAAAGATTGTGACTGTCCCTTTAAGTGCAATTGTCTGAATCTTTCTTTCACATATTTCACCAGGTATATACCAGGTACTTTTTTAAATTCTTTTTCAGGAGTTTAGTTACTCCACTAATAGCTGCATGTGTTCGTTGTAGATTACCTTTCTGTGTATATGTTCTTCCACATATTTTTTTTTACATGGGATCACCACTTATCAAGGCCCGTAAGCCACTCGGGGATAAGGGTTATTTTGTGTACAATAATCGATGGGATAATATCGTAGTAATAGTTGGTATTGGAGATTTAATAAATCATCTTACTTAAGGGGGCGATTAATCAGGAATTTGTTTATGTTGGACTTGAAGACGTCCAAGTTGTAGTCAGGTGGGAAACAGGCAAACAGAAGAGAATTCCACAGGTGTGCACTTCTCAGAGAAAAGCTATGTTCATGGAATCTACGTTTTGATTTAGGCACAGATAAAGAGTGGGGGAAATTACTGACAGTGGTTTTAGCTAGACGGGTGTTTATCATGAAGGATAGGCGAGGGGGGACAAGAGATTGGAGCTCGGACAAGCACTTTCCATGGGAATAACGATAAAACAAAGACAGGCTCGCAATGTCTCTTCTGTGAGAGAGAGGTTGCAGGGAAATGCATTCTTACAGGAAAATGCATTCATCTCAATCTGTATTCTCATATGCATTTTAAAACCAATGTAGATTTTTCTTGTGTAATAAGCCAAACTTTCAAAGTCAGAAATTTCACATATTAATACAATTATGTTTTTTAAACCAATTCTCTACATACGATAAAGTGTTTCTATGTCAAACTGTATAGAATACGCGTTTTGTAACAGAGCATGGTCACACATATGCAAATGCCAAGCTATGTGCAAAGAAATAAAGACTACAAAAAGAGCATGTGCAGAGACTGGCGATCAAGTTCAGCACATTTGCGAGCACATTTTAAACAGCCTTTGAGAGGACAGAGATCAGAGAGAAAGAACGATCACAGTTTATTCAATACAATATGCAAAAATAAATGTTGTAACAAAAAAAGAGTTCAGTTAGTACTTGTCATATGTTCCTTGCGATGTATTCTCCATACTTGTCGGGTCCCTTTTAATGTTAAACTTTTTTCAAATTGTACTTCTCAAAACAAACCATTATTTTCTGGGGAAATTATAATGGATTATAATCAAATTGTATTCATATAGCTATTTCATTTTGATGTCTCAACACGATTTTGAAAACAGTATACTTTGAGCCAAATATGATTTAGATAAAGAATTCCACATACTTCTTAAAAATAATAAACTATGTTGCCTGAGTGCAAAACTATTTTGTCATGGAATTTTGAAATTTGAAAAAATAAATAGATGAAAAAATTCTTTTTACATCGATTAAAATATTTTGGTGTAGGTAGTCGCAGAGGAAAGACATTTTAACCGGACAGATACATCAAACTAACATCGATCAACGATATTCAAATGTCAACGTTTTTCATGTTTTTTTTTGTTTCTATTTGCCCCATCCATTTAAGTGTATAGCAACTGGATTTTGACGACTGGATTATCTGTAAAAAAAAGAAAAATAACGTATGATATTCAGTTTTCAAAGTCAAAGTTTTCATGTATTAGTGCAATTCTGGATTCTTGAAAACTGAAACTCTACAGAATTTTAAATATATAAATAAAAATGTGGATGCATCTGCAGATGGAATGTGAGGAAAGTGACAAGCTAACCCAATAAAAACGGACTGTTGCTTACACCAAAATTGAGTTGTAATATTATGAACCATTTTTTCTAGAATTCAAATACACAACAACACATTTGGTGTAAGTAACAGTCCGTTTTTATTCCTCGTTGTTTCTTGGTTATGATAGATAGAGAGAGGAGTATTAGAATGCTCGGTTGACAAATCAAATATCCAACTGCCAATCTTTTTCTTGTGTCACCTTTTCCTGTCAACTTTTCAAAACATCCACATAACCAAATTCCTTTCTGCTACATTTTTTCACAACAACAACAAAGGTTGTTTACATTCGTGAGAAATATGGAAACAATTCTGGTTTAGCTGTCATTTTCCTCACATTCCATCCGCAGACACATCATTTTTATCCATATAAATACATATATGTATATAGACCTATACACATATATATACTAGCATGTCAATCCGGTTTAGACCAGGTCCTTTGTGTAACAATATGTCACCAAGCCTCTTAAATTTGGATTCATCATTTAGAATATCCAACATTTTCCTGATATAATCATTCGAATTGAGAATGACTACACCAGCACCCTTACCCGGCTTAGTAATATAAATATCCTTATTAGTCTGCAGGAGCTTGGCAGCTTGATAATGGATCTTAGTCCAAGTAAACACACGAGTATTGATAGGGGAATTAGCAAACTTATGCGCCAGTTCAACTAACCTTGCCTTTATATATAAAAAAAAAATTGTCATTGAACCGTGGTTCATGATGTTTGAGCTGTGAGTTTAATATCTCGAATTTGGCAAAAGTACTTTTTCTATCAATCCTAAGGGGGGGGGTGCCCACATCCAAACCCCTAGCTAATACTACTTTTTCATTGTGAGGAAGACTAGCGCAAGAGAAGTTGAATATATGATGATCAACTTCAATCCGTGAACCGTGCCTGGCGCGAGTAAGCACAACAAGCCATCTCTGGTTGTTAGGGTTAGGCTTAGGGTTATTGCTACGGAAATTATCGCTAGTTGATGAATATTTCAAAAAACGTAATCTATCAAAAAAGGTAAGGTTTGACTATGCAACCGACCATAAACAGCGATATTTAGCAACAGTTCTCTCTGATTCTCTCTCCTCTGATCTCGAGCGCGTGGTTCAGTGGGGGAAGATGTGGCTGGTTACCTTTAATGCATCCAAAACCAAACTCCTATCCTTACATCATCAACGCTCTGATCCCCAGCTGGCATCAATTGTGATGGATGGCTCTCGTCTGGGTGAGGCCCTGTGTTTTGACAAGCTTCTGGGTTTGACCTTTACTCCTGATCTGAAATGGAACACGTACATCAAGTCTGTTGCCAAGGTCGCTGGAAAGATGGTGGGATCCTTCTACCTCTCCAGAAGATATCTCACTAATGATGCAATTCTCTATCTATATAAAATCCAAGTACGTCCAAGGATGGAATACTGTTGCCATATCTGGGCAGGAGCTGCTAAAATCAGCCTATCCTGCCTTGACAGAGTACAAAATAGACTTTGTGGCTTAGTGGGGAATGCCCTTTTCTCTACCCTGCAACCTCTCTCCCACAGAAGAGACGTTGCGAGCCTATCCTTGTTTTATCGTTATTTCCATGGCAGGTGCTCGTCTGAACTCCAATCTCTGGTCCCCCCTTGCCAATCTTTCACGAAAAACACTAACCCCAACCCGACGCAGTTTATATATATGTAAGAGAAAAGAAATAAAGCTGTAAATTGAAATTTACAATGAAATTCTAATAAGCTCTGCTCTCTATTATTTGTGTATTGGGCTTTTTTATTTGGTTGGGATTAAAATATCTAATATACTTCATATTTATATTAGATCGAAGTTTACCATTGCTTATATAACATAAATATTGCATCTCCTTTAATGTTACTATATACATACATACATATATATCTATAATATAAAGCTGAATGTGTGTGTGTGTGTGTCTGGTCACGAATAGGCTCCTATATGGTTGACTATTTAAAAAAACTAATTACAGATAATGATAGACGATGTATCGAGACACATGAATGCGTATGTTTGATCTGGCAGAACGGTGGTTCATTAAAATTGTGGGGTCTGCATTTGCACTTGGTCCACAAAGTATGGAAATAAAAAATAAAAAAAAACGTTTACAAGTGTTTTTGATATAGATGTACATAAGAATAATTTGATAAGTATGTTTTAACTTAAATAGGGATGGTACAATAAAATTGTGGGGTCTGCGTTCGCGCCTGGCCTCGATAGAATTGAAATAGTGACAAACTTTAATAAAGACTTTTCATATCTATCTGCGTAAGTATACTTTGATAATTGTGTTTCAGTTTGAAGAAATATGGTACAAGAAAATTATGAGGTGTTCGTTCGCACCTGACCTCCATAGAATGGAAATATGTCACAAAGTTTAACAAGGTTCTTTAATATAGATCCACAGAATATTGTGATAAGTGTTTCAGTGTGAACAGATATGGTATAATAAATTATGGGGTTTATCTATTTTATTTTTACTTTCATCATATTTTGCTTTGGTTTTGATACCCCCAAATTCGAAGCTATCTCTTTACAACCCTTCCTTTTCATAACCTATCATACTTTAATAAATCAGTCCATTTTCTGTATGCTGTTTTTGAACCCAGTCAATGACGGGTACTTTTGCTAGTATATATATATATATATATATATATATATATATATATATGTGTGTGTGTGATATGACTCAAAACTTTCCTCTCATCTTCGTCCTTACGGATCAGATGATCTCATAAAGTCCTATGTTTATTCCTTATCTTTTAAATTTATATTATCTCAATAAGCTTGGAATAATGTATAAATCATAAAATATAATAAAAATTAAATACTACTGCAAATTAAATTTCTAGACATACAGTCTAAGTTTAATATAACATAGACTTTGAACTTGCATAACCATGACATTCTATATACATGTGCTACACAAGTCCTGGAGGTGACTGGTCCTCAGTAGACAGTATGGCACAATCATGTTGACACACTGGTTCTCACCAGATCACCGAAGTTAAGCAACGTTGAGCCTGACCAGTACCAGATGGGTGACAATTTGGGAAGGCTAGGGGCTGTATGTACCTTCTGGGAAGGTTGGGCATGGGGCCAGCACACTCCCCCTATAAAGAAAAGAACTCCTCACTACAAAAGCATCTACAAAAGTTGTAGATGGCCTATGCCCCTCCAGGGGCTCAAGGGCTATGGATGGATATATATATATATATATATATATATATATATATATATATATATATATATATATATATATATATATATATATATAGTCATGCTTTATATAAGTGATTCAAGTATGTTTTTAATGTGAACTAAAATCTAATATTTTTTTTAAAATACTCAATACGTGCATAGACATTTTGACAGTATTTGGTGCTATATATATATATATATATCCTTTCATTTGTTTTTGCATATGCAGTAATTTGTTGCTACACAGTCATGAGCATGTTTCAGTCAGCTAGCTACTATTAAGTAGAGACCTCTTCAGGCGATACAGATTACATGAAAGCAAAGTTTTCAATGAAAATATCAGGTCTTTGTCACAAGGAGTTAAAATTAGGAGGTTCCCTCAGATGTTGTGATGGAAAGTGACAGGTTCTCAGTAGACAGAACAGTTTCTGATGGTTAGTTGTTCTATACAAGTCCTGGAAGTGATTGGTTCTCAGTAGACAAAACAAAAGATTCTTCACATGTTGACACAAAGAAAACATATGCGAAGTTGCTACAGAAAAGGTTTAATATTTATGGAGCAATTCTGGTTTCTGATTGGTTAGTAGCAGAATGTGAATTAATTTTTTCATTAGTTCCTAGCAGCATCATTTATAAATAGAATCTGCCGACTCTGCGGGATAATACCCCTTTATCGATCAAAAATATTGCAACACTCCCCCCACTATTTTTTATAATGGGGAAGTCTTTTTGGTTCATTCAGCTAAAAAATAAATATATATTTTTATATTCAATTATACATAATAAAATTAGAAATTGTTTGGATCTAAAAATTTTGTCATGTAAAAGAAGCCATTTTTAATTTTGTTCAAATGTCAAACATAAATATACATGTGTACAGAAAAGAGAAATAACAGAAATGGATTTGTATTTTTACCTTAAAAAGGGGTGGGCATGTGAAAAAAGAAGCCATTTCTTAAATTTGATTCAATTTGATTCAAAAACGCATACATATATATGTATAAATAAATATACATATAAATAAATATACATGCAATATGTACCCGTTAAAAAGGAATTTTTTTTTTGTTAATTAAAACAATGCAAAAAAAAAGAATAGGACATTTTTGATGAATAAGAAGGGAAACTAATGTGCATAATAATTCTAATTTATGCACACCTTAAAATAAGCATGCAAAAGTTATTTGTCAAAAAGAAAATTTATAAAGAAAATGTTTTCTAAAAAAGTGATGCAAAAATTATTTGTCAAAAAAAAAAATGTTTTCAAAAAAGTAACTTTAAAAAAATTTTTTTTTTATTTCAGTAAAAGTATTAGTTACGCATTAGTAGGTTAAAGTGTTAATACAAACAAAATGGATGCAGCTTAACGTCTTGCCCAGGACATTCTTTTTCAACATATAGAAATTTATATACATACAAGCCCGTGAAAAGTTATTCAAACTCAAATCCCCCAACAAGTTTTGAAGCAAAACGCTTTAATTTTATTATTGTTGACAATTTCGTGAATACATCAGCGATATTTTGTTCTGATGATATGCAATTCAAAATAATGTATTTCTTTTTTCACCTCGTTTTTTATGAAATGGTATTTTATATCTATATGCTTAGATCTTTGGTTGATTATCGTGTTCTGTGCTAAGATTATACTGGCTTGATTATCTCAATAATTTACTACGGGGCTTTTAGTTAATTCTGGTTCTAAAATAGTCTTTAGGATATTTTTAAAATAGAGTGCTTCCTGGATCGTGTGTGTGATCGCGATAACTTCTGCTTCACACGTAGAGAGAGATACAATTTGTTGCTTTTTAGATTTCTATGAAATAATAGGCCCATTTTCTGATAGTCTGAAACAATATCCAGATATACTTTTTCAATCTTCGTCATTTCCCCAATCTGAATTTGGAAATCCTTCTAATTTTAGGGGATTTCTTGATTTTCTAAATACTAACTTCTGTTCCTTAGTTCCTTTTAAATGATGAAGGACTTGTTTAGTTACGTTTAAACCCTTCATTGTCGGTATTGATAATTTTTGTGACAGTTTTGTTACTGTATACCATATATTGGGTTTATCGCAGTCATTAAATATATAAGACTTCCTACGATTTATCAATATAATTTATGATCTATTATTTCATTCTGTGTGTATATTTTTTATTAATATCGTTTTTGACTGGTGTAGAGCGTTTCTTGCACTCTCCCATTCCAAATTTTAATAGTATTTTGTCAATGTATCTCGATTGATTCATCGTAATAAGTCCTTTCCTATGAGTAAATTCTATCCTAAAAAACTAGGCTATTTTGCCAAGATCGGTCATTTTGAATCTTTTACTTAATTTGTTCTTAACATCGGTCAATATTATGTCACAATTTGATGCGATTAAAATATCATCGGCCCATGAAACCAAAATCAGTAGTTTATTACATTTGTGTTGGGTATATAAACAGGAGTCTGCTGGGCATTGTTGCAATTGCTGTTTAATCATATAATCATGAAATACTGTATTCCAACATTGAGCACTCTGCTTTAGACCGTACGATGATTTGTGAAGTCGCCACACACTATTTTTATTTTTCATTATAAATCCCTCTGGAGGGGTAATATATATTTCACAGTCGACTGGGGGAATTCAAATAAGCATTTTTTACGTCCATTTGATGGATGTTTAGGTCATATTGCGATGTGATTTGCAATAAAATTCTGATTGTCATTAGGTTTGTGGCCGGTGAAAATGTAGAAAAATTTTCTATATCGTAAATCTGAGAGTATCCTTTAGCAACAAATCTAGCTTTGTACTGTTCAACGACTGATGCTGTAGTCTTTTTTTGTAAAGACCCATCTTGCAGAAATAATATGTTTATCTTTTAGGAGAGATACTACCGTATAGGTATTATTTTCGGTCAAAGCATCTATTTCTTTTTTCATGGCTTATTTCCATTGATCACAATGTTCTGAATTAATTGCTTCGTTAAAGCTTTTTGGTGTATTTTCCAGGGGATAGCAATAGTTGATTTTATAATCTTTCATATTGTCGGCCACAAAAAAATCGGCTGTCTTCTATTGGGGTATCTTTCGACTTCAACATCATCATCATCATCATGGATACTCTTGTCCCCGTTATCTTCAGTGTCTTCATTTGTTTTAATAATTTGAGGAAATATAATTTCATCCTCTTCATATGACGGGGTTTCGTCTTTAAAATTAAACGTGTCTGTGAATTTTACAAATCAGACTCTTTTTATTTTATTTTTCTTGGGGAAAAAATAATAATTGGACTGTTTTTATCCTATCCAAGAAATATACCTCTATCAGTTTTAATATTTAATTTACTCTTTTTATCTATGTATGCAAAGCAAGTTGAACCAAATATATGCATTCTGCTTAAATTTGGTTTTCTACCGCAGAAAGCTTCATATGGGTTTTAGATAGTCTTTTGTTAAAGCACCTGTTGTATATATAGGTAGACGCTAAAAGTGCGTACATCCAGAGGTGTTTGGGGAGTTTTGATTCAGTGAGTAGACATCTTGCCATTTCAAAGTGTCCGCCATGCTCTTTCTGCAGTCCCATTTTGGTGTGGCGATCTAGGAGCCGATTTTTCATGCTTGCTTGGTTAATTAGTAAAAGTTCAAAGTCTTTATTAGTAAATTCTGTACTATTGTCAGAGCGAATACACTTGACTTCACCGTAGGGAGCCATGTCAACTAAATATTTTTTAGTTGCTAGCAGGGTATCAGATTTGTTCTTTAAAAAATAAACCATTATTAAACCTGAATGTTCATCTACGAAATTCAACACATGTCTATAATGTTCTCTGGCCATCGATTCCACAGGACTGTTCAAGTCACAATGCACTACTGATAGGATTTCCGTGGTCTTCTTGTTTAGTATATTGTTTTGATAGTTTGTCATTTTTTCCCTATGTACAAACGTCGCAGTTAAAATTTTTTGATGTTTGTATTTTCATTCCATCAACTACAGTTGGCAACTTTTTGATATCAGGAATATTGCAGTGCCCAAGAATTTTCTGCCATGTCTGTAAATCATGCTAGGTGGTTTTCGATGGGACAATGCTATTTAAATAATATAGTCTTCCATTTTTTTAATGCCAAATACGGTTGCATTCAGATACACCAGTTTTTATTTATTGGGGCTAAAGTTTATATTTGCACCCTGTTTAATGGCAGCTCATACAGAAAATATATTTTGTTTAAATTTCGGGATAAGAAGAACGTTTTCTAGGATACAGAAACATAGTTCACCTTTATTGTTCCTTAGCGAGATTTTAGCATCACCTCTTTTCAAAACGATATCGTTTACTCGACTGCCATCGGCCAGTTCTACAAAATGATTTTGAGTCTTAAAATTGGGATCAAAATTGATAAAATCAGATTCCTTCATAATCACATGTGCCGTTGCACCACAATCATCAAGAAAATTATTATTGTTTATTAAAACGTCAAGCGTATATGAAAATAAAAATGTATGTTCATTAATCTCTCCACATTTTTAATGGAGTCACCATTTGAAAGTCCTGCATCTACATTGGAAACTCTTGTGATTAGGTCAGCCACAATTCTAGCAAATAATTTTTATACTTTTCTTAGGAGAAAATTGTTTTTGGCAAAGTTGCAATTTTTATGCCCGGCATGGGTATAATTTAATTTTGGTGTTTTTATGTGTGCATTTTTGAATTTCATGATATTTGTAGATTCACTTTTTTCTGTGATCATCTTCTCAGTTTCCTCATAACTTCTGAGTGCCACCTTGAATTGACTAAAAGTCATGGGTTTTTCTTTCTGTGTTATCACGGTGGTAAATGGCTTGAAATCACTTGGTAATCCCTTGAGGACCATGGAAATTAACAGACTGCCGCTAATAACTTAACCAGACATTTTTAAAGAATTTGCAGTGGTTTCTGTTCTTAATCTGTAATTGTTTTGGCTTTCATTTGTTTTAGAGAGGTCAGTTCAGTATATAAAGAAATAATTCTGGGTTTTCCTTTCGATAAATAATGCTCTCTCAATATGTTCAATGTTTTGCAGCCATCGTCCAGGGCTTCTCTGATTACCAGTGATAAACTTTGGTCATCTAAGCACTGTATTAATTCCACAAAGACAGTTACGTTCTTTTCAATGAAGTCGGGGTCATTTCTGTTTTCAGGTTGTGTTTGAAGTACTTTATGTAGCTTTTGAATTTGTAGATATCCTAAAAATTTCACTTGCCACAATTCAAATTTTGATTCGGATCCATCGAAATAAAAATGCACACTGGGCCCATAAGTTCTTGAGTTGTAAGTAATTTTTTTAATAAATATATGTATGGTTTCATTTCTCTTGTTTTCCGTTCAGTTTCGTTATATAATCAACCGTATCCACTTCCAATAGCTTGATTTTTTTTCCGAGCAGTGATCTTGGACATTACTTAAAAATATACAAATTTATTTTCTTTTGGAGGGGGGGGGGGCTGTTTTAAAACTATATCTACCTCAGTATTTTCTTTAATTTTCTAATTTTAAGTGATTATCAAAACTCCTAAACTAAAACATGATCACCATGTCGGACATTTTTTGTTTAAAAGTAACACTCGACATTACTTGTTTTTTTATTTAACTTAATAAACTCTTTAAAATAAGTTGAACCACCAAAAACTTTCAAAGCTAGGGTAGAAAACGAAAACTTAGAAAAATAAATTTTATTTTATTAAAACAACAGTAAAAAAGTAAAAATATTAAAAAAAAAAATATTATCAGATGTATATTTGTTTAAAAATATCTCCTTCAATAACAGTCATAAAATGTTTTCAATCGATATTTATTCAATAATGGACCAGTTTTCCTATCTAGCAAAAATGGACGAGTTTTCCGAGTACAAGTTTTCCGATGACAAGTTTTTCTAAATTCATTTTTTTGTGCAAACAAAGTGTTTTATTCAATTCAATATCTTTGGACTTTGCTTTAATATGCCCAGAAAACTAACATTCATCGTCCAATGGATTTATTATAATGAATTTATTAAAGTTCAAAATTTAGCTGAACTTGTCAGTTTCCAAATGTCGCCGTTAGAAGATTTTTTATTATAACTTTTTTTTCAGGTGTAGAATTTTTTTTTTTTTCTTCTTCTTTGGGAAAGTAAATTTAGGCTTTAATCTTTCAAATACAATCCAAAATTAATCGGAAACCTACACAAAATTATGATAAATCGGCCTTCAAAACTATGTCTCCCTATCATATTTCCGCCAGTAATGCACGTACATTTTTTAAGAGATTAATTTTAGTTTGTTATTTTTCAAACACAATTGAAATTTAGACATAAACTAAAAAGATAATTAGGTACTTCTACAGTTTATTGCCAAAATTGGAGATGCCATTTTATTTTACGCATTGTCATTGAAATCCAAGGGAGAAATTAGTACTTTAAACTATGACCGAAGTTAGAAATAAATAACAAAAAACTAAACTAGATATTAATTACTTTCGGAAAGAACCATGAAAAAAAAAGTAAAGTTTTGAAAGAGAATATATATATCCATAATTGTTTAATTGGAAATGTTTTGATTAATTAATGAAAACGGGAAAGTTTTTCATGAAACGTGTATATATATATATATATATATATATATATATATATATATATATATATATGGAAAATTCAAAATGGCGGCCGACTCTCTCTTTAACACAGTAAGTTCGGGAAAAGGTGTTATAAATAATAAACTAGACAAAATACGATTAAAAACCACCGAATATATGTCAAGTTATGTCACGGTAACATATATTGAGCGAATTTCTAACAGTATTTTGTCTAGTTTATTATTTATAACACCTTTTTCCAAACTTACCGTGTTAAAGAGAGAGTCGGCCACCATTTTGAATTTTCCAATACATCGGTAAACACTGTATGCTTTTCGAGCCGAATAAACATGTTAAATTGAATAAAAACACGAAAATTATATCCAGTTTGGTAGAAAAGTAACTTATCTTGCCTTTGTTATATATTTGTTTTTTGACAACTTTTTCGAATCTATGTGTACAGTAATACAAACCCAAAAAAAAGAAATTGAGGGAATTAATACTTACTCTTCGTAAAATCTTGTTACGTTTAGTTTGTTTGTTTTACAGAAAAAATAACATAACGATTATATGATTTGTATATTTCCATTGACAATCCCGTGGCAAATCGTCTTTAAAATAAGATATTTTGATTAAACCTAGCGTACTTTTTAAAACCGGAAATAGGTTTATGGGTTATCTCCCCTTCCGCATTCGCTTTTCTTTTCACATATTTTTCCGGTCTTACTGAAAATGTACGTCTACTTTATGTCCGTCTAATTGCTGCTGCTCCTGATGATTATGAAGCAACTTCTTTAAAGCCACTTCCGGTTTTTGACAGTGGAAATTATCGTGTGCTATTTAAAAACAATATATATATATTATCTTTGTTAAAAAAATACAATAATGTTCGGACAAGTGTCAAGTGATCTTTTCCTAAGAATTTGTAAAATACAATAACAGATCTGCATAAAATAAAATTAGAATTATATTTAGTAATTTACACTAGTTTTGGAGGATTAAAAAACAAAAAAAGAATCGAGTTTTCGACCATTCGCATGCTGTTTGTTTTGTTTTTGCGTTAAACATTTTTGTAAAAAAATGCTTTTTTTATTTATCTTTTTATTTTCAGAATTAGGGAAATATTTAAAAAAATAATAATAAAATACGAGTCAAAAGTAAAAAGGAAAACACTCTGGCCTACAAAAATGCCCGGGCGGTCCCATCGACATTTCCAAGTACGGGCGCCTCGGGCGACTAGCAGTTATCGAAGTATTCTAAAACGTTTTTTAGTCATATGTCAAATACATAGAAAAAGCAAAAAAAGCGTAACGGAAGATTAGGTGACTACTGACTCGGTGTGAGCAAATAAAACGCTATTGTTTCAGTTGTTGTTTTTTATTGTTTTTTCACTGTTTTGTGTTCGTTTTTAGTATTATATTATAATACTTATAAAAATACATCACTTTATGAAATATTTATTTATATTTGGCAAGGTTGACTTAAAATGTCCACAAGATAGCGACTGTGAACGAATGTAAAAAATGAAAATGGAACGGAACGCACATTTAAGTGAAACGAGATTATCGCATCAATAATAATAATAATAATAATAATAAGCGTGTATTAATTTTTAACTAATCAATACTTGTTATGAATATGTTAAAAAAAAAGACACAGTAGTGTTTACTTTTGTTTGTTTTTTTGTTTTGTTTTGTTTTGTTTTTTTGGTAAATAAAATTTGTTTTCTTAGGGGTTTAGGGTCACTAACAACGAGTCTGATATTCAACCCCGTTGTAAATTTACCGTTTGCATGGTATTAACCCCTGAACGCTTGGACTACGCACGAGCGCGCGGTAGCATACACAAATTTACATTGGTCGTCGCTCGTCAACAAGTACTTTTCCTAATATTAATGCGTGCGTGTTGTTTACACTGGTCGCCATGTGTTGTTTTCGCGCACGCAAAAACAACACATGGCGACCAGTGAAAACAACACGCAATACACTGGATAATAAACGCATTAATATCAGGAAAAGTACTTGTCATTACTTTAAAGAAAAGTGTGGAGGTTGACCTAATGTAAATTCGTTTATGCGCTCGCGCGTTGTCCCAGGGTTTAGGTGTTAATACCATGCAAACAGTAATTTTGCGACGGGCTTGAATATCAGATTCGTTGTCAGCGACCCCAAAACCTCCTTAAAAAACAATTGTTTTTGGTTGGGGCTATTATGGTATTAAACAACATATTTAGCTTTTCTTTTGGTTGGTGTTTATTTTTTTCGACTAGTCTAAGTTTTACGTAACAATTTAATAAAGAAAACATTAAAAAAAAAATGAAATGAAATAACATAGAAATATTTGTTTTTTATTTTTCCATTTATTTTTTTTTAATTCAACTAGTCTGTACTTTCGCATGACGATTTAATAAACAAAAAATACAATAAAAATTAAATTTCATGTTAAATCTCTGCATAATTACCGAAAGAAAACAATGAAATAAAAAAAGTAAAAACTTCTCTTTTAGTCTTCTCAATTATTAAATCATTTCTCTCTGATAGGTTCATAAGAGTAGTAGTTGATGCGCAAAAATCAGAAGCTCACAGTATTAATGCTGGAGTCCCTCAGGGGTCCATCCTTGGCCCAACTCTTTTCCTGATCTACATTAATGATCTTACAAATCACATCATAGACATTTTTGCTGATAACACTACCATCTATGGTAGCACATCTAATACAGTAAACGACCAAGTTCTCTCCAATTCTCTCTCTTCTGATCTTGATCACGTTGTACAATGGGGAAAGGAGTGGCTGGTTACTTTTAATGCATCTAAAAGCAAGCTTCTATCTTTACATCATCAACGTTCTGATCCACATCTGGTATCAATTAAAATGAATGGCTCTCGTCTTGGGGAGGCCTCAAGTTTTGACAATCTTCTGGGCTTGACCTTTACTCCTGATCTTAAATGGAACTTGTACATCAAATCTGTTGCTAAGGCTGCTGAAAAAATGGTGGGATCCTTCTATCGATCCAGTAGATATCTCACTGCTGATGCAATTCTCTATCTATATAAGAGCCAGATACGTTCAAGGATGGAGTACTGTTGCCACAGGAGCTGCTAGAAAGGGCTTGTCCTGCCTTGATAGAGTTCAAAATAGACTTCATGGCCTCGTGGGAGATGTCCTTTTCTCTTCACTGCAACCTCTATCTCACAGAAGAGATGTTGCAAGTTTGTTTCTGATGTATCGTTATTTTCATGAAAAGTGTTCGACTGAGCTTCAATCTATGGCCCCCCTCGCCAAACTTTCACAAGAAACACTCGTCTAGCTGAAAACACTATCAATAATCCCCCCACTCTTTATTTGTGCCTAAACCTAAACGTAGATTCCATGAACAAAGCTTCTTTCTTAGAATTGCACGCCTGTGGAATCGTCTTCCGTTTTCCTGCTTTCCAGTTGACTACAATATGGTTGTCTCCAAGTCCAACGTAAACAAGTGTCTGATGAGCCATTCCACTTGTTAACAAATTTACCGAATTTCCATTACTGACGATTACTACATTCTCCAATTAATTGCTGTACACTCTTAACCCTTATTGCCGGAGTGGTCTCTGGGTCTTGATAAGTGGTTATGCCTATGTAAAAAAAAAAAAAAAAAAAAAAAATCCTTTTGTTTTCGTTTATTTTTTTTTTTTCCAAATAGAATTTTATCAGCAGTGGAGTTTTTTTTTTTTTTTTTTTTTAACAATTTTTTTTAAATACTGTAAATCTGCATAAAATAAAAAATAGAATCAGTTTTTTTTTTTTAATTCTTATGCCCAAAACAATAAGCAATTGTTGCCGCGTCAGCATTGACCTGTAGGGACGCCCTAGGCGACTAACAGCTAGATAATCCCTTTTAATGTTTTTCTGAAACTTTTATCACAATATTATAATGTTAGGTAACCGAAACTGTCTCTGAAAATTGAAGAAAATATTTGTTTATTTTTACGCTAGTTTAATTTTTAATAGTAGATCCCCCACCTCTAAAAAAACAACAACAAACAAGCAGTGTTCATCAAGTTGCTTTATTCGGCAAAATTCTTGGGCAGAAATATTGCGTTCAAATCTATACGTACATAGCAAGCAATCTATATGGACATAGCAAGCAATCTATACGTACATAGCTAGCAATCTATACGTACATAGATTGCTAGCTATGTACGTATAGATTGCTAGCTATAGGCTATGTACGTATAGATTGCTTGCTATGTCCGTATAGATTGCTTGCTATGTACGTATAGATTTGAACGCAATATTTCTGCCCGAGAATTTTGTAGAATGAAGCAACTTGATGAACACTGCTTGTTTTTTTTGTTTGTTTTTTTTGGGGGGGGTTGTTTGTTTGTTTTTGAGGTGGGGGATCTACTATTAAAAATTAAACTAGCGTAAAAATAAACAAATAGTTTTCTTCAAATTTAAGGGACAATTTCGATTATCTAACATTATAATATTGTGATTAAAGTTTTAGAAAAATGATAAAAGGGATTATCTATTAGTCGCCTACAGGGGAATGCCGACGCGAAAGCGATTGCTTATTGTTTTGGGCATAAGAATTACAAAAAAAAAAAAAAAGAAAAGAAAAACTGATTCTATTTTTATTTCATGCAGATTTCCAGTATTTAAAAACAAAATTGTTACAAAAAAATAAATAAATAAAAATAAAAAACTCGACTGTTGATTAAGTTCTATTTCGAAAAAAAAAAAAAAAAAAAAATTTTTACTTTTTTTACTTTATTGTTTTCTTTTGGTAATTATGCAGAGATGGAACATGAAATTTAATTTTTACGGTATTTTTTGTTGATTAAATATTTATGCGAAACTAGTTTAGTTGAATTTTCCAAAGTAAAAGAAAAAAAAACATTTCTTAGTTATTTCATTTCATTCTTTCTGTATGTTTTCTTTATTAAATTGTTACGTAAAACTTAGACTAGTCGAAAAAATAAACACCAACCAAAAGAAAAGGTAAATATGTTGTTTAATACCATAATAGCCCCAACCAAAAACAATTGTTTTTTAAGGAGGTTTTGGGGTCGCTGACAACGAATCTGATATTCAAGCCCGTCGCAAAATTACTGTTTGCATGGTATTAACACCTAAACCCTGGGACAACGCGCGAGCGCATAAACGAATTTACATTAGGTCAACCTCCACACTTTTCTTTAAAGTGATGACAAGTACTTTTCCTGATATTAATGCGTTTATTATCCAGTGTATTGCGTGTTGTTTTCACTGGTCGCCATGTGTTGTTTTTGCGTGCGCGAAAACAACACATGGCGACCAGTGTAAACAACACGCACGCATTAATATTAGGAAAAGTACTTGTTGACGAGCGACGACCAATGTAAATTTGTGTATGCTACCGCGCGCTCGTGCGTAGTCCAAGCGTTCAGGGGTTATACCATGCAAACGGTAAATTTACAACGACAACAACAGCGACCCCAAAACCCCTAAGAAAACAACAAAAACAAAAAAACAAAAGTAAACACTACTGTGTCTTTTTTTTTTTTTTTAACATATTCATAACAAGTATAGATTAGTTAAAAATTAATACACGCTTATTATTATTGACGCGATAATCTCGTTTCGCTTAAATGTGCGTTCCGTTCCATTTTCATTTTTTACATTCGTTCACAGTCGCTATCTTGTGGACACCTTGCCAAATATAAATAAATATTTCATAAAGTGATATATTTTTATAAGTATTATATTTTTATAAGTATTATAATATAATACTAAAAACGAACACAAAACAGTGAAAAAAAAAAAACAAAACAAAAAAAACTGAAACAATAGCGTTTTATTTGCTCACACCGAGTCAGTAGTCACCTAATCTTCCGTTACGCTTTTTTTGCTTTTTCTATGTATTTGACATATGACTAAAAACCGTTTTAGAATACTTCGATAACTGCTAGTCGCCCGAGGCGCCCGTACTTGGAAATGTCGATGGGACCGTCCGGGCATTTTTGTAGGCCAGAGTGTTTTCCTTTTTACTTTTGACTCGTATTTTATTATTATTTTTTTAAATATTTCCCTAATTCTGAAAATAAAAAGATAAATAAAAAAAGCATTTTTTTTACAAAAATGTTTAACGCAAAAACAAAACAAACAGCATGCGAATGGTCGAAAAACTCGATTCTTTTTTTGTTTTTTAATCCTCCAAAACTAGTGTAAATTACTAAATATAATTCTAATTTTATTTCATGCAGATCTGTTATTGTATTTTACAAATTCTTAGGAAAAGATCACTTGACACTTGTCCGAACATTATTGTATTTTTTTAACAAAGATAATATATATATTGTTTTTAAATAGCACACGATAATTTCCACTGTCAAAAACCGGAAGTGGCTTTAAAGAAGTTGCTTCATAATCATCAGGAGCAGCAGCAATTAGACGGACATAAAGTAGACGTACATTTTTAGTACGACCCCATATTTTTTCAACATTTATAGTCAGCTAGCGTACTTCCTAACTTCCGGTGTGTTTACCGGTTACCGGAAGTGAAAAGGCAAATCAGTTCCATCACTGTTATTGTTTTTCAGTGTTTCTATTGTGAAGCGATTTATTGAAATTAAATATAAGAAAGGACTTTATTGAAAAGTATACAATAAAATTAACAAATTTATATACAGATAAAAACTATACAATTAGTCTTTATTTGCACTTTTAATTAATAACAAAATAAAAAAGTTTTCATTTCATTTAACATTTTATAAGAAATATATATTTATTAAATTATAAAAATAAAAGTGTTTTATCTGAATTTATACAGTGTGTCCCAAAAGAAGCTGACGGATTTGAAATTTAAATTCAACTCAAAGTACCTCTCTACAGTAAATATCGACTCCTTGATGGTATAACGACTCATGATGACTTTAGTAGGGTTAATCTAGATGCTCTAAAATCTTTTTTTCGCTAGTTTGATGCTTCTATTGTTCTATCTTATATTTGATCAATTCAGCTTCTTGTGGGACATCCTATATAAGATATGTTTATGAAAGTATAAAAATATCGAAAAAAAAAAAAAGTAATAGAAAAGAGTACATGCACAGGAGAGATATAGACGTGAGAAAAAAAGCAAAGTAACTGTTTTGCCTTGTCATCGCTTTTGGTACTGCTACGTCGAAAGTTAGGAAGCATTAATATGCAGACTATAATCGTTTGAATTTTATAAGACAGAATAAACAATTATTACAATCATAAATACAAATGTCCATTGTTATATCACATATCTCTCCATATTTACAAGAATAAACCAGAAACCAGCAGGAACACCAATGGTGACAATAATGGCGACGCTTAGACGAACCCCGTTCATTGATACAACATAAATGGACACAATAAACACACACGACAACATTAAAGCCCATTTTTTTTATGTACACACATCAACGGAATAACGCGCCCCTCACTTCAACAAAGAAAACCGCCAGAGGAAGCTGTACATTAAAAGAAAAATCAAAATATGAAACACAAACATCACAGCAGACACAACTCCGACAGCATATAAACACGAATAATTATTTCACAAAACACTGCAACAGTACAACACCTACTAGAACACATTCACAACTTTCTTAGCTTTAAATTGATATAACACATGTATACAAGCATCAAACAGACGACTCCTTTCAATGCATTAAAACACAAAAAACAAATACAAATAAAAAGCAAAAACGACAGCCAACGATAAAAGCCACCTTTATCTACAACTACGTCCACATCACCAGTATAAAAATGACAGCTTTTTCGACGAGCGGGCAGATCGGTCCAGTGTGTCAATCTGTAAACCTTGCTCCATCACCAGCCAGCAGCCGTTAACGCCTTGCCAGTGACAACAGCTATTAAAGTTACTGCGCTGCCACCGCCAACTCATTCGTGATACTGAACAGCAAGCCTTGCAGAGTACCCCTCTTTCGCTGCCATCGCCATCACTACCAGATCACCACAGCTCACCAGACAGAAAGTTTTGTCCTGCCGATAGCAGCAGCCACTGTCACCAACCCTCCATCAATGACACCTGCTATTAAGATTACTCCTCTTCTGCTGTCGACACCAACCCCCTTGTGCTACCAGACAACAGCTTTCAAGACTACTCCTACTTTACGGCCGCCACCACACCCGTATCCCAGACACCAGAACACTAAGCCACATTTCTGTCATCGCTGCGACCACACCCGTATCCCAGACACCAGAACACATAAGCCACATTCCTGACATCGCCGCCCCGCCTCAGCCTGACCATAACATCAGATCATTGCCGAGTCATACCAACGCCCGACCAGCATTCCCACTGCCTCCACCGCCGCCAGAATATCCTGACACACGAAGCAGTTCATTTCACAATCGTTTTAACTTTAAATAAAAGGTTTACACTCAACCTTTTCGTTTGTTCCAATCTTGCTTCCATGCACTCAGTTTTGTAGTCTAACACCATCTTCCTGTAAATAGGTTTCTCACATCTATGTAACTTATACATTATTATTTTCTTAATGTGAAAATAAAATAAAATTTTTTCCAAATATAAAAATATTGAAATTAATATCTGTCAAAATTTGCTAAATTAATAAAATGGACAATTAATTAAAATTTATAAATTGAACAATTACTAAATTGTCCAATTTCTACTGTACACTCTTTAACCCTTATCCTTGAGTGACCTATTGGCCTTGATAAATGCGGTGATGCCTGTGTAAAAAAAAAAAAAAAAATTAATTTAAATTTAAAAAAACGCCAAATACGATTTATGAAGGATGATCTGCTTCAAAGAAGTCAAATTTTATTAAATTTTGCTTAAAAAGGGCCAATTTGGCAACCCAAAGTATTTAGGGAGGTAGATTTCTTTATTCTGGACAATTCTCAGTTTTAGAGAGTTTCTTTAGGTGTTTTGATTTGCACAAAGATATTTGGGAGATGAGCCAATTTTGCGGGGATATTTTCAAGGAAAAAAACTTATAAGGTTTATAATTAAATGTGAAAAAAAAAAACGAGAGACATGTCATGTGATAAACAAAAACAAAATAAAAAGTTCAGAAACATACATTCACAAAATGAAATTATGGAAATAAAAGTGTTGCTTTTTTTAATAAGTTTCATATCTGAATTTATATATGTTTATGAAAGTATAGAAATATCGAAAAAAGTAATTAAAAGAGTACATGCGCAGGAGAGATATAGACGTAAGAGAAAAAAGCAAAGGAACTGATTTGCCTTATCACTGCTTCTGGTACCACTACGTCGAAAGGTAGGAAAACTCTGAAGCTAAACCTAAGGGGAGGAAGACCTCTCCAGTCTTGGATGACAACCTTCCTAGAGCTGGTGACGCAAACAAATTACCGGTCTGCAAACCTATACTACTTAAGGAGTAGATAGGTACTGTCTATCGCCCGGCTTCCATACTCCTTCTTTGCCTATTATCTAGGCGTAGAGGTCGAATCACAGGGAGTCGACAGACCTTCAGTAGTCGATCTTGTTCCCTGACTAGGACAATGAACGCCATTTTCCCACTCCCGACACATCCCATCCCCTAAACTGGGCACTTGGGAGTGCTTGAATGCTATAATGCCAGTACAAGTAGATTGGGTTGACCATCATGTGATGGGTTGAGGGTACCAGATAGACCGTTCCTGGCTGCTGTTCTTGACTGGTAGTACAGGGGCCCTAACTCTTTGGTAGCACTTGGAGCGGCTGCTCCATCAACAGTTGTATAATATCGGGTTGTTTGTAGTGCCATGTCTTTAAAAGTGACCCTGCACTCATCCCTGGTGGGCTATCTCGAGGCCACAATCCTAGTAGATGGCAGGACAACTGATGGTCTGATTGTGTTGCATGTCTGGTATTCTGCATAACCACTTGTTCAGCATCCCTTACCTAAACTGAAACTCTTTAAAAAAATGACAGTACAACAAAAAAATTATGCTAAAACAAGGCCCAAACTCAAACAAAACCAACCTGCCTTCTCCCTTGAGGCTTGCATTTACGAACATCTGTGGGCTTAGAACTAATTTAAATGATGTTGAAGTATTTCTCCTAACAAACACCCCGGATATCTTAGTACTAAGTGAGACTAACCTACACTCCTCCATCCCCTCTAACTACTTTAACATGCCGTAAGGACTCTGACAGACATATGCACGGACTTGGAGTCTACATTCGTAACACCCTCCCCTAGGCTACAGAAACAAACCTAGTATCGGACGATCAAGCCTTTATGTGCTTTAGACTAAACATACAACATAACATTAGCTACTTTTATTTTCTCTACTATTCTCCCTCGACCCTGGACTGCACTATAATAAACAAAGTCTCTGACAGCATAGACACAGCACTCGCCCTCGACACTAGCGCACAAGTACATGTATTTGGTGACTTTAATGTCCACCACAAAAACTGGCTTGGATTCTCTATTCACACAGATGCAGCGGGCAGCACAACACATAGTTTCGCTATATCTCACTCCCTTTCACAAATGGTTACGTTTTCAACCCATTTCCCTGACCAGCAAGAACAACATGCATCACTTCTAGATCTGTTTCTGACCACAGTTCCCAAGGATTGTATAACAAATGCTGACAGCCCACTCGGGAACGCTGATCATGCAGTGATAATGGCCGAAATCGCCTTAAACTCTAGACCCAAAACTGAAGAGCCAGTGCTCAAAACAACGAGATATTATAAAAAGGCTGACTGGGAAGCCATCAGAGATCTTATCAGAGATGCCCGATGGGGAAATATTTTTTCTCTTCCTGCTGAACAGTGCACAAATGAGACCACTGAATGGTTCAAAACGGCAATTGAAGCACATGTTCCCATGCGGAAATTTTATAGCAAGCCACACTCTCCCCAATGGTTTACTTCTACTTGCGCAACTGTCATTGCTCAAAGGCAGCATGCATAACACAGATTTAACAGACATAAGTCCGGATCAAACAGACAGAAGTATATAGAAGCTAGAAGTAACGTTAAGAAAGAAATAGCGACAGCTAAGAGAGAATTTACTGAAACCACTAAAAAACGCATCGAAGCACAAAAATTAGGAATGCGTGACTTCTGGAAAATCTACAACAGTGTAGTAAATAATGGGCAATCAACAATTCTCCCACTAACCAACAATTACGAGGTTGTTTGCTCAGCAACTGACAAGACTAATATGCTTGCCAGTCGGTTTGTCTCAAACTCCACACTGGACCCTTCCAATCACCCCCTACTTGATTTTCCTTTGCGGACAGACACCATGCTAGACGATCTAAAAATCGCACTGCTCAGGTGCATGCTATCATAAAAAACCTTGACACTTCAAAAGCATGTGCACCCGATCTCATCCCAGCTGTGCTATTAAAAAAGTTCTCAGCCGAAGTAGCTCCAGTTCTCTCCAAACTCTACAACAAATGCCTTAATGAATCTTGCTTTCCGGGCTGTTGGAAAACTGCTTCTGTGGTACCAGTATTCAAGAATTCTGGCGAAAGAACTGATCCATCAAATTATCGCCCCATTAGCCTCCTCCCACTTTTCGCCAAAATATTTGAGACCATAATTAATCAAGCTCTAGTCCATCACCTTACAGATGCTAAACTTCTGACTGACAAACAATATGGATTTAGACAAGCCCATTCCACAGCAGACATTCTCACTGTAATCTCTGAACGTATATACCATTCACTGGACAAAGCAGGGGAGGGCAGAGTGGAAGCTCTAGATATATCTAAGGCTTTTGACAGGGTATGGCATGAGGGTCTCCTCAGGAAAATTAAATCATACGGTATCACTGGTAGAATACTTAACATAATTAAATCCTTCTTAGATAAGAGAAAAATCCAGGTTGTCCTCGACAGTCGTATATCTAAATAATATGATATAAATGCGGGAGTCCCTCAGGGGTCTATCCTTGGGCCTCTATTGTTCCTAATATTCATTAATGACCTCCCCAACAAAATTGCCTCTGAGATGGGTATATATACTGATGACACCACACTCTATAGCAGGCACGACAGGAAAACAAATGAACACATACCTAAAGAAATGGAAAAAACACTAGAGAATGACCTCCAATCTGTAGTGGATTGGGGACATAAATGGATGGTCACATTCAATGCTGCCAAGACTAAATTTGTTTCCTTCAATAACTACAAGAAACCTTCTCTACCACCAATAGCAATGGCCAGTGACTCTTTATCTGAGAGTACATCTTTCAAACTGCTTGGCCTTACGCTCACAGGAAACATGAGGTGGAGCAATTACATTGAAAGCATTGGCAGGGCCGCTGCGAAGAAGGTAGGCTCTCTCTACCATGCTAGAAAACTACTAACACCTGAAAGTATCCTGTACCTCTATAAGGCCACCATTCGCCCATGTATGGAGTATTGCTGTCACATTTGGGCTGGTGCATCTGCTGTCTCTCCCTCCTAGACAAGGTTCAGAAGAGAGTCGCCAATCCGATAGGCCCTGAACTGGCATCTAAGCTTCAGCCTCTGTCCCATTGGATCGACACTATGTCAGCTAACGCCACCTAACAGCCAAATGCGATCCACGGATCAAAGAAGGGGGAGATAATCGCCTTTTTAATTATGAATTAACTTAATAAATAAATAAATAAATAAATAAACTTAACTTCTAGTAATAAAAAAAATAACTTTTTCCTTTTTTTTTTTTTTAGAACAGAGGGTTTGTCTTAATTTATCAGTTTATATTTTTTTTCATTCCAAATAAATAACTGATTCGGACATCTTATTCCAAATAAATAACTGAATCGGACATTCCTAAAAAGGAACAGAAGTCGTTATTGTTACTTTATTAATTTGTATTTGTAATAGGAAAAAGTTTGGGGTTTGTATTACTGTACACATAGATTCGAAAAAGTTGTCAAAAAACAAATATATAACAAATAAATGTTATCAAAGGCAAGATAAGTTACTTTTCTACCAAACTGGATATATTTTTTGTGTTTTTATTCAATGTAACATGTTTATTCATCTCGAAAAACATGCAGTGTTTACCGATGTATTGGACAATTCAAAATGGCGGCCGACTCTCTCTTAAACACGGTAAGTTCGAGAAAAGGTGTTATAAATAATAAATTAGAGAAAATACTGTTAGAAATTCGCTCAATATATATTACCGTGACATAGGTTGACATATATTCGGTGTTTTTTTAATAGTATTTTGTTTAGTTTATTATTTATAACACCTTTTCTCGAACTTACCGTGTTTAAGAGAAAGTCGGCCGCCATTTTGAATTGTCCAATACATTGGTAAACACTGCATGTTTTTCGAGCTGAATAAATATGTTACATTGAATAAAAACACAAAAAATATATCCAGTTTGGTAGAAAAGTAACTTATCTTGCCTTTGCTAACATTTATTTGTTATAAATTTGTTTTTTTGACAACTTTTTCGAATCTATGTGTACAGTAATACAAACCCAATTGTTTTCGGCATTTCAGGAAAAAAACAAAAAAAAAATACATAATATGTCAATTATCTCCCCCTTCTTTGATCCGTGGATCGCATTTGGCTGTTAGGTGGCGTTAGCTGACATAGTGTCGATCCAACATGGCGCTCGACTTATTCTCGATTAACTGTGCTTTAATATTTGATTTTCTTAAATAAAAAAAAAAAAAAAACTATTTGATCGATTTACGTGATTTTTGGAATATGACATGTACATGCAATGACAAGTACGTACGTTATACTGTTTTTTTTTTGCAGATTTTCCATGTAACCGATTTCATTTTCGGCCCATTAATAGACTTGCACCGAATTTCCTAATTTGTGTATATATTACTATTTGCGGCATGTCAATTAAGTAAGTAATATTGTTCTTGCTTAAAATAAAATATTAAAAAAAAAATCGATTTATCGCCTGTCTCTCAACAAGCACCGAAAGTTTTATTATACAAAAATGTAGGACTTGAAATTTATAGTTTATAAAATTGATAATTGGAATGCGTGTATTTTTTTTTTTTTAGGGTGGGTGGGGGTAAACGAATGGGTTTGTATTACTGTACACATAGATTCGAAAAAGTTGTCAAAAAACAAATATATAACAAATAAATGTTATCAAAGGCAAGATAAGTTACTTTTCTACCAAACTGGATACATTTTTCGTGATTTTATTCAATTTAACATGTTTATTCAGCTCGAAAACCATACAGTGTTTACCGATGTATTGGAACATTCAAGATGACGTCTTATTCTCTCTTTAACACGGTAAGTGTGGGAAAATATGTTATAAATAAAAAATCGGATAAAATACTGTTAAAAACTCGCTCAATATATGTTACCGTGACATAGGTTGACATATATTCGGCGGGTTTTTAATAGTATTTTGTATAGTTTTTTATTTATAACACCTTTTTCCATACTTACGGTGTTAAAGAGGGTGTGAAACGCCATCTTGAATTTTCGAATATTACATCGGTAAACACTGTACGCTTTTCGAGCTGAATAAACATGTTAAATTGAATAAAAACACGAAAAATATATCCAGTTTGGTAGAAAAGTAACTTATCTTGCCTTTGATAACATTTATTTGTTATATATTTGTTTTTTGACAACTTTTTCGAATCTATGTGTACAGTAATACAAACCCTACAATCAAATATTTATTGGAATACAATGTATGTACACTGCACAATAAATATTTGATTAATCTTTATAAATAAACAGTAGATGTATGTGTGTGTGTGTGTGTGTGTGTGTGTGTGTGTGTAACTGGTTATATAATAATGAAATTAACAGGAAATAGTAATCATACAATGAAGGATGATTTATAACGAGTAAAATCTTTGCTCGACCGGATGAATAATGTGTATAAAAATATGTCAGCAAGCTAAAATGAAAAATGTTCAACTTGCCGACATATTTCTATTACATTTGCGCATGCGCAAATTCATTTATAGCTCCAAGTAGTTTAATTTTAAACCTTTCTTATCTATTTATTGATATCCCAAATAGTAAGGAATGAAACTGGAGCGTTCATTCTTTGGTTTCGATTCTAACTAATGGCACCTAATCCAAGTTTTTTTTTTTTTTTTTTTTTTTCAACTTTTGAAATAACTTTTATATATTCTGTACAATATAATATTGGGTTTGTATTACTGTACACATAGATTCGAAAAAGTTGTCAAAAAACAAATATATAACAAATAAATGTTATCAAAGGCAAGAGAAGTTACTTTTCTACCTAATTGGATATATTTTTTGTGTTTTTATTCAATGTAACATGTTTATTCATCTCGAAAAACATGCAGTGTTTACCGATGTATTGGACAATTCAAAATGGCGGCCGACTCTCTCTTAAACACGGTAAGTTCGAGAAAAGGTGTTATAAATAATAAACTAGACAAAATACTATTAAAAAACAACCGAATATATGTCAAGTTATGTCACGGTAACATATATTGAGCGAATTTCTAACAGTATTTTGTCTAGTTTATTATTTATAATGCCTTTTCCCAAACTTCCTCTCTCCGAGAGAGAGTCGGCCGCCATTTTGAATTTTCCAATACATCGGTAAACACTGTATGTTTTTCGAGCTGAATAAACATGTTACACTGAATAAAAACACAAAAAATATATCCAGTTTGGTAGAAAAGTAACTTATCTTGCCTTTGATAACATTTATTTGTTATATATTTATTTTTTGACAACTTTTTCGAATCTATGTGTACAGTAAAACATACCCATAATATTCAATACAGAATTAGCTATATACTAATAAATACGAACTCTGAATTAAAATATATTGGTTCTTCTTCTTCGTTATTGTACCAAAATCAAACAGCTGAGTTTTGATTAATATATAGTGATAACTACTTACTATTTTTTTTTACCAATTTCAAAATAAGCAATATCTAATTTTCATGTCATAATTAGTTAAATATTACTGCATTTTTACATTAAAAAAAACATGTGCAAATCGATGATTATGCAACGTCCACCAGTACGAATAGAGTTACTTCCCCTGACTTGATGATGTTAATATTTTTTTTTTTTTTTAAACTATTTCTATCATTCAGTATTTTTTTTTTTTTTTTAATTATCTGATACATAAGTCTCTATTGGATGATATTAACAAGAAAAAAGTTTTTTAAAAAAGTGAAAATTGTGGACTTTATTTATAGTTTAGGTACTTATACAGTTTAATGACGACATTAAAAAATGGAAATATTGAAAAAAAAATTTTTTTGTACGTACCTGTTATAGACTGAAGTTCTTCGAAAAAAAATTTCACTTCATTTGATCAAGTAGTTTTTTTTTTTACAGCGAAAAACAATTATTTATCACGACGACGTCAACGTGCCCATTTTGGAAATGTACCTAGCAGAATACCTCCATTTTAGGCCAGATTTTGCAATCTAGCCTTTTTTTTTCGCCAGAATGAGATGCACACATCACATCTGCAATTTTTTTCCGTTTTTTTTTTATTTTTAAAGCAGAATACTATTGAATATGCCAAGAAATTGAAGAATGCAAAGAACTGAAAAATTTTTTACGCGATTATTTTCGAAACATGCGCAGTAGTGTTTACCGATGTATTGGAAAATTCAAAATGGTGCCCGACACTCTCTTTAACATGGTAAGTTTGGGAAAAGGTGTTATAAATAATAAACTACACAAAATACTATTTCAAAAACACCGAATATATGTCAACTTATGTCACGGTAATATATATTGAGCGAATTTCTAACAGTACTTTGTCTAGTTTATTATTTATAACGTCTTTTCCTGAAGTTAGTGTGTTAAAGAGAGACTCTGGCGCCATTTTGAATTTTCCAATACATCGGTAAACACTGTATGCTTTTCGAGCTGAATAAACATGTTACATTGAATAAAAACACTAAAAACATATCCATATACAGTAATACAAACCCTAAGTTTGTTTTTTTTAATTCGAAAATTTCGGTTGCATATTTCTAATTTTTCTAATATTTTATTCTTTTTATTTTCTTCTGTTACAAATTTAAAAAAAAAAAAAAAACACTCCAAAAATGGCATCTGTCTTCGCAAAAAAAAAAAAAAAAAAAAAAAAATTCTCATTCTGGTGGAAAAAAAAAGGGCTAGATTGGCCTAAAATGGAGGTATTCTGCTACGTAGGGCAGTTACCTGCCCTTAGGGAATTCCTGGGCGCTGCAATAACATTTCCAAAATGGCCACGTTGACGTAGCCGTGATAAATAATTGTTTTTCGCTGTAAAAAAAAAAAAAAAATACTTGATCAAATGAAGTGAAATTTTTTTTTCGAAGAACTTCAGTCTATAACAGGTACGTACAAAAAAATTTTTTTTCAATATTTCCATTTTTTAATGTCGTCATTAAACTGTATAAGTACCATAGTTTACTATAATGTATTGTGGACTAAGTCACTGCGGGGGGGGGGATGTTCATCCCTGAGCAGTAGCACCGCGATGGTTCTTCATGGGTACGGGCAAAATGAATGTCGATGCTCAAAATGTATAAACATTGAATTTAGGAAAACTCGTCTCCTTTTGATAGGTAGGAAAACTGGTCCCTTATTGAATAAATATCGATTGAAAACACATCTTATGACCGTTCTTGAAGTACTTTTTTCTAAGTTTTCGTTTTCTACCTAACTTTGAAAGTTTTTGGTCTCTCAACTTATTTTAAAGAGTTTATTTAGTTAAAAAAAAAAAAAAAGTAATGTCGAGTGTTACTTATGAACAAAAAATATCCGACACAAGACGATCACGTCTTAGAAGGATAATTGCTCAAAAATAGAAAATTAAAGAAAATATTAAGGTGGATATAGTTTTAAAACGAGTCCCCCCCCTCCAAAAGAAAATAAATTTGTATATTTTTAGGTAATAGTGCGAGTGCGCACTCACTGCACATCCCATAATATTAAAAAAAATATATATATATTTACACGTTTATTGTTTTAAAAAAATTAAATTGATTTTTCTAAGTTTTCGTTTTCTACCTAGCTTTGTAAGTTTTTGGTGTTTAAACTTATTTTAAAGAGTTTAGTTTAGTTAACAAGTAATGTAGCACTCGACATAACTTAGTAAATGATTTAAAAAAAAAAAATGTCCGAAAATTAAAGAAAATTCTGAGGTAGATGTAGTTTTAAAACGAGCCTCCCCCCCCCACCCCCAAAAGAAAATAAATTTGTATATTTTTAAGTACTACACTACACACCTGCACAAATGCCCCCGAAATGACTTTTAAACGATACCCTTCCCTCCCCATGTTAAGAATGGCTTTCGAAATGATAACGTTATTATTTCAGCGCTGTGCTGTACTAAAATTACATAAGACCGTGTTTTCTTTTTTGTTGTTTTGTAATAATACAAGAATTATTTAAACTGAATTAATTCTTCTAAATAAAACAATTGCTTTCTTTGATAATATGTGTTTTCTTTCTTCATTTTTGTTTCGTAAAGACACGAAAAAATGTTAAAACTAGAGTATTTTTTGGTACTTATACAGTTTAATGACGACATTAAAAAATGGAAATATTGAAAAAAAAATTTTTTGTACGTACCTGTTATAGACTGAAGTTCTTCGAAAAAAAATTTCACTTCATTTGATCAAGTAGTTTTTTTTTTTTTACAGCGAAAAACAATTATTTATCACGGCTACGTCAAGGTGGCCATTTTGGAAATGTTATTGCAGCGCCCAGGAATTCCCCAAGGGCAGGTAGCTTTCCCCAAGGGCCGGTAACTGCCCTACGTAGCAGAATACCTCCATTTTAGGCCAATCTAGCCTTTTTTTTTTCCACCAGAATGAGAATTTTTTTTTTTTTTTTTTTTTTTTTTTTGAAGACAGATGCCATTTTTGGAGTGTTTTTTTTTTTTTTTTTAATTTGTAACAGAAGAAAATAAAAAGAATAAAATATTAGAAAAATTAGAAATGTGCAACCGAAATTTTCGAATTAAAAAAAAAAAAACTTAGGGTTTGTATTACTGTATATGGATATGTTTTTAGTGTTTTTATTCAATGTAACATGTTTATTCAGCTCGAAAAGCATACAGTGTTTACCGATGTATTGGAAAATTCAAAATAGCGCCAGAATCTCTCTTTAACACAGTAACTTCAGGAAAGACGTTATAAATAATAAACTAGACAAAGTACTGTTAGAAATTCGCTCAATATATATTACCGTGACATAAGTTGACATATATTCGGTGTTTTTGAAATAGTATTTTGTGTAGTTTATTATTTATAACACCTTTTCCCAAACTTACCATGTTAAAGAGAGTGTCGGGCACCATTTTGAATTTTCCAATACATCGGTAAACACTACTGCGCATGTTTCGAAAATAATCGCGTAAAAAAATTCTTCAGTTCTTTGCATTCTTCAATTTCTTGGCATATTCAATAGTATTCTGCTTTAAAAATAAAAAAAAACGGAAAAAAATTGCAGATGTGATGTGCGCATCTCATTCTGGCGAAAAAAAAAGGCTAGATTGCGAAATCTGGCCTAAAATGGAGGTATTCTGCTAGGTACATTTCCAAAATGGGCACGTTGACGTCGTCGTGATAAATAATTGTTTTTCGCTGTAAAAAAAAAAACTACTTGATCAAATGAAGTGAAATTTTTTTTCGAAGAACTTCAGTCTATAACAGGTACGTACAAAAAATTTTTTTTTCAATATTTCCATTTTTTAATGTCGTCATTAAACTGTATAAGTACCTATTTTTTAAATAAATATTTGGTTTCGTTTTTCGTATCTTGACTCCGTGATCAAGTTTTTTTTAAGCAAGAGTTAAAAATAATTTTTTTTAAATATTATGGGGGTGCATAGTCTCTTTTAAAAACAATATCTCCTTCCAGAACGGTAATAAAATGTGTTTTCAATCGATATTTATTCAATAAAAGATAAGTTTTCCTACCTAACAAAAAGGGGGGATTTTTCCAAGTACGAGTTTTCCGGGTACGGGTTTTCCGGAGACGAGTTTTCCGTGCATCATAAACATTTTGACCCCTCCCTTTACTTAAAAACTCGACAAAAATCAGGAAATTAAACAATTTTAATGAAATTTTCATTATTTATCAAATGATGATCGCGGAATATAATGAACTGATTATTTTTATTTAAATCCAAGTGGAAATGTATTATTTTGTTTAAACAAAAAATACCTTTACTAAAGTTATAGTTTTCAGTAGTAAATAAAAAAACGAAAGAATTTATTTTAGCTTTTTTTTTATATAAATAAAGCCTCGTAATTTGTAGCAATAAAAGTAAAATAAAACAATTTTTATATGAACATTACGAAAAAGGCCCCTAAATCCATATTAATTAATTCTATATAACTCGAAGAAAAATGAATTTCTCGAATTACCGATATTACCATTATTTAATACTTTCACACTTACTTATTTAATATTTTCACACACAAAAAAATATAATTTTCACACACAAAAAAATTATAATTCCAAAAAATATTTCTAATTTTTTTTTTAAATTACGGATTTCGCATAATTTATATATGCAAGATTTTAATAATTTCCTTGCTCGCAAGAATGTGAAAATTTCGGCGTAACATATTTTTTTTTTTTATATAATATTGAAAATAATTAAGAAAAAAAAATAATTTAAAAATAGGAACATAGAAAAATAATTATAATTAAAAAATGCAAAAATTAATACAAACGTTCAAAAAAGGAATGTACGGATGCGCGACTGGGGAAAAAAAAGAACTTTCTCCCTTTTAATTTCATGACGTCATTTTCACAGTCTTTCGATTTTGGGCCTTCGTAATTTTTGTGTTTACAAAATTTTAGTTTGTTGCTTTTTGCGAACATGGTTTTTAGGGCTAATTAATTTATTTTTTGTACAAACAAGGTGTTTTTTTTATTATTTAATTCAATATCTTAGGACTTTACTTTACTAATTATCTTTAAAATAGACACAGAAAACTAATATTTATCTTTTAAAGGATTTTTTACAATCAATTTAACTTCAAAATTTAGCTGAATTGTGTAGCCCACCCCACCGTGAAAACATTTTTCATAACTTTTTTTTTTTTTTTTTCACGTGTACAAATATTTTTTTTCCTTTTGGAAATTAAATTTAGTCTTTAATCTTTCAAATACAATCAAAAAGTAGTCGGAAACCTACAAAAAAAATTATGATAAATCGGCTTTCAAAACTAGGTCCCCCATTTTTGTCCGTCCATTTTTGCTCGTACCTAGTTCTTCAACTAGAGCAAGCAGTCAATCGATTTGATTGAAAAATGGGCGATTTCACTGATTTCGATGGCAGTAAAAATATGGGAGGATGAAACATTCGTTGAACATCATTCAATCACGGACAATGTCGGGTCTTCCTGCTAATTTCACAATAAAATTCTTTTTCTCCAAGCGTAACATTAACCGAAGAGCGGTTTAGTCAGGGGAGATAATCTCACTGTTTATCATTAATGTCTTGTTTTCAATCATTCGTAAGAAAATTTGACTAGAAGTAAGTAAGAGTTCACTTAATTTGTTTTTGTTTTGCGTCCATTTCATAAAAGTAAACAGCTTCATACACTAGTGTGATATACTTTCTCGAAAATAACTATTTGCGCGCACGCGCACGTGTAGAAGCGGTACTCTGTGTTTTTGTTTTTGTTTTTTCGTCTTTTTAATTAATTTTTTTTTTTTAGCGGATTATTATCGGATGGTCGATAATCTAGCAAATTATCCAAAAAATACCAAAAATATTCAATATTTTACATTTTTTTAAGGGGTGCCCCGTTTCCAATGCAACGTTTTAATAAATCGATCCCTCACGTTGAAATCATCGAATTTATTTAGGCCAAATTTCGCGAATCTAACACTTTTTTAAGCGTTTTTTTTTTTTAAGGCGAAACTGCTATAACAGAACATCTACCACTCTAATTTGTGTTTTAGAGGTATTCGAGGTTGCTGACAACGAATCTGGTAATCAAACCCGTCGCAAATTTACAATTTGCATGGTATTAACCCCTGGACCTTGGAACTAATTTGTGCCATCTCACCGCCTTCGTTAATACTATGACGAAGCATGCGATATTGTTTCTTACATTATGCACAGGTGCGTAGTAAAGTGACTTGTCACATCACGGAGGAGTCTTTAGCGGATATTTGAAATAACAAGAAAGTTTTACATAGTTTTTTAGTGCTTTTTAATTGATCTAAAAACTCAAGTTTTTTACGAGTGGTTTACAATAAGCACCTTCACTTGGCCTTTTGGCCAAGATCAAAGTGTAGTATCTGTTCTTCAGATGCGGCACTTCCATTTCTCGTTCTCTTTCGGTGGAGAAGAGGTCCTTCACGACTGAGACAATTTTTATTTTTGTACCTTTTCTCCACGTTAAAAATGACCCTGGTGTCTAACTCTGTCCCGTGGGGAGGCATTGTAAATAGGTACAATAAGCACCTCCAAAAGTCACCACAGAATTACTCCCCTCCCCCATATTGTAAAACGATGTAACTTTATTATAAATTAATATTATCAATATAACTTTTGTACCATTTAAAAGAAGAAGGGAAAAATAAACCAGTAATAATCAAAATATTTTTTATCGTACGAAAATAATGAAATTGCGAGACGAAAATCGTGTTTACATAATTGGCGCTTTAAAATAACGTTCCCATTTCCCAGGTAGTAAGCATTTCGAACGTGAAAACATACCCGTGTTTAATAAATCTTACAAAAATCAACTAATGGTCAGATTTTAATGAAATTTTCGATACTTATCCATTTTAGAATGAAATTACATATAAAATGCAGTTTCCTTAAAATATACGAGGGGAAACATTTTTTAGTGCGTCTCCCCCCATTTATTTTTTTCGAAATTTGAATAAAATATATTTAAAGCTGTCGAAATTTCTATTTATTATGAAACATATGAGTTCAAATAAGTAAAACATATTTATTTTTTAAAAGTTTAAATACACATATTGAACAAAAATCTACCTTGAAGTTGCAATTAAAAAAATGATATAAATTTAATGTTTTTTTTTTTTTAAATAGCGTTTTTTCGAATTAATATATAATCAGTTGAATTGCCAAGAAAAAGAAACTTCCTAAACATTAATTAATTTCTAAAAGATTAAAATGATTAAAATTCCATTATTTCAAAATATTCCGTACAACATAGATTTTTAATTGTGTTTAATTTTTTTTTAATATTAAGTTTTAATATAAACATTGCTATTGTCAGCTATTCTATCGATTTGAAAATATTATTGCACAAATATTAAGCATTTTGTAGCCCCCCACGTCATATTTTGTTTGTCTCTTTTTACCGAACAAAATATGGAAGCCAGTAGTTAAGCAAATGAACATTCAGTAAAACCGTATTTCATATCTAATATACAGATGTTTATAATATTATTAATCGTTAAACTGTGTAAATCTTAAAACCTAACAAAATTATAACAAAGATTAATTATTAATTGCAGTTTGAAGAAGATAAACAAAGGTTTGAAAAAATCATTAAGTCGCTTCTGCTTTTCCATAGTTCGTATAGTTAACACAAGTATGACGTCACAGAAACATGCTTTCTTTTTTTTCACATTCGGTTGGCAATGCCTAGTTTACAAAAACATTATTATGGTTTTCCTTCTTTTTCATTGAGGGGAGGTATTCAATTATAACACTCAACAGGTGCTCATGCAGCTTTATTAACCGTTTGTGAGGACGGTGGTGGGGCAGGGGTATTCAATTATCTAACTTAACAGGTGCTTATGCAGTTTAATTAACCGTTTGGGGGAAGATTGGGGGTGGAGGGGGTGTTGTGGCAGCGTTGAACGATAAATTTGAAATGGGTTTAATTATCAGATTCGTTGTAAGTGACCTTAAATACCACTAAAAAAAAAACGGTATTATTTTAGATTAGGTACACCTCCACAATTTTCTTTTAAATGACGACTTTTATAGGTTTTCGACTATGCTGAATACAGAAATCGCATTGAAATTTTGCAGAAATAAGTAGTTAGCGAGATATAAAAAGTTGTATCATACATTGTATTCTTTGGCGGCCATCTTTGTTACATGCGTGCGCGCCATAAACAAATCTATGCGCGTAACAAAGATGGCCGCCAAAGAATACAATGTATGATACAACTTTTTTTTATATCTTGCTAACTACTTATTTCTGCAAAATTTCAATGCAATTTCCGTATTCAGCATAGTCTAAAATTTATAAAAGTCGTCATTTAAAAGAAAATTGTGAAGGTGGACCTAATCTAAAAATTTACCAAAAAAAAAAAAAAAATTAGAGTGGTCGGAGTTTTGTTGTAGCCTAAGGTAATATTTACCATTAAAAATAAAGTTTTACAGAATGAAGTTATCATATCCATAAATTACGTATATAGTTCTTTTTTTTTTTAACTAAGAAAATCAAAATTAACAATTTTTAGCAAGTTTACTACTAAACTGCATTGAACATAAGGCTGGATTTTTTTTACATCAGCAATCTTTACTTTTAATAAGTGATAATTTGAATAAGCATCAAAATATCTACTCAAATATTTTCCTAAAAAACATCTAAAAATAAACTTATAAAATAATTACCTAAAATTTTGTGTAAATCTGATAAATATTTTTTCATAGAATTTTAAAACGTGCGAATCAGTGTTCATATATAAATGGTTTTGTTAGAAATCCGTTGTTTTAATGTTTATAAAATGTAAAAGTTTTTTTTCATATAATCCTAGGTTTGTTCTAAAAAATTTTTATATATCATGTTGAAATTAGTAGAAATTCTAACGAATTTTAGGTGAAAACATTATTACCTACTTATATGTCATGTTGAAATTAGTAAAAATTCTAACGAACTTCAGGTGAATACATAACGAATTTCAGGTGAAAACATTATTACCTACTTATATATCATGTTGAAATTAGTAAAAATTCTAACGAACTTCAGGTGAATACATAACGAATTTCAGGTGAAAACATTATTACCTACTTATATATCATGTTGAAATTAGTAAAAATTCTAACAAACTTCAGGTGAATACATTATTACCTACTTATATATCATGTTGAAATTAGTAAAAATTCTAACAAACTTCAGGTGAATACATAACGAATTTCAGGTGAAAACATTATTACCTACTTATATATCATGTTGAAATTAGTAAAAATTCTAACGAACTTCAGGTGAATACATTATTACTACTTATATATCATGTTGAAATTAGTAAAAATTCTAATGAGTTTTAGGTGAAAACATTATTACCTACTTATATATCATGTTGAAATTAGTAAAAATTCTAGCGAACTTCAGGTGAATACATAACGAATTTTAGGTGAAAACATTATTACCTACTTATATATCATGTTGAAATTAGTAAAAATTCTAACGAACTTCAGGTGAATACATAACGAATTTCAGGTGAAAACATTATTACCTACTTATATATCATGTTGAAATTAGTAAAAATTCTAACAAACTTCAGGTGAATACATTATTACCTACTTATATATCATGTTGAAATTAGTAAAAATTCTAACAAACTTCAGGTGAATACATAACGAATTTCAGGTGAAAACATTATTACCTACTTATATATCATGTTGAAATTAGTAAAAATTCTAACGAACTTCAGGTGAATACATTATTACTACTTATATATCATGTTGAAATTAGTAAAAATTCTAATGAGTTTTAGGTGAAAACATTATTACCTACTTATATATCATGTTGAAATTAGTAAAAATTCTAGCGAACTTCAGGTGAATACATAACGAATTTCAGGTGAAAACATTATTACCTACTTATATATCATGTTGAAATTAGTAAAAATTCTAACAAACTTCAGGTGAATACATTATTACCTACTTATATATCATGTTGAAATTAGTAAAAATTCTAACAAACTTCAGGTGAATACATAACGAATTTCAGGTGAAAACATTATTACCTACTTATATATCATGTTGAAATTAATAAAAATTCTAACGAACTTCAGGTGAAAACATTATTACCTACTTATATATCATGTTGAAATTAGTAAAAATTCTAACGAACTTCAGGTGAATACATAACGAATTTCAGGTGAAAACATTATTACCTACTTATATATCATGTTGAAATTAGTAAAAATTCTAACGAATTTCAGGTTAAACCATTATTACCCACTCAAGTGTCACTTCGAATGTTATAATCCTAACATCCCTTAAAAGGAAAGTGAAATATTCCAAATGGCTAATAATAATAAACATTAATGGCTATGAAAATAATTTTATCAACTATTTATTTAATGCCTGGAAAAGTCTTTTCTGATTATAAAGATGCACTGGAAAATCATTTCTTGTTAATTGTAAAAAAAAAAGTTTTCGTTTTTCAACTAGTATATTTAATGTTTAAAAACTATAACATTATAAAAATGCCCTGGAAAAGTCGCTTCAGATTAAGTATAAGAACTATGTTTCGTTTTTCAAATACTATAGTTATTGTTACAAAGTTTGAACATTACAAAGATATCCTGAAAAAGTAACTTCTGATTATTTACAAAAACGCCCTGGAAGTGTCACTTTGATTTATTATAAAAATGTCCTCGAAAAGTCCCTTCGGATTAATTACTAAAATTCCTGCAACAACCATCATCATCACTGCCATCACCACCACTGCTACCATCGTCTCCACTGCAACTTCCCCCACCACCACTGCTACCACCATTGCCACTATTATCTCTACTACAACTGCGACCACAACCGCCACTTCTGCCCCACCACCACCATCTCCACTGCAACTGCCATTACAATCACTACTACCATAACCATCACTGCCACCACCACCATGGCTAAGATGACCACCACCACTGCCATCATCACTGCCTCCATCTCCACTGCATATGCCACCACTATTCCCTGCTATCACCACTGCTGCCTTCATTGCAACCACCACCACTGCCACCGCCTCCACCACCATTGCACCTGCTGAAAATAATGACGTAAATGAGACTGGAACATCTTGCGATGGTCTCACGTCCGGTAAGTGTCCCACTGGTTAACAGGGTGGGACCTGTCATCATCATACGACTACTCAAAATTCTGAGGATGTGGCTGAATCGAGAGGAGGAGGAGCTAGAAGTGTCACGAGTTTGGTATCCCAGTTAAAACAAATTAAAAATAACAACCTACTTTCAGTGATTGCAAGAGAAGAAATTGAATGGATGGTTAGGAATGAAATGAATAACGAAAGTAAAATTGATGAAACTAGCTCTGATGAAAGAACTGAGAGAGTGAAAGTGTAGAAGAGAAATGTAAGCGATGATGGGAGGCAGACAACTGAGGAGGACTGGAATCCTATGGTTATGGGAAGTGATAAGAAGGAGTTTGAAGGATCTAAGGCAGATGAGATCATTGATACTGAGACAATGGAACCAGTGGAAGAAGCAGATGTATGGAGAAGTGGTGATGAAGTTCGAGCTTTGACTTCTGTAGAAAAAGAAGTACTTCAGAAGTTAAGAGAGGTTCTTCTTAGAGACGAGATCATAGAGATTCCAAGTATGAAGAGTAGTGATAGACGGAAAGTGAAAAACGAGGTAAAAATAGTTCTAGGAATAATTCACAACATCATAAGAAAGAACATATTAATTACGGAACTTAAAAGACTTCTGTATGCAGCATCATACATCATTGCGAATCATCTTGGCTTAATACAGAAGAAAAAGAGAGAAATGCAGGATAGAAGGCCACACTGGCAGAGGCAGCTTGAAGAAAGTATTAAACAGTGGCGGAAAGACATTGGTAGAATTGAAGAAATAAGAAAAGGAGTTAAACTATGACAGAAAGCTAAGGACGAGCTTGAAAAGTGTAGATTGCTGGAAAAGGGAACCATGAACGTTCTAACAATGTTGAAAGAGAAGATCCACACTGGTGGTATGAAAATTCGGAACTTTGTTGGAAAAAGTGTTGTGTTTCGGCAGAACAACCTTTTCCGGAACAATCAGTCTCAGCTGTATAAATGGTAGTAAACAGGTGGGAAATAACAACACTCCAAATGCAAAAGATGCCAGGAAGTTCTGGAGTGGGATTTGGTCTGTCGAAGGGCGATATAATAAGAAGGCTAGCTCGTTGGGAGAGGCCAGAGAAAGGCTATCAGAAATGCAGCAGATGAAGAACGTTGAGATAACCATCGATGACGTTAAGATTGGCACACGAAGGATGACAAACTGGAAGACACCTGTTTTAAACACAGTTTCCGTGCCTTTATCCACCTATAGCTGCTGCCCTGCAAAGGGTTATAGAGTCGGGAGAGATGTCCCTGATTGGCTTGTGAAGGGAAGAACAACACTGATTAGAAAAGATCCTGCAAAGGGAACAGATGCCAATAATTATACATGTCTGCCACTGATGTGGAAACTGTTGACTGGAATATTTTCGGAGAAAATTTATGAACATCTTGAGAGTAATCGCGTTTTTCCTGACGAACAGGGTGTCAGAAAGGCTTGAGATGTACCAAAGAGCAACTACTAATTGATAAAGCATTAATGCAGGATGCGAAAAAGAAGAAGAGGAATCTGAGCATGTCATTGATCGATTACAGATTATCTAGCTAAGAGTACTGAAGCTTTTATTTGTGCAGCATAAGAGCAAGCATTAGGAACACGATTGTTCAAAAAAGTGGTTCTAGGAGACGAAGCTGCTGCAGAATGCCGGATTTGTGGTAAGATCTCAGGGTCAATTGTGCACTTTGCAGCAGGGTACAGTGGACTGGAGAATACCGCAAAAGACACGATTGCATGGGATATATTCGGAGGTGTGTAAGAGGGTTGGAGTGAAGTGTGCTGGAAAATGGTTTGAGGAGGTGCCTGATGAAGTGAGAACAAGTGAGGATGGCAAGGTAGAGGTATGGTCGGACAAAAGTGTCATAACGACCAAGCAATTGGAACATAATCGTCCGGATTTGGTCGTCATTGACAAGGTCTAAAAAAACTGGCAGATTGTAGATTCTCAGTACCCTGGAACAGGAATGTGAGAGAGAATGAGAATGAGAAGTGGAGCAATTATGCTCCATTAGCCTTGGAGATAAGGCGTATACACGGGGTTAAAACACAAATAATCCTGGTCGTAGTTGGTACACTAGGAGTAGTATCAAGTCGTCTGGAAGGACAATTGAAAAAACTACAAATCTCCGATGTTTTAGGCGGCCTTCAGACCTCTACAATTGTAGGTACCACCAATGTCCTTAGAAAAACCCTTGATCTTTGAAGCTCCTGGTTTGAAGCCGGGATTAAGGGAAATCCTCTGGAAATTAATCCCATCCCTTTCCAGACAGACATTGATAAACGAAATCAGAATTATTATTATTGATGTTTTTATTATTATTATTATTATTATTATTATTATTATTAATAATATTATTGTTATTATTATTATTATTATTATTGTTATTACTGTTATTGTTTATAATAATTGTTGTTTACTGTGGCTTTTATATAGTAGATTATTATTATTATTATTATTATTATTATTATTATTTGTTATTAACAAAAAATTCTTAATATTTTGCCTAAATATATAAGTAAGCAGGTTTGAAGAATAGCAGAATTATTGTATCCATTTTGTGCTTCCATACCTCAATTGACAAACCCATCTTTGAAACTTAGGGTCTCGTTTTATGCACCTTTACAGAATCTCCCAAAACTAACTGTAGTGAAGTGTGTGGTTCATCATTTTCAGAGTTTTTAATTATTTTTCATGAGTAAATTATTGAAATTAACAAATATATAATTTTATTACTAAAAGAAGACAAGTCAGTTTTAAAGTCTTTAAAGTTATTAAGTTTTTGATTCGATAATATTATTTCAAAATATCAACAAAATACTTTTTTAATCTGAATTTGTGCATTTAACCTTAATTTCAGTTTTTAGATAACTTAATTAACCTTGTAGACTCATTAAAGTTTTTTTCTCTTTTTTTTACAGATCATACAGTTAGGAATGCGTTTACATGATGTTAACCGAAAAACATGAAAAATGGAAAATATCAAAGATTAAACACCCAGAAATTTACAGAAGTAAAAAGACAAATACTTCAATAGTAAATCCAATACTTGAAAACATTGATTGCAATAAATCCTCACGCATGGATCTTCAAACTTGGTCATAGTACACATTTGAACATAGAAACAAAAGAAATGATTTTGAAAAAAAAATCCATCCGTACTATTTTTTACAAAGCGACTTTGCACCTTCTGACACACCAGTTACTGTTAGATCGCTGAAGTTAAGCAGCGTTGACCCTGGTCAATACCAGATGGGTGACCTTTTGGGAATAGTAGGCACAGTATGTAAAAAGACTTCGACACCTTTCTGTAAAAGATGCAAAACCTTAATGTCATGATCTCCCCTAATAAGAATATACATACTACTGGGGACAACTTGTTAAATTCATATTCACATGAAACCTTGGAGGAAAATGATTCAACCCACCTGAGCAAGTGTCGCTCTAGTACTGTATGGTACAGCATGGTTGCAACATATATATAATTATGTCTATGGAATCATTTGAACATGAAGTAATACATGTTCAAACGCTAAAAACAAACAATATCACTAAGAAATGTGTGATATTTGGATTTTAAAAAATCAGATTCGGCGCAACTTATTCAAGCTATAATTTTTCTGATGAATTAATAGAAATTCGAAATCTGACATTTCACAAGGGCAAGACAAGTCTTGCTAAAATACATAAGATGAAGCATCATATAGAAGCACAGTTTGAGAAGAAATTTTCTTGTGACGTTTGTGGAAGAATATTTTCACAGAAAGGTAATTTGAAACAACATATCCGGAGACATGCTGGAGAGAAGCCATATTCTTGTGAAGTGTGCGGTCGATCCTTTTCAGAAAGATGGGTTTTAAACCAGCATATGCGGACGCATACTGGAGAGAAACCATATTCTTGTGAAGTGTGTGGCATTTCCTTTACACAAAAACCACCATTGAATAGCCACATGAGTGTACACACGAGAGAGAAGCGATATTCTTGTGAAATATGTGGTAAATCCTTTGCAGAGAAAAGTACCCGGGATCAACATATAAAGACACACACTGGAGAAAAACCATATGTATGTGAAATATGTGGATGTTCCTTTTGTAATAAAACTAATTTAAATCAACATGTCCGAACTCATACTGGAGAGAAGCCATTTTCTTGTGAAGTATGTGGCACTTCATTTTCAACAAAAAGTAGCTTGGTACACCATGTGAGAACACACACTGGGGAGAGGCCATTTTTTTGTGAAATGTGTAGCAGATCGTTTTCGGTGAAGAAACATTTAAGTCAACACATCCGAACACACACTGGAGAGAAGCCACATGTTTGTAAAATATGCGGTAAATCGTTCACGCAAAAAAGTAACTTGAACCAGCATCTTAAAACGCATACTGGAGAAAAGCCATTTTCTTGTGAGGTGTGTGAATCTTCCTTTTCGCTGAAGCAGAATTTAATAATGCACATGAGAAAACATACTGGGGAGAAACCGTATTCTTGTGAAACATGTGCAGCTTCCTTCACTCAAAATGTACACTTGAAAACCCATATGAAAAAACATAAGAAAACAAGCAGTTAGTTACACATAACAGAAATATGCTTAACTGCCTGGCATCTAGTAGGATGCCCTATCCTTAGGTTTAACAACCTAATAAGAAAAATAGAAAACAAGAACAAGAGAAATCATAGTCTTGTAAAATATATAGAACTTCCTTCTCTCAAAATGTACACTTAGCAACTCATATGAGAAAACAAGTCATTAGTTACGATAAAAGAAAATATACTTAAATGGCTATCCTCAGGTTGAAAAAACTTAGAAAATTGAAAAAAAAAACAAGAGAAACAATATTCTTGTGAAATATGTAGAGCTTCTTTCACTCAAAATGTACACTTAACAAATCACATGAAAAAAAACACGAGAAAACAAGTAAACAACAATTAGTAATGCATATAAGAAAATGTCCACAAGTGCAGGTTCTGCCACATAGAAGTAGACAGTGCTAGTTATCTGACATCTAGCTGTAAAGGTCTGCTATGAGACAATACAATACAATTAGAGTGTAAATATTTCTATAAAACGATCTGTTGAATATGAACTGCAGAAAATGTATACACTTGAAAAATGTATACACTTAAAAAATTGTACACTTAAAAAATGTGTACACTTAAAAAATGTGTACACTTGAAAAATGTGTACACTTGAAAAATGTGTACACTTGAAAACTGTATACACTTGAAAAATGTGTACACTTGAAAAATGTGTACACTTGAAAAGTGTATATTTGAAAAGTGTATACACTTGAAAAATGTGTACACTTGAAAAATGTATACACTTGAAAAATGTGTACACTTGAAAAATGTGTACATTTGAAAAGTGTATACACTTGAAAAATGTGTACACTTGAAAAATGTATACACTTGAAAAATGTGTACACTTGAAAAATGTATACACTTGAAAAATTGTACACTTGAAAATTGTACACTTGAAAAATGTGTACACTTGAAAAATGTATATACTTAAAAAATGTGTACACTTGAAAAATGTGAACACTTGAAAAATGTGTACACTTGAAAACTGTATACACTTGAAAAATGTATACACTTGAAAAATGTGTACACTTGAAAAATGTGTACATTTGAAAACTGTATACACTTGAAAAATGTGTATACTTGAAAAATGTGTACACTTGAAAAATGTATACACTTGAAAAATGTGTACACTTGAAAAATGTGTACACTTGAAAAATGTATACACTTGAAAAATGTATACACTTGAAAAATGTGTACACTTGAAAAATGTGTACACTTGAAAAATGTATACACTTGAAAAATGTGTACACTTGAAAAATGTGTACACTTGAAAAATGTATACACTTGAAAAATGTGTACACTTGAAAAATGTATACACTTGAAAAATGTATACACTTGAAAAATGTATACACTTGAAAAATGTGTACACTTGAAAAATGTGTACACTTGAAAAATGTATACACTTGAAAAATGTGTACACTTGAAAAATGTGTACACTTGAAAAATGTGTACACTTGAAAAATGTATACACTTGAAAAATGTAAACACTTGAAAAATTGTACACTTGAAAAATGTATACACTTGAAAAATTGTACACTTTAAAAATGTATAAACTTGGAAAATGTGTACACTTGAAAAATGTGTACACTTGAAAAATGTATACACTTGAAAAATGTGTACACTTGAAAAATGTGTACACTTGAAAAATGTATACACTTGAAAATTTGTACACTTGAAAAATGTATACACTTGAAAATGTATACACTTGAAAAATGTGTACACTTGAAAAATATGTACACTTGAAAAATGTATACACTTGAAAATTTGTACACTTGAAAAATGTATTCACTTGAAAAATGTGTTCACTTAAAAAATGTATACACTTGAAAAATGTGTACACTTGAAATATATGTATAAAGAAACATATATGAAAACAAGCAAACATCAAATAGTTATGCATAAAATAAAATATAAGAATGTTTTCCACAATGACAACACGTACAGGTTCTGCCACAAAGATATAGAGAGAGTACAAGGCATCTGACCTCCAGTTGCAAGATTCTACTGTGAGATGGCTACTATATACAATATATTGTGTAAATATTTCTATTAGACGAGCTGTAAAAACTTGAATATCAATAGCAGCAGAAATTAGTTTCACCAAGGATGCTGGATTAAATAAATCTAAGTCGGAAGTTGAAATGAAACTGGAATCTTAGAAGATCTCTATCATTCCAGAAATTACAGGAACAACTGGACTCTTATGAAACAATTTTAAAAGCTATCTAGTAATTATACCCAGTGAACCAAGTGCAGGAGAGATTCAATCAAATTGCACTTAAAAAAGACGGTTAGAATCTTGAAAATATCTGTTGGAATATATAATATAATGGGTGGGATGCCTCATCCTCAGTTTGAGCAATCTGACAAGAAAATTTTAAAATTTCTATAGCTTCCTTTACACAAAATGTACACTTAAAAATCACATGAAAACAAGTAAACTACAATCAGTAACGCATTTAAGAAAATGACAACACGTGCTGGTTCGGTCACATGGTAGCAGAGAGTGCAAGCCACCTGACATCCAGCTGTAAGGATTACAGCTACGACACAATATGACAATAGAATATGTAAAGATCTCGATTGGAGTATGACACCAATGATTTCGACAATTGATTTTATAACCACCGGTTGTGGTAATCAACCAATGAAAATCTTCCTAAGTTACTATAAAAATTGTCGAATTTTGGATTCAGTCAGTTTGCCGTTGGCTATGTCACAAACCTGAATTTGATTCTTTGCCACCATCTTTGTTATTGGCAATTACTTCTCACTCAGTATCGGGACTGCACTGATTCTTGGCCGCCATCTTTGTTACTGGCAATTACTTTACACTCAGTATCGGGACTGCACTGATTCTTGACTGCCATCTTTGTCCAACATAATATCTCAACACTTAACAGGTTATGCACCCAGCCATCGTCTTTTCTTTGACAGTTCGGAATCTAAATTCGAATTGTGGCAGGTAAAATCTCTGGGGTATCTAAGGATTTGAAAACTACACAAAGTGATATAATCTCTAACAGAGAATCCTATCGACCCTGAATTTCTCAGCACTTAACAATCTGAAAAAGTTGAATATCGATTGCAGAAATTAGTAGATGATGTTTCCCCAATAATGCTGCATCAAACAGATCTAAGTGGGAGAAAAAGATAACGGAATACCAAGGTCTTATGTAGAACACGAAAATAAGCTGGAATCTTTGACGATCGCCATCATTCCAGTAATTATAGAAACAACTGGACTCATGAAAAAGAATTTCCCAAACTTTCTGGCAAATAAACGTGGTGAACTAAGTATAAGAGAGGTTCAAATAATTGCACTTACAGGGACGGTCAAAATCTTAGATCTTTTAATCGGAATATGTGAGACAGAGGGTGAATCTCTGATGTATGGTAGGATGACCCATCTTCAGTTTTAAAAATCTGATAAAAATATTTAAAAAAAAACAAAAAAAAGCAAGAGAGAACCAATAATCCAGTGAAATTCGTGGCAAATCTTTATTTAAGAAAGTAAAAGTTGGCAGAAATACATACTAAAATGAATCCATTTTCTTATTGTGACATAGCACGTATGTGTGTACGCAAATACATGAGAAGTGATGTCACCATTAGCGGGGAGGGAGGACTATACAGAAAGAGAAAGACAAAGATCTTGTCAGAGACGAGATAACATTTGAAATCTTAGGAGAGACAAGATAACATTCTAGATCACGTGTGTGAAGTCACAGCTGTATCAATGAATGAATAAATGTTGTTGTAAAAAACGAAAAAGCGAGTTGGAGTTATTTCCTATTCTTTGTCTTCGTTTCCTTTGCGAATGAAACTAGACACAACGTGTGTTGGTCTGCAGACGTTACATTATGGTTTCTCTCATTTTAATTTTCTTATCACTTTGTTTTTGCTGGGGATAGGGCATTCTAACAGATGCCAAACATTCTTCCATTAGTTTAGTTACTCCAACCAAGGGATCTTTTTAAGATTCTAATCGTCCTTTTAAGTGATTTTGTTTGTATTTCTCTTGCATTTGGTTCACCAGGTATATTCGCCAAATAGTTTAGATATGTAGTGCTTCATTTTCAATAAAATCTACAGTAAGCTCTGTGTTCGTTACAACTCTACTTTCAACCGAGTCGTTGTTTGTTTCGTTCATCACACTCTTTTCCTCTACCTCTTCTTTTACATACGTCCGTTCGCTTTAGTGACTAAAAATCGTCTGTCCTCCTGCTTTCCTTTCCTCGTTATTTATGGAACCAGGGTACAAGATTCTCCAAGATTCCATGAGATTCTATGAGACTTTTTTCCACATAAACGCATGCGGGCGCCATCTTGATTCTCAATTTGTACTCTGCAGGCACAAACGTGCAGCCGCTTTAACGGTAAGCCACTTCTTTCTACACAAGCTCACACCTGAAAACATTCATAGCAGATACCTTATTCTTTTGAAATTTGTAGCTGGCTGTTTTTCTCAGAAAAAAGTTCTTAGTTAAGAATTCATATTCATATGTGAAAAACTTAGCTTTTAGCATAAATTAGCTGAATATACAGATAACTAGCCGCTATGCCAAACGACGGCTATCCAGGGTTAATAGTTACTAAGGTCCTTAAAATGATACAACAACAGAACAAGAAGGAAACAAGAAACGACATTTTATAATACAAAGCAATTTATTAAAAAAAAGAAAGAAGAAAAGATAAAAAAAATAATGATAATTGTTGTGGAGACGCCCACTAATTAGCATACATGGGTGAACAAGATGTAGATAAAGGTATCAAGTCAGCAAGACCGGGGAGCTGTGTTTGGACGCCGGATAGGCAAGACGCATGTGCCGGTTGCGCCATGAAAGACTTTAACACGCCCTCTGCCGGACAATCTTCCAACTGCAGTACAACTGCACCTTTGTAAATATGTATTATATTTTCGTCTTAATATATTTGTTTTACCTTTACTTTCTGCGTTTAATAATAATAAAAAGAAGATGTAAAATGTTCAGTTGTGATTGTAACTGCTAAAATTTGTCCCTTTAGCCCGGTTATTTGACCATGAGTAAATAAAAATAATACTGGTGGACTGTGAATCCTGAGCTGACAAAAATATTGCAGTCTTCGAAAAACAAGCTGGAACTTCCCGAGCCAATCTGCAATTACTATTCAGTCACGTGATACAACAATCACCATCAGCATCATCATCAGAAATATAGAAAAAGAAAGAAGAGGAAAAGAAAGGAAGAAAGATCAAGCAAAAATAAATTCCACCACATGTGTATGTGATGTCGCCAAGCTAATCAAGAACCTTGATTCCAGTAAAGCAAATGGCCCTGATGACATTCCAATTATAGTGTTGAAAAAGCTTCAACCAGAACTTGCCCCCATACTTACAAAACTGTTTAAGCGTTTTCTTAAGGAGACTTACTTCCAAACACCCTGGAAAACTTCATCAGTATGCCCTGTATTTAAGAATTCAGGTGACAGGTCATCTCACTCTCAGTACAGACCAATAAGTCCCTTGTGTGTCATGAGTAAGTTGCTGGAATCCATATTAAATAAAGAAATAGTCAACCACCTTCTTAGTGACATGCAATATGGTTTCCGTTCTGCTAGTTCTACAGTAGATGTGCTAACGGTTATATCTCATAGGATTAGTGAATCTCTCCTCAAAGACTACCTTTCTAGGGCAATTGCTCTTGACATATCAAAGGCCTTTGATAAGGTATGGCATAAAGGCCTACTTCACAAGATTTCTAGCTACGGTATAACTGGAAATGTTTTCTCAATTATTAAATCATTTATGAGTAGTGGTTGATGGGCAGAAATCAGAAGCTCACAGTATTAATGCTGGTGTCCCTCAAGGGTCAATCCTGGGCCCAACTCTGTTTCTGATCTACATCAATGACCTCCCAAAACACATACTTAAATCATTCGTTGACATCTATGCTGCTGACACGACCATCTATGGCAACACATCAAAGGCCATAAATGACAAAGTTCTCTCTAATTCTCTCTCCTCTGATCTTGAGCACGTGATACAATGGGGGAACAGGTGGCTGATTACTTTTAATGCATCTAAAACCAAGCTTCTATCTTTACATCATCAATGCTCTGATCCCCATCTGGCATCAATTGAAATGGACGGCTCTCATCTTGAGGAGGCTCCATGTTATGACAAGCTTCTGGGATTGACCTTTACTCCTGATCTGAAATGGAACACGTACATCAAATCTGTTGTCAAGGTCGCTGGAAAAATGATGGGATCCTTCTACCGCCTCAGTAGATATCTCACTTCTGATGCAATTCTCTATCTATATAAAAGCCAAGTACGTCCAAGTACTGCTGCCATATCTGGGCAGGAGCTGCTAAAAACAGCCTATCCTGCCTTGACAGAGTACAAAATAGACTTCGTAGCCTAGTGGGGGATGCCCTTTTCTCTTCCTGCAGCCTCTCTCCCACAGAAAGGACGCTGGGAGCCTGTCGTTGTTTTATTGTTATTTTCATAGCAAGTGCTCGTCTGAACTCCAATCTCTGCCCCCTCCCTCGCCAGTCTTTCATGAAAAACACCTGTCTAGCTGAAACCACTGTCAATCATTTTCCACACTCTTTATCTGTGCCTAAATCAAAACGTAGATTCCATGAACAAAGCTTTTTTCTTAGAAGTACACGCCTGTGGAACTCTCTTCCATTTGCCCGTTTCCCACCTGACTACAACTTGGATGTCTTCAAGTCCAACATAAACAAATTCCTGATGAATCGCCCCCTCAAGTAAGACAATTTATCAGATCTCCAATCTCCATTACTAGCAATTACTACGATACTATCCCCTTGATTACTGTACATGCAATAATCCTTATCCCCGAGTGGCCTCTGGGTCTTGATAAGTGGTGCTTTCCTTTTAATATATATATATATATATATATATATATATATATATATATATATATATATATATATATATACACGATTGTTTATTTTTTTTTTTTAAGCGATACTTTGGTGGGTTTTTTTTTCTTGTTTTTGTTTTTCACTCTGAGTACTTTAAAGGGAGAGGTTATCTGCACTTTGTTTGTATTCTAGTTGCCCCTGCATTTTTGGGACGTATTATTTATAATTAATTTATTATTTAAATATTTCTACGTGCATAAAATTAAGTTATCTATAGACATGACATGTTTCAAAGTTTTACTTCTCGTCAGTATAGCTAAAATTATTGCGACTCGAACTCACCGCATCTCGATACATAGCCTGACGTCTTAACATATATATCCTTAAGGATATTTTTAAGGGAAAAAAGAATTCTAGCAGGGTGCTCTATTATAAGGAAAAACAGTCATCATCGCCCGACGTACGAACTACCGGCTGACACAACCAAGTTATGTGCACTACATATTCTCGATGGCGTCGATTGGTTGACTTTCGACCTCGACAAACTCGCAGCTGTTTACCAGTGAAATCATCCGTCTGCTCGCGATACACATGATTCAAACTTATATGCATATATAATTATATATATGTATTTAATATGTATATATATTATATATATACATTATATATATTATGCATATATATGATATATATTATATGTATTATGTATACATATGTTATAATATATGATTTAAATAAATAAAAATTATGTAATTTATTGAAGCATCAAATTTTTTAAAAGGTAGATACAGTAAATATTTTTTCTTAATCCATGGAGTTTCGAAAATTCATACTTTTCTCTTCAATTTCAAGTATTTTTTAGGCGAACTCCTTTTTCCAAGTAATTAGTCTCTTTTAATCATTGCATTTGTTTACTTCCAAGAATTTATGCATGTCTTCATATTATTCTAGAGATCACCAGGTTTCTACTAAGAGAAGAAGGGATTTAAACAGAAAACAGTATATATATATATATATCATCTTCTCATCTCCATTGTCTTTCAGAACACTTCGCCACTGAATGCACGACTTCTCCAGTTCTCTCGATCTCGCATTACAGTCTGCAGGTCCTGAACACTTCCCAATTCTGTGTCCTGCAGCAGGTTGTCAATCTATATCTTTTATTTTATATATCCACATGAATTTTATATAAATGTTTTCAGAAATTGCTTCGACAGTGTTCGATACATAAATAGAACTAGTTAGTAAGTTTGGAAAATATATACGGCAATCAAACTACACAGAATTTTCTGTGTTTCATGCTCGTGAGAATTTGTCAGGCTATTGCATCGAATCTATGTTACTTCGTACTTTTTTATACCTCCGTGGCGCTTGGTTTGCTAGTTAGCCAATCGGATTCTTAGTTGTTCAAATTCATCTGTTTCTGTGTTGTCTTCGGCTTTTTTTCTTTTGTTTGTGATCAGAAATGACCTTTGTTTTAATTTGGATGTTTATTTACATTTTTTTGTTATACTAGACTATTTTTTAATGTATTTATTTATTAAATATTATTATTATTATTATTATTATTATGATTATCAATTTTTTATTGTTGTTGTTGTTAGTAGTAGTAGTAGTAGTAGTAGTAGTAGCAGTTCATCATTTTTTTTTCCATTATTCTATCTAGTTAGCAGTAATCGGATTTTATAGGAAAAATGCTAAAAGCTACAGTAGCGTCTAATTTAAGAATAACATAATTTTGTACTTCATTGGAGGTCTTTTTTTACAAGGGATCTACCACATATAAAGGCCCAAAGTACACTCGAGGTTAAGGGTTAATTGCTAGTGAGTCAACACTATGATAATTAATGGTGAAAGTTAGTAAGCCGGAAACCCGATACTATCCAGGATTTAAAATGGAACAGTGAATACTTTTATTGTCATAGAAATCAGTAAAAATCGCCAATTTTTCAGTCAAATAGATTTATTGCCTGCTCTAGTCGGGGCTCCATTGTGGTACACCAGGAGAAAACTTCACATGCATCCCTGCAGTGACATTCCACATTACATTGTAGTCTACATTGCACTGTATAAAATCTACCATTGATTTTATAAAATCATTTTTATATAATAGCTAGAATTAAAGTTTAAAATGCAAAAGTCAAATATTGTGGTTCAGTTGTGCTTTAAGCAGAAACAATCATTTCAAACACGCCCTCATCTTATCAAAGAATCTGCAGTTTAATTGATATGTTTGACCCTTTTGCTTGTGCGCTGAGAGAACTTCTCAAATGTCTTTGTGATGTTAGGCTATATAAAGGTGTTACCTTTGGTCAAAATTCGACTGCTTCCTCTTTAATTGGATTTTTTTCGATTATCGATTTTCGATACTTATCGGATGCATTTCAGTACAAAATCTTAGCACACTCCCTGACACAATAGAGTATATTTGTGTGAAATTAAAAAAAAATAATAAAATTTTTTTAAAAAATCAGCCTACCCGTTTCAGAGTCCATAAGGAACGAATCCCCCTACACACACAACATGCCTTTTATATATCAGTACAGATGATTATTTAAAAGGGTAGATGAATAAGGACTTGTTAACATTACATTGGAATTGAAAACGATCATGTTCTATTTAGCTGGGAGAAGCCTTGCAGTATTTTGTATCGCAGACAGGCAATTCTAGGAAAGAATCTTTGTTCATGTAATTTTCATTTAGTTTTAGGTACAGATAGAGAGTAATGGAAATTATTGACAGTGTTGTAGTTTGATGAGAATGTGTTATACAGGAGAGGGGGGGGGCAATAATTGAAGCTCAGTCAATCATCTGCTATGAAAATAACAATTGAGCAACGTTTCTTCTTTGATCCAGAGCGAGAAGGAGAAAATTACTGTCAATACTACATGTATGAAGTGTAGACAGAAGCCAAAGACTCTCAAACCTAACAGCTAAGAGTAACCGAGAAAGTGAGAAAGGAAGTAATGAATTTCCATTGATCAATGTTTAGTGATTAAGACAAATACCGGACATAGGACTTCTGGTCCTAAGTTTATATATTTAGGAGTCAGAGTTGTTTGAAGAAATTTGCGGCTTGGGGAGATCCCGAAGAAAGTTTTAAAATTTAATGACTCGGCATTGGACAGAGAGGAGAATTGGCAAACCCAAGCAGTTATCAACAGACGATGTATGGGGTTCCTTTTTTTGTGCTGATAGTATCACACACATACAGAGCACAACTGAACTATACACAATGTATCTGAGTTTGTTTTATTCATTTATTGCCTTAAATATTAAGTGAGTGTACAAGCAACAATTTTGTTCCACGTACATCCGTGGTTTACACACACGCAATTTTCGCGACCGCAAAAACTTGTAGCATCCCTGCAGTGACATTCCACATTACATTGTGGTCTACATTGCACTGTATAAAATCTACCATTAACAGCCATTACTAACAAGCAGAGCTACGTCTCACAATTTCCAGATTTGAAATTCATTTCCTCCTGGCTTGTCCAATCACAAGCCAGCTCTTTATCATCTATAAAAGCAAAACCTGAAACCATTAACCATTTTTCTAGCTGGTCTGCCCAACAGCAAACATCGCCAGGAGGGCTTTGGCTCCCATGCCTAACGTGAGTACAAAACAAGCCCCTCTTAAAACTACTACTGGCTTCCACGTGCCGTACCACGTGGACCGAACTGTTCTCTCCTCAACAAGCTGGCAATATATTAATTCTATCTCCACACAAGAACACATGTCTCTTTCTCTTTCAACAGGCCTGACCTATATCTAATTGTAAGATATCTAATCCTCATCTCCACATGAGGAACTTTTCACGACTACTAAGGAAACACGTGCGCGCACGAACACTGAACTATCATACTAATACGTCTCTCTCTCTCCTACTAACGCTACTAACGAAAATAACAAATAAAGCTTGTTTATTAAATGTTTAAATGAAACTTCTTTTCGTTGTCTTCATTTTTAACTAAATCTCCATGTGAGCCACCAATAATAATAAAATGAAATAATTTTAATAAGATGTATTAAAAATAATGCGTAATAATGATAATATGGAATACTAATAATAACAATAATAGAGAATAATAATATGAAATAATTTTAATAAGATGTATTAAAAATAATGCGTAATAATAATAATATGGAATACTAATAATAACAATAATAGAGAATAATAATATGAAATGATTTTAATGGGATGTAATAAAATAATACGTAATAATTAGGACTGTGACAACAGAATATTCTTTTTATTGTTTTGACTCTTGAGTATATATCCGTTAATATCTTATACGCGTTTATATAGACGAATGGCTTTGGCTCCCATGCCTACCGTGAGTACAAAACAAGCCTCTCTTAAAACTCCTACTTGCTTCCACACGTGCCGTACCCAAACGAACATTCTTTGTCATGCTAAAGAACTGTTCTCAACGATACAACTCACACTCACCCATGACAACATGTAAACACGCTGAAGTCTTTGCCCTTTCTTTCTTTTAATTGGTTTCCTTTGTTCCAGCAACTACTAGCTATAAACGCGTGCATGCACCTAAATTCTCCACATGGAAGTACCAAAGCAGCGAGAATTAACATTTACCCCTCGATTTCATTTTGCCTCAGTCAGAGCAAGATTTCTCTCTCTCTCTTTACTTTGCTTAATGCATTTAATTCAAAACCTATCAGACTAATCAGACTAAATACAAATATATATATATATATATATATATATATATATATATATATATATATATATATATATATATATAGAGTCCTAGTGACCATAAAGATGTTACAAACATTAACTTTATTGCCAAAATATTCCTTTCCTTAACATTTTAGCTTTATCACTTTACCACAATAAAACGGGCAAACACGCCAAAAGCAGTAAGTCGAGTCAGATTTTTCCTGTATGGTAATCCAGCCCCTCCAACACTCGCTCGATCTCCTGACGTTAACCAAAAATGATTGCTGAATGCCTTACACTTGAAGCTGGAAATCTCCTTGGACTGAGTACTAAAGGGGTATATTTATATAAGTTCGCATTACCTACATTCTATGCTCAGAACCATTGAAAATCAACAATTTTGTGACTTTTTCAAAAAGAAAAAAACAACTTTTTTAAAGAAAAGACATCTGCCCTGGTCAGAACAAGATTTCTCTCTTTACTTTGCTTTACGCATTTAATGCAAGCCTATTAGACTAAATACAAATACATACATAGTCCTAGCAACCATAAAGATGTTACAAACATTAACTTTATTGCCAAAATATTCCTTTCCTTAACATGTTAGCTTTATCACTTTCATGACTCTCGTGCTACACCAGCAGACCACCAGCACACACACAAATAAAAATACATCAACACAATAACATCATTGGCCTTTCTTATATTGTTAAATAAAAATCATGTTGAACTTTTAAAATTCAACTTTTCTGACAACCTTTTATTTTCATATTTTTGTTGGGGATTGGGAAACATTTACCTATGCTCACATCACGACTGTGATACCAGGCATCGGTGAATATCCACCAAGCTCCCAACAGTCTGTTGCTTTTATTTTTGTATATTTGTAAACCAGTGCCCTTGGTGATCGCTAATGACCAGAACAAGAATAAAAAAACCACAACATAAACATTGGAGTGGACGCTCATCTGGAAGTGGCATATAACTGTGGACAGTGTGACTCCAAATCTTTTGTTGTATCTGGTTTCTCATTATTTACATCGCTGTTGAGGATTTTTAACTTGTTTCTCTCAGAAAAAAATAAAGATGGGCATTAGAATAATTTTTTTTTCAAAGATCAATGTATGTAAAGCAACTGGTCCTGACGGTATTCTGATTATAGTGTTAAAAAAAGTACAACCAGAACTTGCCTCCATACTTACAAAACTGTTTAAGCGTTGCCTTAAGGAGAAGTGCTTCCTAACACCCTGGAAAACCTCATCAGTATGCCTTGTATTTAAGAATTCAGGTGATAAGTCATTCCCCTCTCAGTACAGACCAATAAGTCTCCTGTGTGTCATGAGTAAGTTGCTGAAATCCACAATAGAGAAGTAGTCAACCACCTCAGCAGAAATAACCTTCTTAGCGACACGCAATATGGTTTCTGTTCTGCTAGATCTACAGCAGATGTGCTAACAGTTATATCTCATAGGATTAGCGAATCTCTCGACAAAGGCTTCATTTCTAGGGCAATTGCTCTCGACATATCAAAGGCCTTCGATAAGGTATGGCATAAAGGCCTACTACACGAGATTTCCAACTACGGTATAACTGGAAATGTTTTCTCGATCATTAAATCATTTCTCTCTGATAGGCTCATAAGAGTACTGCTTGATGGGCAGAAATCAGAGACCCACAGTATTAATGCTGGAGTCCCTCAGGGGTTCATACTAGGCCCAACTCTCTTCCTGATCTACATCAATGATCTCCCAAAACGCATACTAAAATCTTTCGTTGACATCTATGCTGATGACACAGCAATCTATAGCAACACATCAAAGGTGATCAAAGGTGATGATAAAGTTCTCTCTGATTCTCTCTCCTCTGATCTTGAGTGTGTGGTACAGTGGGGAAAGAGGTGGCTGGTTACCTTTAATGCATCTAAGACCAAGCTCCTATCTCTACATCATAAACGCTCTGATCCCCATCTGGCATCAATTGAAACGGATGGCTCTCGTCTAGGGGAGGCCACATGTTTTGATAAGCTTCTGGAATTGACCTTTACTCCTGATCTTAAATGGAAGACATACATCAAGTCTGTAGCTAAGGTCGCTGGGAAAATGGTGGGATCCTTCTACCGCTCCAGAAGATATCTCACTAATGATGCAATTCTCTATCTATATAAGAGCCAAGTACATCCAAAGATGGAGTACTGCTGTCACATCTGGGCAGGAACTGCTAAAAACAGCCTATCCTGCCTTGACAGAGTACAAAATAGACTTCGTGGCTTGGTGGGGGGGATGCCCTTTTCTCTTCCCTGCAACCTCTTTCCCACAGGAGAGATGTAGCGAGCCTGTCTTTGTTCTATCGTTATTTCCATGGCAAGTGCTCGTCTGTGCTCCATTCTCTGGTCCCCTCTCGCCAATCTTTTTCAAAAAACACCCGACTAGCTGAAACCACTGTCAATAATTTCCCCCACTCCTTATCTGTGCCTAAATCAAAACATAGATTCCACAAACAAAGCTTCTTTTTTAGAACTGTACGCCTGTGGAACTCTGTTCCGTTTGCCTGTTTCCCTCCCGACTTCAGCCTGGTTGTCTTCAAGTCCAACACAAACAAATTCCTGATGAACTGCCCCCCCCCAAGTAATGACACCTTATCAGTTCTCCAATACTATTGCTACACTATCCCTTTGATTACTGTACACACAATAACACTTATCCCTGAGTGGCCATTGGGCCTTGATAAGTGGTGAACTCCATGTAAAAAAAAAAAAAATTATTGAATAAATAAATTACACATAAGTACACGCATTATGCAATACAAAGCAATTAAGATACTAAAAGCATACAAAAACATGAGAAGGGTAATTTTGCAGCAGATTTAAAAATGTGTATCATAAAATTATGATTACATTAGATAGGCTTTTGACCAAGATCAAAGTGTAGTATCTGTTCCGGCAGATGCTGCAAGCTATGACTAGCTATGACTAGCAAAGACAAGATGTGGGGGCAGCCCCACATGCCTGACCTTTGACCGGCTCCCATTTCCCACCTCTCGGGAGCTGGTCCCCTTTTTCCCTTCCCCCTCCCTTCATTCCTCACATTGGAAATCGGCCTTGTGCCTTGTTTGCTCGGTGGGGGAGCAAATAAATACCACCTGTTCCGGCAGATACTGCAAGCAAAGACCAGATGTGGGGGAAACCCCACATGCCTGACCTTTAACCAGCTCCCATTTCCCACCTCTCGGGAGCTGGTCCCCTTTTTTCCCTTCCCCCTCCCTTCACTCCTCACATTAAAAATCGGCCTTGTGCCTAATTTGCTCGGTGGGGGAGCAAATAAATACCATCTGTTCTTCAGATGCTGCACTTCCATTTCTGGTTCTCTGTCAGTGGAGGAGCAGTCCTTCATGACTGAGACAATTTTTATTTTTGTACCTTTTCTCCACGTTAAAAAACGACCCTGGTGTCTAACTCTGTCCCGTGGGGAGGCATAGTAAATAGGTACATTAGATAGGCTGTGGATGAAGACCACCTTGTCACGACTTAAAACTTTGTCCTAATTCAGGTTTTCATTTTTCAAAGACCGAATATAAGATTTCTGATCCTAAATTTACATATTTAGTGCCAGTAAATAATAGTATATCAGACGAAACTGTTTGAAGGGACGAAAAGACTTTATTCTCGAGCATACAGAACGAAACTAAAAAAAAAGAGACACACAACAAAATATGCTGAGTATCATCATATCTTATAGCAATAGAAATTAACCCATCGCATGGCGGTGCTGTTTGCCTCCTTAAGGTCTTGGTTTGCGCAATGAGGACCCAATCGGCAGTTTTCCGTAAGGTAGTGCATCGTTTGTACCTCTGCACATGGACATAAAGGTGAGGTGTGTAGGCCCCACTTGTGGAGATTGTCTTTTGTTTTGCCCTTAACCTTCACGTGGTGCCCCTGTTAATCTCCGGAGACCGATTGCTACACCACGCATAGAAATATACCACTTAACAAGAGGTGGTAAAAGGATTATCCCTCGGCCACTGGAAGTAACCATGAAGAAATTCAGAAGTCTCAGCTTAGATGCTGATTGAATATCTGCATCTAAATCAGAAATATGCTGAGTTATCTCCCTTGACCGATATGCGAATGCGATCATAATTCAATACTGGCGCGTTGTCTATTTCTTTTCCATGTGTGTTTACTTTTCCAGTTTTTGTTTTGCGTAGGAGTCAGAGTTGTTTGCAGCAAAAAAAAAAAAAAAAGAAAAAAAAGTGTACAAAAATGGACACTCAACGCTGATATATCTGAGTGTTTCAGAAGCACGGGAAAAGTTTTCAGGCTTAGTGTTAGCAGAGAAATAAAGTTTTGTGCAGCCGCCTTTCTGGAGTAATAAGTTGTGAAGCCAGTTTCAAACTAGCTGCGAAACTGGAGGGAAATAGCTTATCTTGACACAAAATATGTTTGATTGGCTCAGTAAATGTTACACTTAAAAAACAAGGCCTGTGATTTGTCACCGATAAGTAGGGCTGTGACAACAGAATATTCTTTTTGTGCTTTTGACTCTCGGGTATATATCCGACAGAGTTCAACAGTCAACACACTTAATCAACCGAGAACTACAACCGTCTATATAAAAACATAAAAGATATATTAACAGATATATACTCAAGAGTCAAAACAATGAAAAGAATATGCTGTTGTCACAGGCCTAGTGATGAGAGATGCTTGGTGTTTATTGCTTGCCACAAAAGTGCCAAAGTAATTGTATAGAAATGTTTATAAAGCTGGTGGCTAATACCTCAGGTTACCCCTTTTTAATATAGAGGTGTGGAGAAAGAAGTGGCTTACCGTTAAAGCGGCTGCGCGTTTGTGCCTGTAGAGCACAAATTGAGAATCAAGATGGCGCCCGCGTGCGTTTATGTGGAAAAACGTCTTGTGGAATCTCGGGGAATCTCGGAGAATCTCGTACCCTGATTCCATAAATAACGAGGAAGGGAAAGCGGGAAGTGACGAGTTTTAGTCACTAAAGCGAACGGACGTGTGTAAAAGAAGAGGTAGAAGAAAAGAGTGTGGTGAACGGAACAAACAACGACTCAGTTGAAAGTAGAGTTGTAACGAACACGAGAGGGGATTCTAAACAAACACTTTTATTTTTTGTAAAAATAAATTATTAATATAATCTATTGTTATAACATATTTCATTGAAAATAAAACTAATAAAAACAAATACATTCATCTGAGTATATTAAAAAAAAACAATAAAAAAGTAAATAAATTCATATTTTCTATTAAGAGAAAAAATAGGAAACATAAATCAAAAGGAACTTTATTTTGTTGTCACCGGTGATCCGTCTGCCCCGCAGAAAGCGGTACGCAAAAAGAAAAAAAAATGTCTTTAATTATAAATTAAATAATGCTGATGATACTCTGATCTGCATCAACAACTGATGAAATAAATAAATAAAAACAATTTTATCAAAACACATAAAGGCGAGAAGTACACGAGAAGTTGTTTTTCTATTTTACTAAAGAGCGGTTTCTAAGGGGAGACAATCCACCACACTTTTATTTTTAAAATGTTTCTTTCTTCACTTTATATATTTCTTCTTTTCGTCATTCGTCTGTTCTGCTCTTTCTTCTTTTTCTCCTTCCTTTTTTTCTTATTGTTGTTATTGTTCTTCTTCTTCTTCTTCTTCTTCATAATAATAATAATAATGACAATAATAATAATAATAATAATAATAATAATAGCAGCAAAATTCAAAATGTTTAATATTAAATTTCTAAGCCAATCAATTGTCAAGTTACAGAAATTAATATATCCAAAAAATTACGAAAAATGATGAGACAGAAAAAAAAAATTCTTAAGGAAAAAATTTTTGACGAAAATTAGTGAAAATAAAATAAAAAAAAAAAAAAAACACCGGAGAGTTTCAAAGGGAGGTAAATAGCGTGTAACCATTGCCATTCTATTTGAGTATGTTATAGTGTTGGAGGTCATAGAAGGGTAAAATTATTATTCATCTATGGATTAATAATAGTTTTAAAATATTTTTTAAATTAATTTCAATTGACGGATTATTGATAGATTCGAAAAAGTTGTCAAAAAACAAATATATAACAATTAAATGTTATCAAAGGCAAGATAAGTTACTCTTCTACCTATATGAAAAAGTTTTTAGTGGTTGTACTCACTTTAAAACGTGTAATCGGTTAAGTTGTCAAAAAACAAATATATAACAAATAAATATTATCAAAGGCAAGAGAAGTTACTTTTCTACCAAACTCCATACATTTTTTTTTGTTTTTATTCAATGTAACATGTTTATTCAGCTCGAAAAACATGCAGTGTTTACCGATGTATTGAAAAATTCAAAATGGCGCCCGACACTCTCTGTAACACGGTAAGTTCAGGAAAAGATGTTATAAATGATAAACTAGACAAAATACTGTTAGAAATTCGCTCATTATATGTTACCGTGACATAAGTTGACATATATTCGGTGTTTTTTAAATAGTATTTTATCTAGTGTATTATTTATGACACCTTTTCCAAAACTTACCATGTTAAAGAGAGTGTCGGACGCCATTTTGAATTTTCCAATACATCGGTAAACACTGCATGTTTTTCGAGCTGAATAAACATGTTACATTGAATAAAAAAAAAAATGTATCCAGTTTGGTAGAAAAGTAACTTATCTTGCCTTTGATAATATTTATTTGTTATATATTTGTTTTTTGACAACTTTTTCGAATCTATGTGTACAGAAATACAAACCCTGAAAAAGTATAAACAAATGCTAAGCTTCTCATCAAGAGTTGACAGTTATCTCTCTTGGACCAACCGGAAGCAGACTGTTGTCTCATCTGAGATCTATTTCAACACGACGGCGCTTCTAAACTAGTACAAAATTTCGAAACTCGTAAGACTAAATTCCACATGAAAACAATAATATGTACGTACTCCTATTCCTCGTATTTTTACGGTGAATATATCCAAAAATTTCGAAAATCGATATGGCAGAAAATTATTTATTATAGAAAATAGAATTTGAAGAAAACAATTGTATTTGCTTATGTAAGACACAGGAGTGTTCAAAAGGGAGGTAATTTCCGTTTCGATTTATTTCATAAAGCAAGATGGCTGCAATTTTTCACCTGCTAACACGATTAAAGTTTTTATGTTTTATTTTTTAATAATTCAGTAATATTCCGGTAATTTCGACCGCATAATTTTGAACCTAACATTGTAATTTATTAGAATTGACAAAAAATTAGTAGAAGCCATTGTTTTTTTTAAATCTGAATACTCAATTTATCGACTACAAAGTTCCGTTCTCATAGTGTAGAAACGCCAAAAACACTCTTCTAATTCTAAACAGGCCATTAAAATATCAAATACCAAACCAAAACAAACAATGAATTCTATGGAGGCCCAAACTGTCAGAAAGTTAAAAGGCTTTCTGAAAGTATAGCGGTTACCATAAATTTTTACAACGTTTGAAAAAGGGTCACCATTTCGGTCAGTCCCCCTTTTGAGGCACCTCCGACATTAGAGAGAAAACAAGAGTGCTGAAAAAGAACGATTGTGGAAAAGAAAACATTGTTTATAATTAAGTACGACGAGACTTTAGGATTGATGATGTTTTATAAAAGTTCCCAAGATATAGGGTACAAAGAGGATGGTACATTTCTTTGATAAAAGTCTTTACTCAGTCTGTCGCATGTTTATGCTTCTATCTGTTTCACATGTCTGGGACAGATTTCTTATTTGTATCTCCCTCCAGCATAGTCCTCTATTCCGATTGGCTGAAACCTCTGGTGACGTTGAGAGAAGAAAGGAAGGGAAAAGTTGAAAGAGTAGGGAGAAAGATAGAAAAACAAGAAATACTAGCCTGGAGTCAAAGGCACCAAGGCTTTATTTGCTGCCAGTCAGCAGGGTAAAAAAGAGGAGGAAGAGTTGCCAATTTCGCCTTTTATGCATTCGGTCATATGATCGAGAGCTGGCCTCTGGTTGGATAAGCCAGGAAGAAAATGGATTTCAAATCTTGATCTGCGAGAATTAATTCCTGCTACTGTGCTTATTGCAAGTTCGTCTGCTACATTACTTCATGGATTAAATAAACTTATATATTGCTCTATTCTTAAATATTGAGCTTTTCCTTTTTGGCTAAGATCACCCTGAAAGTATTAACTCTAGTAATATCGATCAGGATTTTACATCGGATTTTAATCTGTGTCTTATCTCGCTTATATATATATATATATATATATATATATATATATATATATATATATATATATAGCCAAACTTCTTTATTTAGCAAACTTAAATTTCTGACATATATATATATATATATATGTTTAAAGAAAAAATAGAAAAAACCGAATGAAATTATTAAAAAATCAACGTTTCGTCCTTGTTTCAGAGGACATCTTCAGGATAATTGAAATAAAAATGTGATAAAAGAAAAAGTCATAGATTGTGCGAAAAAAGACAGTTTTTTAAAATCCAACCCATGTCGGGAAAGGACGAATATGTGTGCGTATGGGTTGGATTTTAAAAAACTGTCCTTTTTCGCACGATCTATGACTTTTTCTTTTATCACATTTTTATTTCAATTATCCTGAAGATGTCCTCTGAAACAAGGACGAAACGTTGATTTTTTAATAATTTCATTCGGTTTTTTCTATTTTTTCTTTAAACATAACGTCAACCACCGCTGGTATATTTTTTCATTCCTTATACATATATATATATATATATATATATATATATATATATATATATATATATATATATATATATATATATATATATATATATATATATATATGTATATATATATATATATATATATATATATGTATATATATATATATATGTATATATATATATATATATGTATATATATATATATATATATATATATATATATATATATATATATATGTATATATATATATATATATATATATATATATATGTATATATATATATATATATATATATGTATATATATATATATATATATATATATATATATATATATATATATATATATATATATATATATATGTATATATATATATATATATATATATATATGTATATATATATATATATATATATATATATATATATATGTATATATATATATATATATGTATATATATATATATATATATATATATGTATATATATATATATATATATATATATATATGTATGTATATATATATATATATATATATATATGTATGTATATATATATATATATATGTATGTATATATATATATATATATATGTATGTATATATATATATATATATATATATATATATATATATATATGTATGTATATATATATATATATATATATATATATATATATATGTATGTATATATATATATATATATATATATATATATATATATATATATATATATATATATATACCCACCTGTAAAGGTGAGTGATTTTCTCACTTTGAGATTTATGTTAAAAGCCTACCTTTTCTGTTTAAAAAAATTATTAAAACGAACTTCTTAATATAGTCAGTCATGAAAATGCGATCAACTTCATAAAGGTTTACTAATTTGTATATTCCTATAAAAAACTAGCGTTCATTAATTAATCATTAATTATTTATGAGTTCTTATTAGATGCTTGGTTTCATTGAACTATTATGCCACTATTTGGTATCATGAATGCATGCAGCGAGGTGCATATTGTAGTGAGGTGGGTGTTTGACCGGACGGGATAGAGGAAGAGAGGGCAGAAGAGGGGGTGTTGATGTTGTTTAAACAGAAATGTCTTTGGGATTTTGTCAGAAAGAGAAAAAGCAAATATTAATTGTTTTTATCTCATTGTCGTTATATATCTGTTGACATGAAGGGTTGCTTTGAAAACCACTGTTGATAGGTTTGAAGAAATCCAGAGATTCTTGGCTGACAGCTTAGAATGGGGGTCAAGAGTAAGGGTCACCGCCAAGCATCGTTTGACCTGGGGTGATTAATCGCGCCTAATTGGTAATAAGTAAAAACCTCAGTGCAGGTGGGAGTTGAGGTTTGGTAGAGATAAGCTCGAAGAGAAAGAAAAAAAGGTGTTTGTAACCACTCTCTGAAGGAGAGGTGGGGAAAAGGGGTTGGATTTAGAGAAAGGAATTCTAAACGGAGAAGAGTTGTAGTCACCAAACCGAACGGCTGGGCTTGTCAAGCACTCTCGATTTGGGGAGCCCTTCAGGGCCTAATGTTATGATGGGAACTAGCCTGTGTTAATGGGAACTCTGTGAATTTACTGGTCTGGTCTTACATCATTTCACTGCTATAGTCAGTCACCTCAAATTAGACAGCAGCTGTTATGAAGTAATGAAAACAATAAATAGTTTGTTAATGTTATAAACCAGAGTTCTGTTTGTTTGTGGTGAGAACTCTTGATTTTGCAGCAAGCCGCAAGGACTAGCAGAGTGGTTGATGTACCCGGAGACTACCTACACATGGAAAGAAAGATGATTTGATCGAGAGGCAAAACGCCCCTCTATGAAAACACAGTGGGTAAGGACGATCAACAGGCCAACTTGTAACGAGAAAAGGTACGATCAAAGAACACCTGCCACATCGGGTGGAATCCGACGAAGTTAAGGACGCTCGGTACCCGGTGTGCCTGGTGTGGTTGGTGTGGTATCGGTAACGTTATAAATGGTGCCGGATCGTACAATCGTTATACTATGACACTTTATTCTTTTTATCCATAGTTTTTACATCGTGCATAACTGCATAGAATTAAGGATGAAAACATTCTAGCACATTGAACTGTTTTTAAATATATATATTTAAAGTTAAGGACGCTCGGACCCCGGTGTGCCTGGTGTGGTTGGTGTGGTATCGGTAACGTTATAAATGGTGCCGGATCGTACAATCGTTATACTATGACACTTTATTCTTTTTATCCATAGTTTTTACATCGTGCATAACTGCATAGAATTAAGGATGAAAACATTCTAGCACATCGAACTGTTTTTAAATATATATATATAAGTTGACTTTTTCTGTGTATGTGCGAAATGTCTCTACCAAACTCTTCCCTGAATATTTGGTCTACAGACTTGATATAAAGGATATTTGGACCTCAGAAACACTTTCAATTTGGTTTTTAGCTGCTATGGGGATCAAATTAAAAAATATTTGACGTTAGCAGGAGTAAATTGACTAACTACAATGCATGTGTACTTTCTTTTAACTTTACCATGACAAAATTTCTTCATTTTTACCCTTTTGTATCCATCTGATATTTTGATTTCGACTGCAGCTGATGGCACTGAAGACATTTTTATAAAAAACTTTTGAAATCATTACTATCTATATTGGGTACAATATAATAATCAGTAGACAATTTACTTTATAATAAATACATCTGTATGAATTAACTTATATTTATGTGTATTTTAGACAGGGCAATAATGGGTGGCCTGCTCGATGATGCCCCTGTTCCATCTTGAAAGACAAAGCATACCCTCTGTAGGGGCAGCTGTGCGTGCAATTATGTAGCAAGAGTTGCACAATTTCCAACCACACCTCTCCTAAATCGGCACTGTTTGAGTCCAGTGGCGAGGAGAAGTCCAGGACAACTGGAAACAATGCTGAGATAAGCGGAGAGCATATACAGCACCTGGAAGTCCCAAATGGTCACCCATCTGATACTAGCCAGGCTCATTCTTGCTTAACTTCGGTGATCTGATGAGAACCGATGTATCAAATGTGATTATGCCGTATTGGCGACCTACTAGTATATATATATATATATATATATATATATATATATATATATATATATATATATATATATATATATATATATATATATACCCTGTCTGTTTAAATGTATATATGTATGTATGTAGTCATGGCGACTAAACTGGTTCCCCCACCAGACTTGTTTGGTGAGGAGGGTGGCTAGTCTCCCTGAAGGATTAAACACGACCTTCCAAAGAGCAAATGAACCCTTTTTGGGGGTCAACGGCCAACTAGCAGCATGTATATTTGTGTGTGTATATGTGTGTTGGGGTGGAGAGGGCTCCCGTAAGCCATGGTGAAGGCAACCTTTCTAGGAGAAGCAAATCTCTGATTTAAAAAACCATAAAGCGGGACACAAGTACCCGCATTAAGCTGGTCTGCAGTGTAACTTATTGCTGGCTATCTTGCTCTTGCTTGTTGCTGGATCTCAACATTTTGAACCGAGAGAGAGACTTAGCTGTTGTACAAAGCTAAAACTCTGTGACATCATTTTTGTATAGATACTCCCTCAGGAATTTGGGCTCATGGACATTAAGTGTCTGAAGGAGTGGCACTCGTCTGACAAGACGTTGCAATCATCATGTATGTATGTATGTATGTATGTATGTATGTATGTATGTATGTATGTATGTCTTTCAAAAACGTTTGACAGAGGCTACAGATCCTGACAAGATTGGTATCATTTTGAAGCTCGACGTCTCGGACAACAAATATTGAAGAATTGGCCAAAAACATTAATTTCTTCACCCTAAACTCGGCCGTTTAATACTAGGAGGTGTTTATTTTTTGCTGACATTTTAGCAAGTCATCATCACTGTTGGATTGACTTCAGTTAATTTCAATGCTTCTGACTTCCGGTTGCGTCATGGAAACACTGACTAAGACATCAGATTTTCTTCCATTTTCTTTTCCACCTTCGCGGCACGGCTTCGAGTTTGCCTGCCACTACTTTTTTTTTTTTTTTTTTGCTCATCACACACCTCCAAACACTCAGGCAACGCCGGGCACCCAAGCTTGTATAAATATATATCTGCAAAACATGGTCTCTTCTGTAAGTACTCGATACCATTCTAGAAAGAATTCTGAATAGAAAGATATCGGGGGAAATGAATGCAAACAAAATGATCATTAATGATGATAAAAAACATCCAACAGCAGCAGCATAAATATAAACTGTTTAGCATCACAAAACCATAGCCAACAAAAATAACTTAGTCGGGAGAGTGTCAAAAGATCTATATAGCAGGTTTTTATAATCTTAAAGTAAGAAAAAAGAAAGATCTTAGAATTTTAAAGCTATAGTAATAAATAGTAAGATTGCATATCTACAAATAAAACCAAGTTTAAGGCTCCCCAAATTTATACTGGAATTGTCAACAAAGACGAACAGATAAAGTAAAAATTCAGTTCTAAATGACACTCTTCATGAGGTTGAAGAGTCAATCCTCATTGTGAGTGTAAGACTACAATTCTGAATTACTAAAAAATTTTATCCATTCATGGCTGAGAGAATGAAAGCACGCAATCTGTGTGGATGAAATTTGAAATCCTGTGCAAATACCCGAATTTAGAAGATACAGATGAAAAAGGTTGGAGATTACATCGACCAAAAATATCGGATGTAGGTACACACACAGACAGAGATCACCAATTGCGTAGCGATGACGCCAATCAACATTCTGATTGAGACTTGGGTCGTGGAAAAATGATCTAAAAGCGGAAACAATCGGACGTCCTACATTTTAACGTGGATTGGAATTATATAAAATACAAAACAATAAAACAATAGACATTCGTATTTGAAAAATGTCAATATGAGAACAACACAAAGATTAACACACAGACAGACAGAAAACACAAAGAGACGTCTGGGTATTCTGTCGTCAGACTGCCACATTCATCCACTTCAATTTAACAATTCTCTCTCTCTCTCTCTCTCTCTCTCTGTCTATCTGTCTGTCTGTCTGTCTGTCTGTCTCTCTCTCTCTCTCTCTCTCTCTCTCTCTCTCTCTCTCTCTCTCTCATGAGAGTCAATAAGTATAATTTTGATTTAAATAATTCATTGTTGTGGATTTAAAAACCAAGAAAAAGAACTAACAAAGTGTATATGATTTCACATGCATTTGACAATAATGCGATCAGAAATTATACGTTACAAAAACATTAGACAAATGTTATGCAACTATATAACAATATGTCATGAAACAGATGTTGGATCTTTTTCCATAATTATCTCGCTTGCATTTTTTTGTTTTATTTGATATTTTTTGACATCTGTTTTTCACATATTAAACTGGATCTGGGTCGCCATCTTGGATTTCGTTATTACCAGTTGTGGATGGAGTCGATGACCACAGACCATGTAGAATAATGAAATATTGCCAATATAAATTTATTAATCCAATTTTACAGAATATGCATCGTTTTTTTTATTCAGATCGTCAGAAGAGCATTTCGACTGAGCTCATTTGTTTCCTTTGTGAATGTTGTTGAAGGACTATTTCACTCATGGCGACACTAGAGATATAACACAAAACCTAAGAAAATACAGATATTAATTATGGCAGAAAAGTAAACTTCAATGGTATTAACATTTTTAAAGAATGAATGAGATTACTTGGGTTAAGGTTAGGGTAAAGAAATTAAAAAAAAATAAGAATTGCTTAAAATTTAGCATTTACTATTTTGAAGACCTTTCTAAGAAAAAGGAACTCTTAGTTAAGTCAAATTATTGCACATGCATACTTTATATATATATATATATATATATATATATATATATATATATATATATATATATATATATATATATATATATATAAGAACAAGTAGTTAATAAAACATGTAAAAAACACTTTGAAAAAGAGTTAAAAACATATTTAATTTTAAAAAGGAACCACAAAATAAGTGGATAGTCTTTAATCCGCAGAGTTTTGAAGAAATACTTTCCTTCTCATTGGAAGATAGGATTTAGCAAAATGTGAGATCGGATTTTGCTTGTAAAGTATATGATGAAACTACAAGTAAGTCATAGATCTTACTTGGTAACAAATAGTGAAGTAGAGGAAATAGGGTGGAGAAAAAGGTGATTTCACGTGAATGGATAGTCTGGTGAAGGGTAAAATATCCAATAACGATAAAATCCAAAAATCGAAATCCGAAAAAGTTGGTCAAGTTTCTATTTCCACAAGTAAAATGCAAGGGAATCGCGTAATTGGAAGATGGTCCAAAGTAATCCAAGAGGCAGAAATCCGTGGAATAATTCACAAATGGATACAAGGAAAATGGAATGAGTTTAAATAATAGTATTAAAAGGAAGATAAGATGTGCATAGAAAAAAGAAATTAAAACGACTGTCAAGGCTGATTTTGGGAGAATGAGTGAAGAAGAAGAAGAAGAAACAAAATTGAATGGTGATTGAGTTAATTTTAGAATAGAAGAGCCAATGTCAAAATGAACCAGACAAGATGACGTTGAAAAGGCGCCAAAATTTAAAGCAAAAAAAGATGACGCTGTGACTTGTGCAATAAACGTTTTGTGGCAAGAGTTGTGCAATCTTCAACCTACCTCTCCTGAGTTGGCACTCTTTTTTTAATCCAGTGGCAAAAAAAATTCAGGACGACTGGAAACAAATCTGAGATAAGCAGATACCACATACAGCATTCACTCTTCCCCAATGGTTATCCATCTAGTACTGGCGAGGCTCATCATTGCTTAACTACGGTAATCTAATGAGAATCAGTGCCAATGAGATTATGCCATATACAACTGAGACCATAATACCGCATCTCAATACATGGTTCGATTTGGGATGTAACAAAAAGCTGAGAGTACATAGATATTTTGTTGGTATTCGTGCAGAAGAATAGACTTTGATGATCTTAAAGAATGGATGAGAGTTTTTGTCTTAGTTGCTCAATCAAGGCTTTAACATCTAGTCTACTCTACTATTTAATCCATGGTGAAAAGGAGAATATATGAATTCATACCTTTTTCAAATGTATTAATGAAATTAAAGCAATAGCTTCCTAAACTAATTACTCAATCATTATGAATTTAGGAATAAAGCTGCTAGGCATGAGAGGTCGTAATGCATGTTATATTTAGTTTAATTTAGTCTTATGTGAAAAGGAGATGGAAATTCAGGTACCCTTTATTTTTGTGAAAATTTATCACTAAATATTAGACATCAATTAATAAATATTCTCAAACTTTAGTTACTTTGTATTAATCTAAATGTTTTTTTAGGAGTCATAATAATAGACGGAGTTTCCCATTTGAATAAGAAATGAATTTCAAAAGCTCAATTTATCAACATTTACCAATACATAAGACAACACCAATATACGACACAATCACGTTGACACACCGGTTCTTGCCAGATCACTCAAGTTAAGCAACATTGAGCCTGGTCAGTATCAGATGGGTGACCATTTGGGAAGGCTAGACGCTGTATGTACCTTCTGGGAAGGTTGGGCATGGGGCCAGCACCCTCACCCCCTAAAAAGGACTCAGTTACTACAAAAGCATCTACAAAAAGTTGTAGATGGCCTATGCCCCTCCAGGGGCTCAAGGGTTATGGATGGATGGATGGAACCCAAAACCTACTTAATAGCACTAAAATAAAACAATTCAAAACCAATTTAAAAAATTAGAAGTATTTGAAGCTATTGACATCCATACTCATCACCAACCTACAATTAATAAAATTGCCCTTGAAACCAATATCTTTAAATGCTTAACATAATAAAATTCTAACATCACAGGTAAATTGTTAATGTTTGTCCTGGAACGGCGTAAAAATGTTCTGGCATCAAAATGACTTCAAGAACCCATGTTATAGATATCTTTTTAAACTCTATTGTATTTTTCCTTATATGTAGATATCATTTTCTTATGGAACGGTATCGGTAAGCATAATATAGAGTAGAAATAACACTGGTGATCCCAAGCTTAGAATGTGCATGGCTAGATGAAAGGAAAACAAATTCCTTTCCTTAAAAAAAAGAAAAAAATGCAAAACACAACTTTTGTGGTTCAGCTTAATTTATTGATTTAACATAAAGAAAATACTTCATAACACGAAATTCATATGAGAATTAAATTAAAATTCAATTCGATCCGTCATCATTAAAAACCAATTAAGCAAGATTCCTTGAATTGCAAGGTCTTCTTAAGAACTTTTAAGCTTAGTTTTTTTTTGTGTTAGTAGATGTAAAACAGTTGAAGTAGCAGATTAAGTTCATAAGTAAAGGCCAAAAAATTGACCTAAAGGAAAGAGGGATAAATGAAGATCAGGTCAGATATAACAGACTCCCGAAACTTTTAAGATGAGGATTAATTATTAATATTACTTAAATTATCCTGGTTTCACCTGGAGTGCTAATTTCACAACGTTATTTGTTTCATCTGGAGTGCTAATTTCACAACGTTATTTGTTTCATCTGGAGTGCTAATTTCGCAATGTTATTCATTTCATTTTGAGTGCTAATTTCACAATGTTATACATTTCATCTGGAGTGCTAATTTCACAACGTTATTTGTTTCATCTGGAGTGCTAATTTCACAACGTTATTTGTTTCATCTGGAGTGCTAATTTCGCAATGTTATTCATTTCATTTTGAGTGCTAATTTCACAATGTTATACATTTCATCTGGAGTGCTAATTTCACAACGTTATTTGTTTCATCTGGAGTGCTAATTTCACAACGTTATTTGTTTCATCTGGAGTGCTAATTTCGCAATGTTATTCATTTCATTTTGAGTGCTAATTTCACAATGTTATACATTTCATCTGGAGTGCTAATTTCACAACGTTATTGATTTCATCTGGAGTGCTAATTTCACAACGTTATTTGTTTCATCTGGAGTGCTAATTTCGCAATGTTATTCATTTCATTTCGAGTGCTAATTTCACAATGTTATACATTTCATCTGGAGTGCTAATTTCACAACGTTATTTGTTTCATCTGGAGTGCTAATTTCACAACGTTATTTGTTTCATCTGGAGTGCTAATTTCGCAATGTTATTCATTTCATTTTGAGTGCTAATTTCACAATGTTATACATTTCATCTGGAGTGCTAATTTCACAACGTTATTTGTTTCATCTGGAGTGCTAATTTCACAACGTTATTTGTTTCATCTGGAGTGCTAATTTCGCAATGTTATTCATTTCATTTTGAGTGCTAATTTCACAATGTTATACATTTCATCTGGAGTGCTAATTTCACAACGTTATTTGTTTCATCTGGAGTGCTAATTTCACAACGTTATTTGTTTCATCTGGAGTGCTAATTTCGCAATGTTATTCATTTCATTTTGAGTGCTAATTTCACAATGTTATACATTTCATCTGGAGTGCTAATTTCACAACGTTATTGATTTCATCTGGAGTGCTAATTTCACAACGTTATTTGTTTCATCTGGAGTGCTAATTTCGCAATGTTATTCATTTCATTTCGAGTGCTAATTTCACAATGTTATACATTTCATCTGGAGTGCTAATTTCACAACGTTATTTGTTTCATCTGGAGCGCTAATTTCACAACGTTATTCATTTGATCTGGAGTGCTAATTTCACAACGTTATTGATTTCATCTGGAGTGCTAATTTCACAACGTTATTTGTTTCATCTGGAGTGCTAATTTCGCAATGTTATTCATTTCATTTCAAGTGCTAATTTCACAATGTTATACATTTCATCTGGAGTGCTAATTTCACAACGTTATTTGTTTCATCTGGAGCGCTAATTTCACAACGTTATTCATTTGATCTGGAGTGCTAATTTCACAACGTTATTGATTTCATCTGGAGTGCTAATTTCACAACGTTATTTGTTTCATCTGGAGTGCTAATTTCACAACGTTATTCATTTCATCTGGGGTGCTAATTTCACAATGTTATTCATTTCATCTGGAGTGCTAATTTCACAAACTTCCGACCAATGTAATCTTTGACCTTCTTTCAGGTGTATCTTTTCAAACATGGGACTCTTTCAGTCGAACTTGGAAATCTGGACCGAACTTCAACCAGAACCCCCTATGAGGTTAGTATGTTCTTATTCCATCAACTATCATTGGCTAGAAGTTTTAAGCAATGCACAATTGGCATTTTACTTTGTGAACATGTTTTGAGCTTGACATCCCAGTTGAATACGAATGGGTTAGCATTTTCATTTGAACTCCCCTTCCACAATATGATGATTCACGTAAGAATGCATCATGTTCAAAACAATGGAATAAGTACAGAATTAACGTTTTTTTTTTTTTTAACAAACGTATGCTTATAGCGTTAAGTTTAAAGAATAACCACATTCTTCACTATGGATATACAATCCTAGAAAATACGTGTTAACATTTATACTAATGATGGGACGATTCCAATATCTTTCCTAATTCCGATATGATTACAGATTCAGTTTTAAATTTCTGATTTTTTTACATAGGTATCACCACTTATCAAGGCCGAGAGACCACTCGAGAATAAAGGTTAAAGAGTGTACAGCAGTCAATTGGACAATATAGTAATCGTTAGTAATGGAAATTAAGTAAATTTGTTAAGTGAAACGACTCATCAAGAACTTGTTTACGTTGGACTTGAAGACAATCAGATTGTAGTCAGCTGGAAAGCAGGAAAACGGGAGACAGTTCCAGTACAATTACCGATTCTGACTCTTTTAAAATTGCTAAATATTTAATTGTGGAGTTGTTGCTTTAATTATTTTCATGTTACCATTAAAAAAAAACGTATAATACATGCATATATTTTTATGCAATCGTGGGGTGATATATAAGTCTCCATTCAACTGGTAGTTTAAAATCAATAAATGTTAATATTTTTTTCATTATCATAAAAAAAATAAACAACTAAAAGAATCGTTTCTGGCAAAGTAAAATAGGCACAAATTGTTCCGATCCTCCAAAAAGTTCTGATTTTTATGATTCCAACACTTATTTATATCTATGGATCTATAAGTCATTTCTCTTCACTGACTTTTCTGTTTATTTGAAGAAACCAAACCTGAAAGTATCGCATTCATTATGCAAACCTTTTCTTTATTTTTAGAAGAAGTGGGCCATCTTTCTTTGGTTGAAATTACAGCTCACAGCACTCCAGTAATCTATTTTTCATTATAAATAATTTTAATCAGAATTCTTCATAAGTTTTGGTTTCAGTTTCGATTATAGCGGAAGGAACTCAAGTGTATATATATATATATATATATATATATATATATATACATAAATGTTTTCATAAAGTTTTGGTTTTGGTTTCGATTCAAGCTAATGCACCCAAGTCATATTGATATATATTTTTTTTATTTTTGAACTCGCAACTTTACAATATATAAAAATCGATAGAACATTAACTTTGTAATAATATATACAAAATCTGAAAAAATTAAAATATCATATCTAAGCGTACTTTACGACCAGGTAATGTTTATTTTTGGAGGAAGCGGGCCATCTTTTTGTGTATGAAAAAGTTGGCCTAGTTTTAAGCTTAGTGTCTTAGACAGGTCTGCTTATGTTTTTATTTATACTAGTTCATTACTTATCTATATATTAACAGGATAGCACCTATATGAATTTTATATATATATATATTTTATTTTAGCATAAAATTTTTCTATTTAGGTTTTGCGTATGAATAAAATGCATAGTGGTTGGGTTATCAACATAGATATTTGATGATGCATTGATGTGATTCTGAGTTTTTTTTTACGTAGGCATCACCACTTATCAAGTCCAGGAGGCTGCTCGAGGATAAAGGTTAAAGAGTGTGCAGTAGAAATCGGACAATATAGTAACCGTTAATAATGGAAATTCGGTAAATTTGTAAATTTATATTGAACAGTTCATCAAAAACTTGTTTACATTAGACTTGAACACAACCATATTGTAGTCAGCTGGAAAGCAGGAAAACGGAAGACAATTCCACAGGCGTACAGTTCTAAGAAAGAAGCTTTGTTCATGGAATCTACGTTTAGGTTTAGGTACAGATAAAGAGTGGTGGGAAATAGTGATAGTGTTTTCTGCTAGACGGGTGTTTCTTGTGAAAGTCTGGCGAGGGGGGAACCATAGATTGGAGCTCATCCGAGCACTTGCCATGAAAATAACGATAAAGCAGAGACAAACTCGCAACATCTCTTCTATGAGAAAGAGCTAACAACGCAGTTTCTAATCTTTATTTATGAAATAGGACTTGCCGTCTCAGCAGAGCTCATGGACTTCTGCGCATGGGTTGTATAAGATATGATGATGTGCAGGCATAAGAGATGAATGTTGTATCAAGAACAGGAAAATAAAAGAAATATTTAAATCACATCATAAGCGTACATCACCTTATGTTGATTGATGATATACAAACAGAGCATAAACTTCATATTTTACTATTGGTCAGTGATGACAAACGTTTTCCATCAAATCAATTGATTGCCTAATCTAGTCGGTGGTCCTGGATATGACCTTAAACTATATCCAGTGCTGAGACCCCAGCTTCTGAGCTTTGGGGAGTGTGGAGCCACCCTTTAATTGCCATTGCTCCCAGGTCCACTCTGACCCGGAGTAGAAGTACCTGTTAGGGTCCCAACTATGGGTTGAATAGAAACCGACTTGAAAACAACAAATATATTCTATTAAAAAAATTTTCTTCAAAATCTTTGGATTCAGCATTAAATAACCTGAAAAGGGTTGATATGCCGTAATACAAAAACAACCAACCAACCAACCTAATCGAGCACCCATCATGGTGCACAATAAGGAAGCTTTACATTCCCCTCTCCCCACAGTCAATTAGTCCACAATCACTGTGCAGAACTTACTCTTAATTTTTATACAATCTATATATCTATAAAAGTGAACGTGTCTGTCTGTCTGTCTGTGTACATTTCCCTACGCAATAACTCTGTCAATTTTTAGTCTATAGACTCGAAATTTGAAATACCGGGTACTGAGATTTGGGAAAATCGATGTGACGGGTGTCAGCCAGAAATTTGGCTGTTAAGGGGTCAAATTTCAACGATTTGACCTTTAAGAACTCTACCAAACTCCTCCGACAATTTTGGGTCTAGACACTTGAAATTTTAGATATAGGTTCCTTGAACCTGGATCTAACTTAATAAAGTGATTTGAGCCCGAAACTATAAACTTTAAGGGGTCATAATAGGGGTCAAATTAAAAAACAAATTTACTCTTTTTTTTTTTTTTTTTGCTCAGCATACACCTCCAAACACCCGGGCAACGCCGGGCTGAAATGCTAGTTAGTTTATATAATAGCTTGAATGAAAGTCTAAAATGCTGAAGTATCCTGGTTTTCAAACAGACCCCCATCTTACAAAATGGCCTACTGTTGATTTTATACATTGGAGCCTTCTGCTTGTGCGGTGATAAAACTTTTCAAATGCTCGTGATGTTAGAACGCATATATGTCCAAAACCAGACTGTTCTTTCATTAATCCATTGACGATTGTCAATATTTACCAGAGGCATTCTGATACACAATCTAAGAAAACTCT
>NC_136526.1:47573886-47676386 GCF_053919585.1 Euprymna scolopes | reverse complement strand
GCTGTTCTATAGATGTGACATAAATGCGATGTCTCTTTTTATAGAGAGAACGAAGACACTTGAAGATTGTGTCTAGTAGATGATTCAAACTCTCCAGTATCTAATTCAAACTCTCTACTTGGCAATTCAAATTCTCCAGCGGCCGATTCAAACTTTCTAGTAGTTAATTCACTCTTTCTAGTAGATAATTCAAACTCTTTGTGAGGTGATTCAAACTCTCCTGTAGTTAATTCTCCACCAGGTGATTCAAACTTTCCAGTAGGCAGTTCAAACTCTCTAGTAGTTAATTCGCTCTTTTTACTAAGTAATTCAAACTCTCCAGTAGCTGATTCAAATTCTCTGGGAGTTAATTCGCCTTCTCTACTTGGTAAGAATTCAAATTCTCCAGTAGGTGATTCAAACTTTGTAGGAGGCAGTTCAAACTCTCTGGTATGCAATTCGCTTTTTCTACTAGGTAGTTCAAACTCTTTGGTAGTTAATTCACCCTCTCTACTAGGTAAAAATTCAAATTCTCCAGTAAGAGGCTTAAACTTTTGAAAAGGCAGTTCAAACTCTGTGTTAGGCGATTCACTCTTTCTATTGGGAAATTCAAACTCTCCAGTAGGCAATTCGCTCTTTCTGGTAGGTGATTCAAACTCTCCGGTAGTTAATTCACCCACTTTACTAGGTAAGAATTCAAATTCTCCAGCAGGCGATTCAAACTTCTCAGGAGGCAGTTCAATTTCTCTGGCAAGTAATTCACCCTCTTTACCAGGTAATTCACCTGCTTTAGTTCGTAAATTTTTCTTTTCCGTGTGTATTTGCATATGTCTTTTCAAATTCGAATAGGTGCCAAATGCTTGCGAACAAACTTGACAAGCGTGTGGTTTCTCTCCAGTGTGTGTTTGCATGTGTCTTTTTATGCTCGTGTTGATTGAGAAAACCTCGTTGCAAATCTCGCAGGAATGAAACTTCTCTCGGGTGTGCGTCTGCATATGCTGTTTCAGGTAGGACGTCTCGGCGAATGCTGTCCCACAGACTTCACAAGAATGCGGTTTCTCACCAGAATGCGTACGCATGTGGCGTTTCAAACTTGAATTCGCTGAGAAGACGGACGCACAGATGTTGCACGAATACGGCTTTTCCCCACTGTGGATCCCCATGTGCCGCTTGTAGTCAGAACTACTAGAGAAAGCAGAGCCGCATATCTCGCAAGCAAATGGACGTTCTCCCGTATGGATCTGGATGTGTTTCCGTAGATTTGAACTCTGCGAGAACCCGGTCCCACATACATTGCAACAATATGGTTTTTCTCCAGTGTGTGTTCGGGAATGTTTGTTTAAGCTCGAACTGCTTGAAAATACAGCATCGCATACATCACATGAATAAGGTTTTTCACCGGTGTGTATGCGAATATGTTGTTTTAGGCAAGAATTCTGTGCGAAAGCCGAGCCACAAATATGACATGCATATGGCTTTTCCCCAGTGTGTGTTCGGATATGTTTCTTCAGGTCGGAACTGCTTGAAAATCCGGCGCTACATAAATCACAAGTATAAGGTTTTTCACCAGTGTGTTTCCTCGTATGCCGTTTTAAATCGGAACTGCTTGAAAAGGCAGAGTCGCATTCTTTACAATTATATGGTTTTTCTCCAGTGTGTGTTCGTAGATGTTTTTCTAATGCAGAGCGTTTTGAAAATGCTAATTGGCATATATCGCAGGAATAAGGTTTCCCTTTGATGGGTGTCTCCATGTGGAGTTTTTATTTTAAATGATGAGCTGTTGAAGATGCTGGATACTGGTTTCAGAAGAAGAATTTTTGGTTATTTCTGAAGACAACAAGAGTTTGGTATTACACGAGTTGAAATGTTATCTGCAAATGTACAAAGAAATATCATGAAAGGTTGTAATAAAGCTACAAAAAGACAAAAAGTTTCCGCAGCTTAAAATCTTGGACTAAAAGAACTTTTTTATAATTATACATGTTGAAAAAAAATCTCTAAAAATGTATGAAAAATAAGAAAGATTGTAATAAAGCTACAAAAGATACATTTTAAATCAATAGATAAATCGGACATTTATTGTAAAATCTTCAAAAGATAAATGAAAAGTTTTGGCAGCGGAAAAGTCTGGACTAAAAGAACTTTATCGTGTTAAATAAAAAATTTTCATGCAATTCTTGTATAGTTTTAATTTTTTTTTCTAATTAAAACTTAATTATACATTAATAATTAATTTTTTTCGTATCTCGGCCATTATCTGCAAAGGTATAACAATATCATGAAAGGTTGTAATAACGCTATCAAAAGATAAATAAAAAAGTTTTTCCAGCTTAGAATTTTGGAGTAAAAGAACGTTATTATAATTAAACATGTTGAAAAAAATGTCATGTATCCCGTTTAGTTTTAAAGTTTTTTCTAAATATTATTTCAGTCATTATGGTGATGAATATTCATTGTTTTTGCCATTATGTTATTAAAGGTGTTCGGCAATCAGCAAGTTCAAATGTTATCTGCAAATGTAAAATACAATGAAAGACTGTAATAAAGCTATAAAATGTACATTTAAAATCAATACATTTTTTTACGTAGGCATCACAATTTATCAAGGCTAAAAGGCCACTCGAGGAGATAAGGGTTAAAGAGTGTACAGTAGAAATTGGACAATATAATACTCGTTAATAATGGAAATTTGGTAAATTTGTTAACTTATATGGAACGGTTCATCAAAAACTTGTTTATGTTGGACTTGAAGACAACCTTATTGTAGTCAGCTGGAAAGCAGGAAAACGGAAGACAATTCCACAGGCGTGCAGTTCCAAGAAAGAAGCTTTGTTCATGGAATCTACGTTTAGGTTTAGGTACAGATAAAGAGTGGGGGAAATTAGTGATAGTGTTTTCTGCTAGACGAGTGTTTCTTGTGAAAGTTTGGCGAGGGGGCATCATAGATTGGAGCTCAGCTAAGCAATTGCCATGAAAATAACGATAAAGCAGAGACAAACTCGCAACATCTCTTCTATGAGAAAGAGGATGCAGGGAGGAGAAAAGGACATCTCCTATGAGGCTACAAAGTCTATTTTAAACTCTATCAAGGCAGGATAAGTCCTTTCTATTTATCAAACATTATTGTAAAAACATCAAAGGATAAATAAAAACTTTGACAGCTTATAATCTTGAACTAAAAGAACTTTATTATAGTTAAAAAAAATTTAATTATAGTTAAAAAATTTTTTATAATCTTGAACTAAAAAGAACTTTATTATAGTTAAAAAATTTTTTATTATAGTTAAAAGTTTATTATAGTTAAAAAAAGTTTTATAATCTTGAAATAAAAAGAACTTTATTATAGTTAAAATTTTTTATTATAGTTAAAAAAAATTATTATATTAAAAAAACATTTATTATAGTTAAAAAATTATTATAGTTAAAACATTTATTATAGTTAAAAAAACTTTTATTATAGTTAAAAAAACTTTTATTATAGTTAAAAAATTTTTACAATCTTGAACTAAACAGAACTTTATTATAGTTAAAAAAAACTTTAATTATAGTTAAAAAATTTTATGATCTTGAACTAAAAAGAACTTTATTATAGTTAAAAAACTTTTATTATAGTTAAAAAAATGTTTAATCTTGAACTAAAAAGAACTTTATTATAGTTAAAAAAACTTTTATTATAGTTAAAAAAACTTTTATTATAGTTAAAAAAATTTTTATAATCTTGAACTAAAAAGATCTTTATTATAGTTAAAAAAACTTTTATTATAGTTAAAAAAACTTTTATTATAGTAAAAATTTTTTTATAAATCTTGAACTAAAAAGAACTTTATTATAGTTAAAAAAACTTTTATTATAGTTAAAAAAATTTTTATAATCTTGAACTAAAAAGAACTTTATTATAGTTAAAAAACTTTTATTATAGTTAAAAAAACTTTTATTATAGGTAAAAAAATTTTATAAATCTTGAAGTAAAAAGAACTTTATTATAGTTAAAAAAACTTTTATTATAGTTAAAAAATTTATAAATCTTGAACTAAAAAGAACTTTATTATAGTTAAAAAAACTTTTATTATAGTTAAAAATTTTTTATAAATCTTGAACTAAAAAGAACTTTATTATAGTTAAAAAAATTTATAATCTAATTTTTTTCATAAACTGCTATAGCGATTTCTGGGACCTGTTTTATTTTATTTTTACTTCTTGTTTCCTGTTTGCCTTCGACTAACAATAATAATTTTAAAAAATTGCCTAAACAGTTTATGAAAAATAATAATGTATTTGTGTATTATTATTATTATTATTATTATTATTATTGTGCATTTTTAGTTTATTAATTAACTAGCATTTCAGCCTGGCGTTGCCCGGGTGTTTGGAGTTGTATGTTAAGCAAAAAAAAAAAGAAAAAAAAAGCGGTCAATTTTTTAAACTTTGACCTCTATTATGACCCCTTAAAATTTATTGTTTTGGTCTCAAATCAAGGTATTAAGTTAGATCCATGTCCAAGGAACTTATATCTAAAATTTCAAGTGTTTGGACCCGAAATTGTCGGAGGAGTTTGTTAGAGTTCTCAAATTTCCAATTGTTGAACTTTGACCCCTTAACAACCAAATTTCTGGCCGAAAACCGATCACAAAGATTTTCCCAAATCTCAGTACCCTGTATCTCAAATTTCGAGTCTGTAGACTTAAAACTGACAGAGGTATTGCGTAGGGAAATGTACACAGACACACACACAGACACGTTCAATTTTATAGATATATAGATTTGTTCCTTTTTCCTAAACAGCCGCAACAATATCTGGTACTAACGGTTATTACTGGAAATCATTGTTCAGGTGCTGTATTCATTTTTATTATTTAAATTAATATAATTTTTCATTTTACTTTTTTAATTAATTTTTTTCATTTTTGTAAACAGTTTTGTGCAATTTCCATAACTTATGGTTCTTGTGGAGATAATGGTTAACTAGTATGAATTTTGACAAGGGTCATATTAGTATATGTCAAGATAACATAACATAACAGCAAATAGAAATGTACCCCTGGCAGGTTATGTGATAGAAACGAGGAACAAAGTAAACTCCCTAGAAAAAATGTGCAAGAAAAATCAGGCATCTAATATGAAGACGTGCTGACAATCACACTGTCGACGAGAGAAATGAAAGGATTTTAAAACTCAGTTTTGGTCAGGAAGCGATACAGACAATATGTGCCCGACAATGTAGAGATAATCTAAGTGAATGTTATCCTGACATTCTGACCATCTGCATCTCTCAATTTCCAAGTTCGAGAAATAGGACAGAATTAATACTAGCACAGTAGTCTCTCCTCAATAGGTAAACTCTCCCTAAATAAAACCTTTAAGAACTTAACATAGTGGATAAATCAGGGGGAGGGTCAAGTTTTAGTGGTTGGAGTAGAGATAAGAGACAATGTTATATATTGGGAGCCTATGCGAGTAAGTAGTGATGAAGTTAACTAGTATGCATGTTGGTGAGGATCACATTAATACAAGTTACAATATCCTGGTGCCAAAGGAAAATGTACCAACAGAACGTGATGTGATTGACGCAAAGACCAAAGGTCACCTTCTTAGATCAAAACATGGTATAAAAAAAGGTGTTGATTGATATGACAATATGAGTTAATGATGTCATGCCATTGAAGAGAGAAACAACCAGATTTTAAAAATCAGTCTCTTTCAAGAGCCAATACAGGACTGTCCAAGAATGTAATGATCCAAACTGATGCTATCAAAGCCTCTGTGTCTCTCAATCTCTAATTTAGAAAAATAAATAAATAAATTAGTTACATGGACTTTCCTCCAATGAGGAAACACTCTAAATCTATATATCTATAAAAGTGAACGTGTCTGTGTGTGTGTGTCTGTGTACATTTCCCTACGCAATAACTCAGTCAATTTTTAGTCTACAGACTCGAAATTTGATATAGAGGGTACTGAGATTTGGGAAAACCGATGTGATCAGTTTTTGGCCAGAAATTTGGCGATTAAGGGGTCGAAGTTCACCGATTTGACCTTGAGAACTCTACCAAACTCCTTTGACAATTTTGGGTCTATGCACTTGAAATTTTAGATATAGGTTCCTTGGACATGGATCTAACTTAATAACTTGATTTGAGCCCAAAACAATAAATTTTAAGGGGTCATAATAGGGGTCAAAGTTTAAAAAAATTGACCTCTGCGGTCTCTTCCAAATTACTCAGAAAATTTCTGGTCTAAATATTTGACATTTTACATAAAGAGTATTCAGAGATAGGGCAAGCTTTTTCATCAGTTTGGGTCGAAAACTTTTAGTTACCAATATATAAATGTATGTATGTATGTCTGTTTGCATGTCTGCCTTAAACTTTCAATAGAGGCGACGGATTTTACCAAGATCAGTATCGTTTTAAAGTTCGACCTTTCATACGACAAATATCGAAAAATTGGCTAAAAAACATTAATATCTTTCCCTTCAACTAGGCACTTTTCTACAGGGGAGGGGTCACTTTTTTCGCCGATATTTTTGAAAGTTATCCTTTCCTTTAGATTGTCTAGCCTTAAGTTTAAAAAAATGTTGCTTCCGGTTTAGCGGTGGTTGTAACAGCATAAACGTTAGGTTTTACCCCGTTCTTTTCCTCCTTTGTGGTACAGGTTCGAGCCTGCCTTCCTGCTACCATTTTTTTTTTTTTGCTCAACATACACATCCAAACACCCGGGCAACGCCGGGCTGAAATGCTAGACTATGAAAGAAAGACAAGCATGAGTACATCTGTAATAGAAAATATAAGTCACACAAGTGGCCACGCCTCTGTTTAGCTTGTCAAGTGATAGGATTGGTGAAAGAAAAAGAAACACTTATATTTGTAGATGGTTTCTTTATATATGTGGCAGTAATTTGCAGAGAGGGGAATCGTGGCTATTTGAAAGACGAATTGGAGAGGACACGAGTTGAGATTTTGATAGAAGATAGAGAGTGTAGATGTTAAGTGCTGGTGTTATGAATTACAGTTAATAGTAGTTGGTAGGAATTGTGACGTTAATAATGAATTCTGACATTTTTCTTTTTTCATTTACTAGCTAGGTTACATTACATCTGAAATACACAATGGATAAAATTGTAGAAATTGTAAAAAAATTCTGTTTTCAACAGCAAACAAACAAAAAAAAATGGCACATTTTCAAAATATAACTATTTTTGAAAGTGTTCATTTAATAATAATAAATAAATAAACATTTTAATTTACTTCAATAAATGTTATGGTAATTATTTTTTAAAATTTCTTTTGTGTGTTTGTCTGTCGAAACAACGAGGACCATCTGATCATCCTGTAGGGTAAGGTGGGGGGAGTCATTATTGGTGAGTATGGATATGGCTGATAAGCCCAATCCTTGCTTAAAAAGTTCTATTGTAGTGGAAACAGGGGATCACAGCAGATGTCGACGGTTTCAAAACATTGTCCTTCCTGTCCTTTCTGCGCTTCTCTAGGCGTGTCAGAAATTTCGTGGAAAATATTGAATAATTCCACCCCCTCTTTCCAAGCTTATAACTCCTCGAAAAATGTAATTCAAGCCCTAATTTTTTTCAATTAAAGAAGCAAGGACCAAAGTTTCATTTAACAAAAAAAAAAACAAAAGAAAAAACAACGTGGTTTAAAAAAAAGGTTTTAAACTTTGGACTTTACAGGTAAATTTCTAAAAAAAAACACTACTTTTTTGTTTTAAATTTGAATATATTATTTATTGACCTTTTTTCTTCAATTTGTGATATATAAAACTTTGGTGAGTAAATTAATTATTTACTTTTTAATAGACACTTGAAAATGGGGGGCGTCAATTTAAAAAAAAACGTTTGTCTAAAATATTATATTCGGTTTATTGGAAAGATCATAAAATTTCACATTGACCCTGAAAATATCGTAAAAATAGAATCAATAGAAAAATGTTGATAGATTTTTAAAGTTTAAAAATTGAAAAATACTGAGCTCATAAAATTCAATTAATTTCATTATTGTTTTTCTTTTTAAATAAAAAATATTATTTCTATTACTTTTAAAACAACTTTATAGTTTATTTTGGAAGTATAATCCATAAAGAAAATAAGCAACCCACTTTTAAAAGAGAAATTACGAGTTTTTTATATTTTATTCGCAGTTTTGTGTCAAATATTCCTACAAAAATTCTGATACGCCTTGTGCTTCTCTGCAGTAACCTTTCAGTAAGTTTCATATTTGCAAGCACCGTCATGAACAACGGCCCGCCACTTGACTCTATCTAAAGCTGTCTTCTCCCATGATGATGGATCAACGTTGGAGGCCTTCAGTGATGTTTTACTCTGTTACTGTAATGTATTTGCTTTGATATACCAAAAAGTTTCTCAAAACTCCAAGAAATTTTGTGATTATCTTTTCTTGTCCCGAATAGAATTCTTCAAAAACTAAAACAAATAATTTGTCAGAAACACTTATAATTATTCAACAAATCACAACAAAGATATTATTCTAAATTTATAATGCTAGAACATTTTCTGTGTATTGTTTGGACCTAAAGTACACATTTGATTGATTTCTCCGAGGAATATAAACAACAAATACATTTTGATAAAGATTTTTTTCTGGATAGCACAAAACAATTGTGGGGACAGGAAAACCAATAACATACAGCAAATATGAGTTCATTAATATTCTATGAATATAATGTTCATTGTATTTCAAATATAGAACTGACCAAAATGAGATAAATTGATAAATATTAATAAATACACAGAGAGTAATATTGTGCTACATAGTTCAATACAAATGATAAAATCACATTGTAAGAGACAATCTTTAATTTACTTCTTCAGTCAAGCACCTTTTGGCACACAATGTTCTTTCTCTGCCCTATTTTTTTTAAATATTTCCTTTTTTATGTAACGTATTGCTGACTTATTTCTTTGATGTAACATATTGTTGATTTATTTCTTTGATGTAACGTATTGTTGACTTATTTCTTTGATGTAACGTATTGTTGACTTATTTCTTTGATGTAACGTATTGTTGACTTATTTCTTTGATGTAACGTATTGTTGACTTATTTCTTTGATGTAACGTATTGTTGACTTATTTCTTTGATGTAACGTATTGTTGACTTATTTCTTTGATGTAACGTATTGTTGACTTATTTCTTTGATGTAACGTATTGTTGACTTATTTCTTTGATGTAACGTATTGTTGACTTATTTCTTTGATGTAACGTATTGTTGACTTATTTCTTTGATGTAACATATTGTTGACTTATTTCTTTGATGTAACATATTGTTCATTTATTTCTTTGATGTAACGTATTGTTGACTTATTTCTTTGATGTAACGTATTGTTGACTTATTTCTTTGATGTAACGTATTGTTGATTTATTTCTTTGATGTAACGTATTGTTGACTTATTTCTTTGATGTAACGTATTGTTGACTTATTTCTTTGATGTAACGTATTGTTGACTTATTTCTTTGATGTAACGTATTGTTGACTTATTTCTTTGATGTAACGTATTGTTGACTTATTTCTTTGATGTAACGTATTGTTGATTTATTTCTTTGATGTAACTTATTGTTGATTTATTTGTTTGATGTAACGTATTGTTGACTTATTTCTTTGATGTAACGTATTGTTGACTTATTTCTTTGATGTAACGTATTGTTGATTTATTTCTTTGATGTAACTTATTGTTGATTTATTTGTTTGATGTAACGTATTGTTGACTTATTTCTTTGATGTAACGTATTATTGACTTATTTCTTTGATGTAACGTATTATTGATTTATTTCTTTGATGTAACGTATTATTGATTTATTTCTTTGATGTTACGTATTGTTGATTTATTTCTTTGATGTAACGTATTGTTGATTTATTTCTTTGATGTAATGTATTATTGATTTATTTCTTTGGTGTAACGTATTGTTGACTTATTTCTTTGATGTAACGTATTGTTGATTTATTTCTTTGATGTAACTTATTGTTGATTTATTTGTTTGATGTAACGTATTGTTGACTTATTTCTTTGATGTAACGTATTGTTGACTTATTTCTTTGATATAACGTATTGTTGATTTATTTCTTTGATGTAACTTATTGTTGATTTATTTGTTTGATGTAACGTATTGTTGACTTATTTCTTTGATGTAACGTATTATTGACTTATTTCTTTGATGTAACGTATTATTGATTTATTTCTTTGATGTAACGTATTGTTGATTTATTTCTTTGATGTAACGTATTGTTGATTTATTTCTTTGATGTAATGTATTATTGATTTATTTCTTTGATGTAACGTATTGTTGACTTATTTCTTTGATGTAACGTATTGTTGATTTATTTCTTTGATGTAACTTATTGTTGATTTATTTGTTTGATGTAACGTATTGTTGACTTATTTCTTTGATGTAACGTATTGTTGACTTATTTCTTTGATGTAACGTATTGTTGATTTATTTCTTTGATGTAACTTATTGTTGATTTATTTGTTTGATGTAACGTATTGTTGACTTATTTCTTTGATGTAACGTATTATTGACTTATTTCTTTGATGTAACGTATTATTGATTTATTTCTTTGATGTAACGTATTGTTGATTTATTTCTTTGATGTAACGTATTGTTGACTTATTTCTTTGATGTAATGTATTATTGACTTATTTCTTTGATGTAACGTATTGTTGACTTATTTCTTTGATGTAACGTATTGTTGATTTATTTCTTTGATGTAACTTATTGTTGATTTATTTGTTTGATGTAACGTATTGTTGACTTATTTCTTTGATGTAACGTATTATTGATTTATTTCTTTGATGTAACATATTGTTGATTTATTTCTTTGATGTAACGTATTGTTGATTTATTTCTTTGATGTAACGTATTGTTGATTTATTTCTTTGATGTAACGTATTGTTGATTTATTTGTTTGATGTAACGTATTGTTGACTTATTTCTTTGATGTAACGTATTATTGACTTATTTCTTTGATGTAACGTATTGTTGATTTATTTGTTTGATGTAACGTATTGTTGACTTATTTCTTTGATGTAACGTATTATTGACTTATTTCTTTGATGTAACGTATTGTTGATTTATTTCTTTGATGTAACGTATTGTTGATTTATTTCTTTGATGTAATGTATTGTTGATTTATTTCTTTGATGTAACATATTGTTGATTTATTTCTTTGATGTAACGTATTGTTGATTTATTTCTTTGATGTAACGTATTGTTGATTTATTTCTTTGATGTAACGTATTGTTGATTTATTTGTTTGATGTAACGTATTGTTGACTTATTTCTTTGATGTAACGTATTATTGACTTATTTCTTTGATGTAACGTATTGTTGATTTATTTCTTTGATGTAACGTATTGTTGATTTATTTCTTTGATGTAACGTATTGTTGATTTATTTCTTTGATGTAATGTATTATTGATTTATTTCTTTGATGTAACGTATTGTTGATTTATTTGTTTGATGTAACGTATTATTGATTTATTTCTTTGATGTAACGTATTATTGATTTATTTCTTTGATGTAACATATTATTGATTTATTTCTTTGATGTAACGTATTGTTGATTTATTTCTTTGATGTAACGTATTATTGATTTATTTCTTTGATGTAACATATTATTGATTTATTTCTTTGATGTAACATATTATTGATTTATTTCTTTGATGTAACGTATTGTTGATTTATTTCTTTGATGTAACATATTGTTGATTTATTTCTTTGATGTAACATATTATTGATTTATTTCTTAGATGTAACGTATTGTTGATTTATTTCTTTGATGTAACATATTGTTGATTTATTTCTTTGATGTAACATATTATTGATTTATTTCTTTGATGTAACATATTATTGATTTATTTCTTTGATGTAACATATTATTGATTTATTTCTTTGATGTAACGTATTGTTGATTTATTTCTTTGATGTAACATATTGTTGATTTATTTCTTTGATGTAACATATTATTGATTTATTTCTTTGATGTAACGTATTGTTGATTTATTTCTTTGATGTAACATATTGTTGATTTATTTCTTTGATGTAACATATTATTGATTTATTTCTTTGATGTAACATATTATTGATTTATTTCTTTGATGTAACATATTATTGATTTATTTCTTTGATGTAACGTATTGTTGATTTATTTCTTTGATGTAACATATTGTTGATTTATTTCTTTGATGTAACATATTATTGATTTATTTCTTTGATGTAACGTATTGTTGATTTATTTCTTTGATGTAACATATTATTGATTTATTTCTTTGATGTAACGTATTATTGATTTATTTCTTTGATGTAACATATTATTGATTTATTTCTTTGATGTAACATATTATTGATTTATTTCTTTGATGTAACGTATTGTTGATTTATTTCTTTGATGTAACATATTGTTGATTTATTTCTTTGATGTAACATATTATTGATTTATTTCTTTGATGTAACATATTATTGATTTATTTCTTTGATGTAACATATTATTGATTTATTTCTTTGATGTAACGTATTATTGATTTATTTCTTTGATGTAACGTATTGTTGATTTATTTCTTTGATGTAACATATTGTTGATTTATTTCTTTGATGTAACATATTATTGATTTATTTCTTTGATGTAACGTATTGTTGATTTATTTCTTTGATGTAACATATTATTGATTTATTTCTTTGATGTAACATATTATTGATTTATTTCTTTGATGTAACATATTATTGATTTATTTCTTTGATGTAACATATTATTGATTTATTTCTTTGATGTAACATATTATTGATTTATTTCTTTGATGTAACATATTATTGATTTATTTCTTTGATGTAACATATTATTGATTTATTTCTTTGATGTAACATATTATTGATTTATTTCTTTGATGTAACATATTATTGATTTATTTCTTTGATGTAACGTATTGTTGATTTATTTCTTTGATGTAACATATTATTGATTTATTTCTTTGATGTAACATATTATTGATTTATTTCTTTGATGTAACATATTGTTGATTTATTTCTTTGATGTAACATATTATTGATTTATTTCTTTGATGTAACATATTATTGATTTATTTCTTTGATGTAACGTATTGTTGATTTATTTCTTTGATGTAACATATTATTGATTTATTTCTTTGATGTAACATATTATTGATTTATTTCTTTGATGTAACGTATTGTTGATTTATTTCTTTGATGTAACATATTATTGATTTATTTCTTTGATGTAACATATTATTGATTTATTTCTTTGATGTAACATATTGTTGATTTATTTCTTTGATGTAACATATTATTGATTTATTTCTTTGATGTAACATATTGTTGATTTATTTCTTTGATGTAACATATTATGGATTTATTTCTTTGATGTAACGTATTATTGATTTATTTCTTTGATGTAACATATTATTGATTTATTTCTTTGATGTAACGTATTATTGATTTATTTCTTTGATGTAACGTATTGTTGATTTATTTCTTTGATGTAACGTATTATTGATTTATTTCTTTGATGTAACATATTGTTGATTTATTTCTTTGATGTAACATATTATTGATTTATTTCTTTGATGTAACATATTATTGATTTATTTCTTTGATGTAACATATTATTGATTTATTTCTTTGATGTAACGTATTATTGATTTATTTCTTTGATGTAACGTATTGTTGATTTATTTCTTTGATGTAACATATTGTTGATTTATTTCTTTGATGTAACATATTGTTGATTTATTTCTTTGATGTAACGTATTGTTGATTTATTTCTTTGATGTAACATATTATTGATTTATTTCTTTGATGTAACATATTATTGATTTATTTCTTTGATGTAACATATTGTTTATTTATTTCTTTGATGTAACATATTATTGATTTATTTCTTTGATGTAACATATTATTGATTTATTTCTTTGATGTAACATATTATTGATTTATTTCTTAGATGTAACGTATTGTTGATTTATTTCTTTGATGTAACATATTATTGATTTATTTCTTTGATGTAACATATTATTGATTTATTTCTTTGATGTAACATATTGTTGATTTATTTCTTTGATGTAACATATTATTGATTTATTTCTTTGATGTAACGTATTGTTGATTTATTTCTTTGATGTAACATATTATTGATTTATTTCTTAGATGTAACATATTATTGATTTATTTCTTTGATGTAACATATTATTGATTTATTTCTTTGATGTAACATATTATTGATTTATTTCTTTGATGTAACGTATTGTTGATTTATTTCTTTGATGTAACGTATTGTTGATTTATTTCTTTGATGTAACATATTATTGATTTATTTCTTAGATGTAACATATTATTGATTTATTTCTTTGATGTAACATATTATTGATTTATTTCTTTGATGTAACATATTATTGATTTATTTCTTTGATGTAACGTATTGTTGATTTATTTCTTTGATGTAACATATTGTTGATTTATTTCTTTGATGTAACATATTATTGATTTATTTCTTAGATGTAATGTATTATTGATTTATTTCTTTGATGTAACGTATTGTTGATTTATTTCTTTGATGTAATGTATTATTGATTTATTTCTTTGATGTAACGTATTGTTGATTTATTTGTTTGATGTAACGTATTATTGATTTATTTGTTTGATGTAACATATTGTTGATTTATTTCTTAGATGTAACATATTGTTGATTTATTTCTTAGATGTAACATATTTATTTCTTTGATGTAACGTATTGTTGATTTATTTCTTTGATGTAATGTATTATTGATTTATTTCTTTGATGTAACGTATTATTGATTTATTTCTTTGATGTAATGTATTGTTGATTTATTTGTTTGATGTAACGTATTGTTGATTTATTTCTTTGATGTAACGTATTGTTGATTTATTTCTTTGATGTAACGTATTGTTGATTTATTTCTTTGATGTAACGTATTATTGATTTATTTCTTTGATGTAACATATTATTGATTTATTTCTTTGATGTAACATATTATTGATTTATTTCTTTGATGTAACATATTATTGATTTATTTCTTTGATGTAACATATTATTGATTTATTTCTTTGATGTAACATATTGTTGATTTATTTCTTAGATGTAACATATTGTTGATTTATTTCTTAGATGTAACATATTTATTTCTTTGATGTAACGTATTGTTGATTTATTTCTTTGATGTAATGTATTATTGATTTATTTCTTTGATGTAACGTATTATTGATTTATTTCTTTGATGTAACATATTATTGATTTATTTGTTTGATGTAACATATTATTGATTTATTTCTTTGATGTAACATATTGTTGATTTATTTCTTTGATGTAACGTATTGTTGATTTATTTCTTTGATGTAACGTATTGTTGATTTATTTGTTTGATGTAACGTATTGTTGATTTATTTCTTTGATGTAACGTATTGTTGATTTATTTGTTTGATGTAACATATTGTTGATTTATTTCTTTGATGTAACGTATTGTTGATTTATTTGTTTGATGTAACATATTGTTGATTTATTTCTTTGATGTAACGTATTGTTGATTTATTTCTTTGATGTAACGTATTGTTGATTTATTTCTTTGATGTAACGTATTGTTGATTTATTTCTTTGATGTAACATATTGTTGATTTATTTCTTTGATGTAACGTATTGTTGATTTATTTCTTTGATGTAACGTATTGTTGATTTATTTGTTTGATGTAACATATTGTTGATTTATTTCTTTGATGTAACGTATTATTGATTTATTTCTTTGATTGTTGATTCATTTCTTTGATGTAACGTATTGTCGACTTATTTCTTTGATGTAACGTATTGTTGACATATTTCTTTGATGAAAAACTGCTGTGCATCAAAATTACTTCAAGGTCATTTCTCACATCTTCACATGATCATATATTGTTATTGTAAATTGTTAAAAAATGAAAACAAATAATTTGGGTACTTGTGTATTTTTGATACCACGCTGAAATAATAACGTTATTTCAAAAGCCATGGGGAGAGGAGGGTGTTTTGCAACTAATCTTTGCTTGCACCTGACAGTTTAATAAAAAATAAGATATTGTGAAGCTTGAATTTAACCTGAAAAAACTATTTAAAAATAGCGCTGTACCAAAAATGCGGTCCTGGATATGACCTTAAACTATATCCAATGATGAGGCCCCAGCTTGCGGGCTTTGGGGAGTGTGGAGCCACGCTTTAATTGCCATTGCTCCCAGGTCCACTCTGACCCAGAGTGGCAGTACCTGTTAGGGTCCCAACTATGGGTTAAATAGAAACCGACTTGAAAAAAAAAATATATTCTATCAAAAACTTTTTCTTCAAAATCACTGGATTCGACATTAAATAACCTGAAAAGGGTTGATATATACTGTAAAACAAAACCAACCAACCAACTAAAAATGCATAAGCACCATAATTTGTCTTAGATGCAGAAATGCTAATATTTAATCAACAAATTACAATAAAGATATTATTCTAAATGTATGACAAAACATCTTTCTGGCTATGTATTGTATTGACATATATACACATTGATTTCCATCACTCACCATTTTGAAGTATTTCTAAATAGGATTATCGACTTATATTTTGGTCTGCAAAATAAACAATATATAAACAATGCAGCAATCATCTTTTATTTAAGTAATATTCCAGAATACATGAATATATAAATTATTGATTGCAAAAAATACACAAAACTTTGGCAACAATAATAGCAAATTGTAAACTAATAATAATTTTGCTGACAAAACTCATATCTTAGGTAGAATTATTGATTTATTCTGAATCACCAGAGAAAATCGATTTTACTTTATTATATAAATTAACAGTATGCCTACATTAATTCCCACCAGTAGTCATTTTCTGTGTACCCACTGTGGGTTGAATAGAATTCTTCACTTTCAGACCATATATTTAAAAAATAAATAACAAAAATGTATGAAGTATGCACCATTTATAACTAGAAATCATTTATTTATAAAATATACTTTAATAAACCAAATTCATCTACTAATGATTCATTTATAGAGAATAAAATATTTTTATCTAAATAATTGAATTTAACATCAAATACCCAGAAGAGTTGATTTGCCATAAAACAGAATAAGCAAATTATACAGCTGCATATCTTTATTATATATTTGTAACATAGTTTTCAGACATTTATTTACAGGTACTTCAAGAGTAACACCTTGTCTCTCGTTCAAAAGTCTTCTCTTCAAAAGTACTTAACAAAGCTTTGCCGTGTTGAACACAGGATACTTTGTCCAGCCATGTTTAGGGAAAATCTTTCCTTGTCGCTCATGTGCCGCATGTGTAACACATTTATTTCTGCTCTTTCATCTCCCGAATATTTCTCAAATACTTCTTAAATACCTGCTTCTCTGAACACGACTGTACTTTTTATCTTTGCTGTCACATCACACAGCCAGCTTAGTCATTTGCATATGGTTGCTGCTACTAACCCAATCTCAGCAGCCTTGTTACAATCCCACTCTCTTATTTTACATAGAGTTCGTCACTTATCAAGGCCTGGAGGCCACTCGAGGATAAGGGTTATAGAGTGTACAGTAGTCAATGGGATATTATTGTAGTAATCGTTAGTAGTGGAAATTTGATAAATTGGATTACTTAAGGGGGGGGAGGCTCATCAAGAATTTGTTTATGTTGGACTTGAAGACAACCAAGTCGTAGTCAGCTGGGAAGCAAGCAAATGGAAGTGAGTTCCACAGGCGTGCAGTTCTAAGAAAGAAGCCTTGTTCATGGAATCTATGTTTTGATTTAGGCACAGATAAAGAGTGGAGGGAATTATTGACAGTGGTTTCAGCAAGACAGGTGTTTTTCGTGAAAGATTGGCAGGGGGAGTCAGAGATTGGCAGGGGGGGTGGTCAAAGATTGGAGCTCAGATGAGCACTTACCATGGAAAGAACGGTAAAACAAAGACAGGCTTGCAACATCTCTTGTGTCAGAGAAAAGGGCCCCCCACACTTTTTTGCTAACATAAATTCTTTCCTTCTTTTCGTTTTACTTTTTATACATTCTCTATTTTATATGAACAACACGCTGCTGATAAATTCCAATATGGCGTCTAATGTTGGGCAAGTTACTAATTTAAAACATTTTTTTGTTCATAACTCCCCCAATGAAAAAAAAAAAAAAAAACAATACTAAAAATAAAAAAAATATTTATGGTTTATGCTCTTATAACAGAAAAAAAATGTCATACACCAAAAATCATGTAAACTGATCATGGACATGTGCAAAATAGTTGTAGTCTATGAGACTATGGTTCTTAAAAGAGGCTAAACATAACTATATATATTTTTTTGGTTTATGTTTAAATTTTGATTGCGTTTGAAATATGAAGGCTCAAAGTTAATTTAAAAAAAAAAAAATGTATCGTGTAGTTATCATGGCGATTAAAAAACAAAACAAATGCATAGAAATTTAACAATCTCTGGAAAAAAACATTATCAGTTTTCTAATCTTTCTCTTAACAAGCCAACCGACACCACAAGAAAAAATGCAATTTTTTTTCCAACAAGATGGCGCTACATGCCACACATCTCACAGATCATTCACACGAGTTCATGACATGTTTACAGAAGAGAGAATAAGCAAGGGGTTATGGCCACCACATTCCCCCCCCGGACTTGTCAACATGTGAATTTTATCTTTGGGGGACTTTTAAACTAAAAGGTTATGCAAATAATCCTCATAATCTGAACCAACTAAAGGAGAACTTTACCAATGCTATCAGGAGAATCACCAGAGAAGATCAACAGGCAGTATCTGCAAACGTTGTTAAACGTATCCAGAAATGCATGAATGTTAACAGAACACTTTCAGCATCTTTTATAACATTACAGGTAATTTAAACAATAAAAGAATGTTCCTCCTCTCTACTACATTTTCTGGGCTACTTTTAAGTGGGCCATCCTATATAACTATTTCAACGACAAGAAAATTTTTTAAAATGTGCGAAGACTTTTTACTAAAAAATGCATACTAACCCCCCTCCAAAAAAAGAAGGCGAATTACATTACAAGTCAAATGTAAATATAAAATGCACATTGGCTTTTACAACAGTATGAAACATACATACTGTAATAATTCCATTTAATTAAGTTAAGTTGTAATAAAAATTGAAATACTTATTTAATCAGAATATTTTTAAAATGTATACAAGTAAGAATTTATTTTTATCTAAAAAAGATTCACATTTAACTTAGTATGAGTTGATCTGCCAGAAAACGGAATAAGCAAATTATACAACTGCATATCTTTACTATATATTTGTAACAGTCGTTACATAACACTTGGAACCCACACGTCATATGCATACAGTCACAGAGAAACAAAGATAAGAAATGAATTCGACTCACTTTTTTTTCAGCTGAAACAACAGACATTTATTTACAGGTACTTCAAGAGTAACACCTTGTCTCTCGTTCAAAAGTCTTCTCTTCAAAAGTACTTAACAAAGCTTTGCCATGTTGAACACATGATACTTTGTCCGGCCATGTTTAGGGAAAATCTTTCCTCGTCGCTCGTGTACCACATGTGTAACACATCTATTTCTGCTCTTTCATCTCCCGAATATTTCTCAAATACTTCTTAAATACCTGCTTCTCTGAACACGACTGTACTTTTTATCTCTGCTGTCACATCACACAGCCAGCTTAGTTATTTGCTTATGGTTGCTGCTACGAACCAAGTCTCAGCAGCCTTGCTACAATCCCACTCTTTTTTTTTTACATAGAGGTCATCACTTATCAAGGCCTGAAGGCAACTCCAGGATAAGGGTTATAGAGTGTACAGTAGTCAATGGGATGATATTTAACTTAGTATGAGTTTTTTTTTATTCAGTAATACTCTCAAATTATTGATGAGGTCTGTTTATTAATGTTTTTTTTCCACAGAATACAAAATAAAACTTTTGTAAAATGTTTAAAATTTTTATTTTCTGGATACAGAATTGCATACTGCATCAATTTTACCAATTCCTTGTTAACTTAAAAGCATTCTCAATTCATTCTTAAATTTTGTCATACATTACAAAAAATAATCTAAAACAATTTTTTAGTGATGATAAAAGAAAATTCAAATTTGAAAGCAAATGACTATTTATTAATGAAAGTTATAAACTTACATATTTTTTTCCATTCTGCACACCCAAATTTCTTCACATTAATCGTTAGTAGAAATTATCCCATTTTTAAATTTTTTTTTTTTTAGTGGCCCTAGACCTTTTTTTTTATTTTTCTAGATGATAAAAAAAATTGGACCAAGTAAAAAATAGATACCCGGTAGCAGACGACGCTTCCTGGCGGTGCCCGGCGCACATTTCAACTAACATCAACTAACTTCAAAAATTTTGTAAATATATTTAAAAAAAAAAATTGCTGGCGAATATTCGAGCATGTTTGCTATTAGATGTGTTTACAAACAACCGACGTCATGAGCTTGTGCCAATGTCGAGGTCGAATCACCGGTGTTAGTTGTAATGTGCACTGGGCACCGCCAGACGGCGTCGTCTGCTACAGGGTATCTATTCTTTACTTGATCCAAAAAATCTTAAGCTGATATTTACACATTCAGTTGCGCAAGGGAAATATTAGAATATCACATGTAAAATTTCTCTAGAAATTTATCTTTATTTCACATGAAATAGTTTTTGCAATTATATTTTTATGAAACTATTGAATGCTGAATTCAATGATGATATTATTCGAGAACTTAATTTTTTTTTTCGAATTATATTGAATTCATAAAAACAGACTTTAGAGAATTTTTTCATGATATATAAGAACTATTTTTATAATAATTATAAAAAACTGTTTACATCTATAATACTTTATTTTCATAAATAAAGCAAAAATAAATTCATAGTTTTTAAATACTTAAAAATATAACTTAGTAAAGGTGTTTTTTGTTTGCACAAATAATACATTTTCACTAATATTTAAAAAAAATACATACCAGTTCGGTTAAAAAATACAGCTGTACATCAAACTTTATGCAAATTCAACTAATATTTTGCATTTATAAAATAAAATTTAATCAGTAAACGATTTCTAGCCAGTATTATTATTATTACGGTGTGTTAAATTATGACTCTTGGATGTATACCTTAATGTAAGCAGAAAATGGCGGATGAGGCATTTTGTTGTTTCAATGTGTTTATCCTTGCTTAAAAACAAATAGTTGATGAATTTGCATGATTGTTTTGTGCACTATCTTTTTTAAACTTAAAGCTTAAGTACATAAAAATGCTTGTGCCATTCTGTTTACTTTTTAGGAGTAGTTTTTAATGCTGAAGTAAACCTGAACAAGCACCTTTGCTTCCATTACTAATGTCTATACCATAAAGATGTTGTCGTGTACTCCTTCCTTAAAACCCACTTCTACAAACAAAATCAACCAAGAGCAGGTCACTCCAAACAGACTTCCCTTAAGCTTACACATGTGGTTCTTGTTAATTTTTCATTTTCCTCCAATGCATTTGCTGAATTCAGAACAAAAATGGTCTGCACTCTTTCAGGTAGAGTAATTCCAAATTTCTGTAATTTTTTATATATAAATTCATATTGTATCATTTATATTAACTCCGACCACCCTTTTGTAGAAATAGAAGTCCTTAAACGTAAGTCATTGTATTTTCGTCTACAAGTAAATTTTGTCCGATGTGTTTATTATATTCAATCCATTCACTCAATCAATATTCGTTATTGCCAAGTCTCAAACACATTCTCTCATATTTTGTGGCCATAATAAAAACATAGCAAGACACTGTTCCTCCTTAGCTAAATCTCTAAATATAGACCATATGTCTATACCTTGATTACATTATGCATATGCTTCTTTATTCAGCAAAATATGTGGGTGTTTTGTGAAGAAGCCATCCTTCTCTAAAATGTGTTTCAGCATTTCTTATCACTAGGGCTATGACAACAGAATATCCTTTTCATTCTTTTAACTCTCAAGTCAATCAACCGAGAACGTCCAAGGATGGAATACTGTTGCCATATCTGGGCAGGAGCTGCTAAAAACAGCCTATCCTGCCTTGACAGAGTACAAAATAGACTTCGTGGCTTAGTGGGGGATGCCCTTTTCTCTACCCTGCAACCTCTCTCCCACAGAAGAGACGTTGCGAGCCTGTCCTTGTTTTATCATTATTTCCATGGCAGATGCTCGTCTGAACTCCTACAGAATTGAGATGAGATTTTGTAGTTGATAAATAGTTTTCAGGTAAAAAAAAATGGTTTCAACTTGGGTATCTTCAAGTCAAACATAAACAAATTCTTGATGAACCACCCCCCTTAATTAATCCAATCTACCAAATTTCCATTAATAATGACTACTACGATATTATACCATTGGTTACTGTACACTCAATAACCCTTATCCTCAAGTGGCCCCAAGGCCTTGATAAGTGGTGACTCCTATGTTAAATAAAAAACTGATTTTATTTTGTCAATTCTACTAAGTTACAATATTAGCTTCCAAATTATGCAATCGAAATTATCTGAATATTACTTAATTATTAAACAAAAAAAACATTAATCATGTTAGTAGGTGAAAAATTGCGGCAATCTTGTTTAAATCAAAACGGAAAATTACCTCCCTTTTGAACTCTCCTGTGTTTTACGATCATTTTCATCAAATTCTATTTTTTATTTTCTTTAATAAATAATTTTCTACCTTACCGATTTTCGTAATTTTTGGATATACTAATCTTAAAAATGTGAGGAATACGTAGATACTGTTGTTTTCATGTGAAATTCAGTCTTACGATTTCCTAAATTTCGTCCCAATAGTGTAGAAGCGCCGACTTCCTTTTATTAAAGACAAGGGGAGATAATTAAACTGTCTTGAAGATTAACAGATTTTTCAAGCATATTTTACAATAACCAACAAAACAAAAAAGAGGTAATTAAATAAATATTTATAATCTTCTAACATTCTGGATAAATATATTTTGAGTATTTTAACTTTTTTTTTAAAGCTTTTATTTACTTTGAAACGAAAGTAGTGCTACATCTGTTGATCTAGAATGGAGAAAAATGGCAGTTGTGTTCTAGTCACTTAAAAATCGAAAATTATACAAAATACTGGTAGAACATTATATTTTCGAATGATTGGTAGCATTTATTGGACGAATTTTTATCAGTATTTTGTTTAATTTTTTTGATTTTGAGTGATTATCAAGGGTCGAAATGGATGTAACGATATGTACTTTGTTCCAACCCAACAGACTTAAAATTACTTTTGTTTATTAAATTTAAAATAAGTTTAAACGCACAAAATAAAACTAACTCATCCAGATAAGTAGAAGAGCAACATATCTTGCCTTTGGTAACATATTTTGTCGTTTTTTTTTGTTTTTTGGGGGGTATTGTAAAACTAATGTCAAATTTAAAAAAAAATTTTTTTTTTTCAAAATTGGGGAGAGAGAACTAGTACCTTGAAACTTAATTGATTTAATATTCAATATATTATCTTATTTAAAATTGATTTAATGTTCAGTATATTATCTTTTTTAATATTAATTTAATATTCAATATATTATCTTTTTTAATATTGATTTAATATTCAATATATTATCTTTTTTAATATTGATTTAATGTTCAGTATATTATCTTTTTTTAAAATTGATTTAATATTCAATATATTATCTTTTTTAATATTGATTTAATGTTCAGTATATTATCTTTTTTAATATTGATTTAATGTTCAGTATATTATCTTTTTTTAAAATTGATTTAATGTTCAATATATTATCCTTTTTAATGTTGATTTTATGTTAAGTATATTATCTTTTTTAAAAATTGATTTAATGTTCAGTATATTATCTTTTTTAAAATTGATTTAATATTCAATATATTATCTTTTTCAAAATTGATTTAATGTTCAGTATATTATCTTTTTTAAAAATTGATTTAATGTTCAGTATATTATCTTTTTTAAAATTGATTTAATATTCAATATATTATCTTTTTTAAAATTGATTTAATGTTCAATATATTATCTTTTTTAAAATTGATTTAATGTTCAGTATATTATCTTTTTTAATATTAATTTAATATTCAATATATTATCTTTTTTTAAAATTGATTTAATTTTCAATATATTATCTTTTTTAAAAATAGATTTAATGTTCAGTATATTATCTTTTTAATATTGATGTAATGTTCAATATATTATCTTTTTTAATATTAATTTAATATTCAATATATTATCTTTTTTTAAAATTGTTTTAATGTTCAATATATTATCTTTTTTAAAATTGATTTAATGTTCAGTATATTATCTTTTTTAATATTAATTTAATATTCAATATATTATCTTTTTTTTTTAATTGATTTAATGTTCAATATATTATCTTTTTTAAAAATTGATTTAATGTTCAGTATATTATCTTTTTTAATATTAATTTAATATTCAATATATTATCTTTTTTAAAATTGATTTAATGTTCAGTACATTATCTTTTTTAAAAATTGATTGAATGTTCAGTATATTATCTTTTTTAATATTGATTTAATGTTCAGTATATTATCTTTTTTAATATTGATTTAATGTTCAGTATATTATCTTTTTTATCTTGATTTAATATTCAATATATCTTTTTTCAAAATTGATTTAATGTTCAATATATTATCTTGTTTTAAAATTGATTTAATGTTCAATATATTATCTTTTTTAATATTGATTTAATTTTCAATATATTATCTTTTTTAATATTGATTTAATGTTCAATAGATTATCTTTTTTAATATTGATTTAATGTTCAATATATTATCTTTTTTAAAAATTGATTTAATGTTCAATATATTATCTTGTTTTAAAATTGATTTAATGTTCAGTATATTATCTTTTTTAATATTGATTTAATGTTCAGTATATTATCTTGTTTTAAAATTGATTTAATGTTCAGTATATTATCTTTTTTATATTGATTTAATGTTCAGTATATTATCTTTTTTTTAAATTGATTTAATGTTCAGTATATTATCTTTTTTTATATTGATTTAATATTCAATATATTATCTTTTTTTAAAATTGATTTAATGTTAAGTATATTATCTTTTTTAATATTAATTTAATATTCAATATATTATCTTTTTAAAAATTGATTTAATATTCAATATATTACCTTTTTTAAAATTGATTTAATGTTCAGTATATTATCTTTTTTAATATTGATTTAATGTTCAGTATATTATTTTTTTATATTGATTTAATATTCAATATATTATCTTTTTTTAAAATTGATTTAATGTTCAGTATATTTTGTTTTTAAAAATTGATTTAATGTTCAGTATATTATCTTTTTTAATATTGATTTAATGTTCAGTATATTATCTTTTTTATATTGATTTAATATTCAATATATTATCTTTTTTAAAAATTAATTTAATGTTCAGTATATTATCTTGTTTTAAAATTGATTTAATGTTCAATATATTATCTTTTTTAATATTGATTTAATGTTCAGTATATTATCTTTTTTAATATTGATTTAATGTTCAATATATTATCTTTTTTAATATTGATTTAATTTTCAATATATTATCTTTTTTAAAAATTGATTTAATGTTCAATATATTATCTTTTTTAAAATTGATTAATTGTTCAGTATATTATCTTTTTAAATATTGATTTAATGTTCAGTATATTATCTTTTTTTATATTGATTTAATATTCAATATATTATCTTTTTTTAAATTGATTTAATGTTCAGTATATTATCTTGTTTTAAAATTGATTTAATGTTCAGTATATTATCTTTTTTATATTGATTTAATGTTCAGTATATTATCTTTTTTAAAATTGATTTAATGTTCAATATATTATCTTTTTTTAAAATTGATTTAATGTTCAGTATATTATCTTTTTAATATTGATGTAATGTTCAATATATTATCTTTTTTAATATTAATTTAATGTTCAATATATTATCTTTTTTTAATATTTATTTAATGTTCAATATATTATCTTTTTTTAAAATTTATTTAATGTTCAGTATATTATCTTTTTTAATATTAATTTAATATTCAATATATTATCTTTTTTAAAATTGATTTAATGTTCAGTACATTATCTTTTTTAAAAATTGATTGAATGTTCAGTATATTATCTTTTTTAATATTGATTTAATGTTCAGTATATTATCTTTTTTAATATTGATTTAATGTTCAGTATATTATCTTGTTTTACAATTGATTTAATGTTCAGTATATTATCTTTTTTATAATTGATTTAATGTTCAGTATATTATCTTTTTTAATATTGATTTTATGTTCAGTATATTATCTTTTTTAATATTGATTTAATGTTCAGTATATTATCTTTTTTAATATTGATTTAATGTTCAGTATATTATCTTTTTAAATATTGATTTAATGTTCAGTATATTATCTTTTTTACAATTGATTTAATGTTCAGTATATTATCTTTTTTATATTGATTTAATGTTCAGTATATTATCTTTTTTACAATTGATTTAATGTTCAGTATATTATCTTTTTTATATTGATTTAATGTTCAGTATATTATCTTTTTTACAATTGATTTAATATTCAGTATATTATCTTTTTTAATATTGATTTAATGTTCAGTATATTATCTTTTTTATATTGATTTAATGTTCAGTATATTATCTTTTTTATATTGATTTAATGTTCAGTATATTATCTTTTTTTATATTGATTTAATGTTCAGTATATTATCTTTTTTACAATTGATTTAATGTTCAGTATATTATCTTTTTTATATTGATTTAATGTTCAGTATATTATCTTTTTTATATTGATTTAATATTCAGTATATTTTCTTTTTTACAATTGATTTAATGTTCAGTATATTATCTTTTTTATATTGATTTAATGTTCAGTATATTATCTTTTTTAATATTGATTTAATGTTCAGTATATTATCTTTTTTACAATTGATTTAATGTTCAGTATATTATCTTTTTTATATTGATTTAATGTTCAGTATATTATCTTTTTTACAATTGATTTAATGTTCAGTATATTATCTTTTTTATATTGATTTAATGTTCAGTATATTATCTTTTTTACAATTGATTTAATGTTCAGTATATTATCTTTTTTACAATTGATTTAATGTTCAGTATATTATCTTTTTTACAATTGATTTAATGTTCAGTATATTATCTTTTTTATATTGATTTAATGTTCAGTATATTATCTTTTTTATATTGATTTAATGTTCAGTATATTATCTTTTTTATATTGATTTAATGTTCAGTATATTATCTTTTTTATATTGATTTAATGTTCAGTATATTATCTTTTTTATATTGATTTAATGTTCAGTATATTATCTTTTTTATATTGATTTAATGTTCAGTATATTATCTTTTTTACAATTGATTTAATGTTCAGTATATTATCTTTTTTATATTGATTTAATGTTCAGTATATTATCTTTTTTAATATTGATTTAATGTTCAGTATATTATCTTTTTTACAATTGATTTAATGTTCAGTATATTATCTTTTTTATATTGATTTAATGTTCAGTATATTATCTTTTTTACAATTGATTTAATGTTCAGTATATTATCTTTTTTATATTGATTTAATGTTCAGTATATTATCTTTTTTACAATTGATTTAATGTTCAGTATATTATCTTGTTTTACAATTGATTTAATGTTCAGTATATTATCTTTTTTATATTGATTTAATGTTCAGTATATTATCTTTTTTATATTGATTTAATGTTCAGTATATTATCTTTTTTACAATTGATTTAATGTTCAGTATATTATCTTTTTTATATTGATTTAATGTTCAGTATATTATCTTTTTTATATTGATTTAATGTTCAGTATATTATCTTTTTTATATTGATTTAATGTTCAGTATATTATCTTTTTTACAATTGATTTAATGTTCAGTATATTATCTTTTTTATATTGATTTAATGTTCAGTATATTATCTTTTTTATATTGATTTAATGTTCAGTATATTATCTTTTTTACAATTGATTTAATGTTCAGTATATTATCTTTTTATATTGATTTAATGTTCAGTATATTATCTTTTTTATATTGATTTAATGTTCAGTATATTATCTTTTTTACAATTGATTTAATGTTCAGTATATTATCTTGTTTTACAATTGATTTAATGTTCAGTATATTATCTTTTTTATATTGATTTAATGTTCAGTATATTATCTTTTTTATATTGATTTAATGTTCAGTATATTATCTTTTTTATTGATTTAATGTTCAGTATATTATCTTTTTTATATTGATTTAATGTTCAGTATATTATCTTTTTTATATTGATTTAATGTTCAGTATATTATCTTTTTTATATTGATTTAATGTTCAGTATATTATCTTTTTTACAATTGATTTAATGTTCAGTATATTATCTTTTTTATATTGATTTAATGTTCAGTATATTATCTTTTTTACAATTGATTTAATGTTCAGTATATTATCTTGTTTTACAATTGATTTAATGTTTAGTATATTATCTTTTTTATATTGATTTAATGTTCAGTATATTATCTTTTTTATATTGATTTAATGTTCAGTATATTATCTTTTTTACAATTGATTTAATGTTCAGTATATTATCTTTTTTATATTGATTTAATGTTCAGTATATTATCTTTTTTATATTGATTTAATGTTCAGTATATTATCTTTTTTATATTGATTTAATGTTCAGTATATTATCTTTTTTACAATTGATTTAATGTTCAGTATATTATCTTTTTTATATTGATTTAATGTTCAGTATATTATCTTTTTTACAATTGATTTAATGTTCAGTATATTATCTTTTTTATATTGATTTAATGTTCAGTATATTATCTTTTTTATATTGATTTAATGTTCAGTATATTATCTTTTTTACAATTGATTTAATGTTCAGTATATTATCTTGTTTTACAATTGATTTAATGTTCAGTATATTATCTTTTTTATATTGATTTAATGTTCAGTATATTATCTTTTTTATATTGATTTAATGTTCAGTATATTATCTTTTTTACAATTGATTTAATGTTCAGTATATTATCTTTTTTATATTGATTTAATGTTCAGTATATTATCTTTTTTACAATTGATTTAATGTTCAGTATATTATCTTGTTTTACAATTGATGTAATGTTCAGTATATTATCTTTTTTATATTGATTTAATGTTCAGTATATTATCTTTTTTATATTGATTTAATGTTCAGTATATTATCTTTTTTATATTGATTTAATGTTCAGTATATTATCTTTTTTACAATTGATTTAATGTTCAGTATATTATCTTTTTTATATTGATTTAATGTTCAGTATATTATCTTTTTTATATTGATTTAATGTTCAGTATATTATCTTTTTTACAATTGATTTAATGTTCAGTATATTATCTTGTTTTACAATTGATTTAATGTTCAGTATATTATCTTTTTTATATTGATTTAATGTTCAGTATATTATCTTTTTTATATTGATTTAATGTTCAGTATATTATCTTTTTTATATTGATTTAATGTTCAGTATATTATCTTTTTTATATTGATTTAATGTTCAGTATATTATCTTTTTTATATTGATTTAATGTTCAGTATATTATCTTTTTTATATTGATTTAATGTTCAGTATATTATCTTTTTTTATATTGATTTAATGTTCAGTATATTATCTTTTTTATATTGATTTAATGTTCAGTATATTATCTTTTTTATATTGATTTAATGTTCAGTATATTATCTTTTTTACAATTGATTTAATGTTCAGTATATTATCTTGTTTTACAATTGATTTAATGTTCAGTATATTATCTTTTTTATATTGATTTAATGTTCAGTATATTATCTTTTTTACAATTGATTTAATGTTCAGTATATTATCTTTTTTTATATTGATTTAATGTTCAGTATATTATCTTTTTTACAATTGATTTAATGTTCAGTATATTATCTTGTTTTACAATTGATTTAATGTTCAGTATATTATCTTTTTTATATTGATTTAATGTTCAGTATATTATCTTTTTTATATTGATTTAATGTTCAGTATATTATCTTTTTTATATTGATTTAATGTTCAGTATATTATCTTTTTTACAATTGATTTAATGTTCAGTATATTATCTTGTTTTACAATTGATTTAATGTTCAGTATATTATCTTTTTTATATTGATTTAATGTTCAGTATATTATCTTTTTTATATTGATTTAATGTTCAGTATATTATCTTTTTTATATTGATTTAATGTTCAGTATATTATCTTTTTTAATATTAATTTAATATTCAATATATTATCTTTTTTTTTTAATTGATTTAATGTTCAATATATTATCTTTTTTAAAAATTGATTTAATGTTCAGTATATTATCTTTTTTAATATTAATTTAATATTCAATATATTATCTTTTTTAAAATTGATTTAATGTTCAGTACATTATCTTTTTTAAAAATTGATTGAATGTTCAGTATATTATCTTTTTTAATATTGATTTAATGTTCAGTATATTATCTTTTTTAATATTGATTTAATGTTCAGTATATTATCTTTTTTATCTTGATTTAATATTCAATATATCTTTTTTCAAAATTGATTTAATGTTCAATATATTATCTTGTTTTAAAATTGATTTAATGTTCAATATATTATCTTTTTTAATATTGATTTAATTTTCAATATATTATCTTTTTTAATATTGATTTAATGTTCAATAGATTATCTTTTTTAATATTGATTTAATGTTCAATATATTATCTTTTTTAAAAATTGATTTAATGTTCAATATATTATCTTGTTTTAAAATTGATTTAATGTTCAGTATATTATCTTTTTTAATATTGATTTAATGTTCAGTATATTATCTCGTTTTAAAATTGATTTAATGTTCAGTATATTATCTTTTTTATATTGATTTAATGTTCAGTATATTATCTTTTTTTTAAATTGATTTAATGTTCAGTATATTATCTTTTTTTATATTGATTTAATATTCAATATATTATCTTTTTTTAAAATTGATTTAATGTTCAGTATATTATCTTTTTTAATATTAATTTAATATTCAATATATTATCTTTTTAAAAATTGATTTAATATTCAATATATTACCTTTTTTAAAATTGATTTAATGTTCAGTATATTATCTTTTTTAATATTGATTTAATGTTCAGTATATTATTTTTTTATATTGATTCAATATTCAATATATTATCTTTTTTTAAAATTGATTTAATGTTCAGTATATTTTGTTTTTAAAAATTGATTTAATATTCAGTATATTATCTTTTTTAATATTGATTTAATGTTCAGTATATTATCTTTTTTATATTGATTTAATATTCAATATATTATCTTTTTTAAAAATTAATTTAATGTTCAGTATATTATCTTGTTTTAAAATTGATTTAATGTTCAATATATTATCTTTTTTAATATTGATTTAATGTTCAGTATATTATCTTTTTTAATATTGATTTAATGTTCAATATATTATCTTTTTTAATATTGATTTAATTTTCAATATATAATCTTTTTTAAAAATTGATTTAATGTTCAATATATTATCTTTTTTAAAATTGATTAATTGTTCAGTATATTATCTTTTTAAATATTGATTTAATGTTCAGTATATTATCTTTTTTTATATTGATTTAATATTCAATATATTATCTTTTTTTAAATTGATTTAATGTTCAGTATATTATCTTGTTTTAAAATTGATTTAATGTTCAGTATATTATCTTTTTTATATTGATTTAATGTTCAGTATATTATCTTTTTTAAAATTGATTTAATGTTCAATATATTATCTTTTTTTAAAATTGATTTAATGTTCAGTATATTATCTTTTTAATATTGATGTAATGTTCAATATATCTTTTTTAATATTAATTTAATGTTCAATATATTATCTTTTTTTAATATTTATTTAATGTTCAATATATTATCTTTTTTTAAAATTTATTTAATGTTCAGTATATTATCTTTTTTAATATTAATTTAATATTCAATATATTATCTTTTTTAAAATTGATTTAATGTTCAATATATTATCTTTTTTTAATATTGATTTAATGTTCAGTATATTATCTTGTTTTACAATTGATTTAATGTTCAGTATATTATCTTTTTAATAATTGATTTAATGTTCAGTATATTATCTTTTTTAATATTGATTTTATGTTCAGTATATTATCTTTTTTAATATTGATTTAATGTTCAGTATATTATCTTTTTTAATATTGATTTAATGTTCAGTATATTATCTTTTTAAATATTGATTTAATGTTCAGTATATTATCTTTTTTACAATTGATTTAATGTTCAGTATATTATCTTTTTTATATTGATTTAATGTTCAGTATATTATCTTTTTTACAATTGATTTAATGTTCAGTATATTATCTTTTTTATATTGATTTAATGTTCAGTATATTATCTTTTTTACAATTGATTTAATATTCAGTATATTATCTTTTTTAATATTGATTTAATGTTCAGTATATTATCTTTTTTATATTGATTTAATGTTCAGTATATTATCTTTTTTATATTGATTTAATGTTCAGTATATTATCTTTTTTTATATTGATTTAATGTTCAGTATATTATCTTTTTTACAATTGATTTAATGTTCAGTATATTATCTTTTTTATATTGATTTAATGTTCAGTATATTATCTTTTTTATATTGATTTAATATTCAGTATATTATCTTTTTTACAATTGATTTAATGTTCAGTATATTATCTTTTTTATATTGATTTAATGTTCAGTATATTATCTTTTTTAATATTGATTTAATGTTCAGTATATTATCTTTTTTACAATTGATTTAATGTTCAGTATATTATCTTTTTTATATTGATTTAATGTTCAGTATATTATCTTTTTTACAATTGATTTAATGTTCAGTATATTATCTTTTTTATATTGATTTAATGTTCAGTATATTATCTTTTTTACAATTGATTTAATGTTCAGTATATTATCTTTTTTACAATTGATTTAATGTTCAGTATATTATCTTTTTTACAATTGATTTAATGTTCAGTATATTATCTTTTTTATATTGATTTAATGTTCAGTATATTATCTTTTTTATATTGATTTAATGTTCAGTATATTATCTTTTTTATATTGATTTAATGTTAAGTATATTATCTTTTTTATATTGATTTAATGTTCAGTATATTATCTTTTTTATATTGATTTAATGTTCAGTATATTATCTTTTTTATATTGATTTAATGTTCAGTATATTATCTTTTTTACAATTGATTTAATGTTCAGTATATTATCTTTTTTATATTGATTTAATGTTCAGTATATTATCTTTTTTAATATTGATTTAATGTTCAGTATATTATCTTTTTTACAATTGATTTAATGTTCAGTATATTATCTTTTTTATATTGATTTAATGTTCAGTATATTATCTTTTTTACAATTAATTTAATGTTCAGTATATTATCTTTTTTATATTGATTTAATGTTCAGTATATTATCTTTTTTACAATTGATTTAATGTTCAGTATATTATCTTGTTTTACAATTGATTTAATGTTCAGTATATTATCTTTTTTATATTGATTTAATGTTCAGTATATTATCTTTTTTATATTGATTTAATGTTCAGTATATTATCTTTTTTACAATTGATTTAATGTTCAGTATATTATCTTTTTTATATTGATTTAATGTTCAGTATATTATCTTTTTTATATTTATTTAATGTTCAGTATATTATCTTTTTTATATTGATTTAATGTTCAGTATATTATCTTTTTTACAATTGATTTAATGTTCAGTATATTATCTTTTTTATATTGATTTAATGTTCAGTATATTATCTTTTTTATATTGATTTAATGTTCAGTATATTATCTTTTTTACAATTGATTTAATGTTCAGTATATTATCTTTTTTATATTGATTTAATGTTCAGTATATTATCTTTTTTATATTGATTTAATGTTCAGTATATTATCTTTTTTACAATTGATTTAATGTTCAGTATATTATCTTTTTTACAATTGATTTAATGTTCAGTATATTATCTTGTTTTACAATTGATTTAATGTTCAGTATATTATCTTTTTTATATTGATTTAATGTTCAGTATATTATCTTTTTTATATTGATTTAATGTTCAGTATATTATCTTTTTTATTGATTTAATGTTCAGTATATTATCTTTTTTATATTGATTTAATGTTCAGTATATTATCTTTTTTATATTGATTTAATGTTCAGTATATTATCTTTTTTATATTGATTTAATGTTCAGTATATTATCTTTTTTACAATTGATTTAATGTTCAGTATATTATCTTTTTTATATTGATTTAATGTTCAGTATATTATCTTTTTTACAATTGATTTAATGTTCAGTATATTATCTTGTTTTACAATTGATTTAATGTTCAGTATATTATCTTTTTTATATTGATTTAATGTTCAGTATATTATCTTTTTTATATTGATTTAATGTTCAGTATATTATCTTTTTTACAATTGATTTAATGTTCAGTATATTATCTTTTTTATATTGATTTAATGTTCAGTATATTATCTTTTTTATATTGATTTAATGTTCAGTATATTATCTTTTTTATATTGATTTAATGTTCAGTATATTATCTTTTTTACAATTGATTTAATGTTCAGTATATTATCTTTTTTATATTTATTTAATGTTCAGTATATTATCTTTTTTATATTGATTTAATGTTCAGTATATTATCTTTTTTACAATTGATTTAATGTTCAGTATATTATCTTTTTTATATTGATTTAATGTTCAGTATATTATCTTTTTTATATTGATTTAATGTTCAGTATATTATCTTTTTTACAATTGATTTAATGTTCAGTATATTATCTTGTTTTACAATTGATTTAATGTTCAGTATATTATCTTTTTTATATTGATTTAATGTTCAGTATATTATCTTTTTTATATTGATTTAATGTTCAGTATATTATCTTTTTTACAATTGATTTAATGTTCAGTATATTATCTTTTTTATATTGATTTAATGTTCAGTATATTATCTTTTTTACAATTGATTTAATGTTCAGTATATTATCTTGTTTTACAATTGATTTAATGTTCAGTATATTATCTTTTTTATATTGATTTAATGTTCAGTATATTATCTTTTTTATATTGATTTAATGTTCAGTATATTATCTTTTTTACAATTGATATAATGTTCAGTATATTATCTTTTTTATATTGATTTAATGTTCAGTATATTATCTTTTTTATATTGATTTAATGTTCAGTATATTATCTTTTTTATATTGATTTAATGTTCAGTATATTATCTTTTTTACAATTGATTTAATGTTCAGTATATTATCTTTTTTATATTGATTTAATGTTCAGTATATTATCTTTTTTATATTGATTTAATGTTCAGTATATTATCTTTTTTACAATTGATTTAATGTTCAGTATATTATCTTGTTTTACAATTGATTTAATGTTCAGTATATTATCTTTTTTATATTGATTTAATGTTCAGTATATTATCTTTTTTATATTGATTTAATGTTCAGTATATTATCTTTTTTATATTGATTTAATGTTCAGTATATTATCTTTTTTATATTGATTTAATGTTCAGTATATTATCTTTTTTATATTGATTTAATGTTCAGTATATTATCTTTTTTATATTGATTTAATGTTCAGTATATTATCTTTTTTTATATTGATTTAATGTTCAGTATATTATCTTTTTTATATTGATTTAATGTTCAGTATATTATCTTTTTTATATTGATTTAATGTTCAGTATATTATCTTGTTTTACAATTGATTTAATGTTCAGTATATTATCTTTTTTATATTGATTTAATGTTCAGTATATTATCTTTTTTATATTGATTTAATGTTCAGTATATTATCTTTTTTACAATTGATTTAATGTTCAGTATATTATCTTTTTTATATTGATTTAATGTTCAGTATATTATCTTTTTTATATTGATTTAATGTTCAGTATATTATCTTTTTTATATTGATTTAATGTTCAGTATATTATCTTTTTTACAATTGATTTAATGTTCAGTATATTATCTTTTTTATATTGATTTAATGTTCAGTATATTATCTTTTTTATATTGATTTAATGTTCAGTATATTATCTTTTTTACAATTGATTTAATGTTCAGTATATTATCTTTTTTATATTGATTTAATGTTCAGTATATTATCTTTTTTATATTGATTTAATGTTCAGTATATTATCTTTTTTACAATTGATTTAATGTTCAGTATATTATCTTGTTTTACAATTGATTTAATGTTCAGTATATTATCTTTTTTATATTGATTTAATGTTCAGTATATTATCTTTTTTATATTGATTTGATGTTCAGTATATTATCTTTTTTACAATTGATTTAATGTTCAGTATATTATCTTTTTTATATTGATTTAATGTTCAGTATATTATCTTTTTTACAATTGATTTAATGTTCAGTATATTATCTTGTTTTACAATTGATTTAATGTTCAGTATATTATCTTTTTTATATTGATTTAATGTTCAGTATATTATCTTTTTTATATTGATTTAATGTTCAGTATATTATCTTTTTTACAATTGATTTAATGTTCAGTATATTATCTTTTTTATATTGATTTAATGTTCAGTATATTATCTTTTTTATATTGATTTAATGTTCAGTATATTATCTTTTTTATATTGATTTAATGTTCAGTATATTATCTTTTTTACAATTGATTTAATGTTCAGTATATTATCTTTTTTATATTGATTTAATGTTCAGTATATTATCTTTTTTATATTGATTTAATGTTCAGTATATTATCTTTTTTACAATTGATTTAATGTTCAGTATATTATCTTGTTTTACAATTGATTTAATGTTCAGTATATTATCTTTTTTATATTGATTTAATGTTCAGTATATTATCTTTTTTATATTGATTTAATGTTCAGTATATTATCTTTTTTATATTGATTTAATGTTCAGTATATTATCTTTTTTATATTGATTTAATGTTCAGTATATTATCTTTTTTATATTGATTTAATGTTCAGTATATTATCTTTTTTATATTGATTTAATGTTCAGTATATTATCTTTTTTTATATTGATTTAATGTTCAGTATATTATCTTTTTTATATTGATTTAATGTTCAGTATATTATCTTTTTTATATTGATTTAATGTTCAGTATATTATCTTTTTTACAATTGATTTAATGTTCAGTATATTATCTTGTTTTACAATTGATTTAATGTTCAGTATATTATCTTTTTTATATTGATTTAATGTTCAGTATATTATCTTTTTTACAATTGATTTAATGTTCAGTATATTATCTTTTTTTATATTGATTTAATGTTCAGTATATTATCTTTTTTACAATTGATTTAATGTTCAGTATATTATCTTGTTTTACAATTGATTTAATGTTCAGTATATTATCTTTTTTATATTGATTTAATGTTCAGTATATTATCTTTTTTATATTGATTTAATGTTCAGTATATTATCTTTTTTATATTGATTTAATGTTCAGTATATTATCTTTTTTACAATTGATTTAATGTTCAGTATATTATCTTGTTTTACAATTGATTTAATGTTCAGTATATTATCGTTTTTATATTGATTTAATGTTCAGTATATTATCTTTCTTATATTGATTTAATGTTCAGTATATTATCTTTTTTATATTGATTTAATGTTCAGTATATTATCTTTTTTACAATTGATTTAATGTTCAGTATATTATCTTTTTTATATTGATTTAATGTTCAGTATATTATCTTTTTTTATATTGATTTAATGTTCAGTATATTATCTTTTTTACAATTGATTTAATGTTCAGTATATTATCTTGTTTTACAATTGATTTAATGTTCAGTATATTATCTTTTTTATATTGATTTAATGTTCAGTATATTATCTTTTTTATATTGATTTAATGTTCAGTATATTATCTTTTTTATATTGATTTAATGTTCAGTATATTATCTTTTTTATATTGATTTAATGTTCAGTATATTATCTTTTTTATATTGATTTAATGTTCAGTATATTATCTTTTTTATATTGATTTAATGTTCAGTATATTATCTTTTTTACAATTGATTTAATGTTCAGTATATTATCTTTTTTATATTGATTTAATGTTCAGTATATTATCTTTTTTACAATTGATTTAATGTTCAGTATATTATCTTGTTTTACAATTGATTTAATGTTCAGTATATTATCTTTTTTATATTGATTTAATGTTCAGTATATTATCTTTTTTATATTGATTTAATGTTCAGTATATTATCTTTTTTACAATTGATTTAATGTTCAGTATATTATCTTGTTTATATTGATTTAATGTTCAGTATATTATCTTTTTTACAATTGATTTAATGTTCAGTATATTATCTTGTTTTACAAATAATTTAATGTTCAGTATATTATCTTTTTTATATTGATTTAATGTTCAGTATATTATCTTTTTTATATTGATTTAATGTTCAGTATATTATCTTGTTTTACAATTGATTTAATGTTCAGTATATTATCTTTTTTATATTGATTTAATGTTCAGTATATTATCTTTTTTATATTGATTTAATGTTCAGTATATTATCTTTTTTACAATTGATTTAATGTTCAGTATATTATCTTGTTTTACAATTGATTTAATGTTCAGTATATTATCTTTTTTATATTGATTTAATGTTCAGTATATTATCTTTTTTATATTGATTTAATGTTCAGTATATTATCTTTTTTATATTGATTTAATGTTCAGTATATTATCTTTTTTATATTGATTTAATGTTCAGTATATTATCTTTTTTATATTGATTTAATGTTCAGTATATTATCTTTTTTATATTGATTTAATGTTCAGTATATTATCTTTTTTTATATTGATTTAATGTTCAGTATATTATCTTTTTTATATTGATTTAATGTTCAGTATATTATCTTTTTTATATTGATTTAATGTTCAGTATATTATCTTTTTTACAATTGATTTAATGTTCAGTATATTATCTTGTTTTACAATTGATTTAATGTTCAGTATATTATCTTTTTTATATTGATTTAATGTTCAGTATATTATCTTTTTTACAATTGATTTAATGTTCAGTATATTATCTTTTTTTATATTGATTTAATGTTCAGTATATTATCTTTTTTACAATTGATTTAATGTTCAGTATATTATCTTGTTTTACAATTGATTTAATGTTCAGTATATTATCTTTTTTATATTGATTTAATGTTCAGTATATTATCTTTTTTATATTGATTTAATGTTCAGTATATTATCTTTTTTATATTGATTTAATGTTCAGTATATTATCTTTTTTACAATTGATTTAATGTTCAGTATATTATCTTGTTTTACAATTGATTTAATGTTCAGTATATTATCGTTTTTATATTGATTTAATGTTCAGTATATTATCTTTTTTATATTGATTTAATGTTCAGTATATTATCTTTTTTATATTGATTTAATGTTCAGTATATTATCTTTTTTACAATTGATTTAATGTTCAGTATATTATCTTTTTTATATTGATTTAATGTTCAGTATATTATCTTTTTTATATTGATTTAATGTTCAGTATATTATCTTTTTTACAATTGATTTAATGTTCAGTATATTATCTTGTTTTACAATTGATTTAATGTTCAGTATATTATCTTTTTTTATATTGATTTAATGTTCAGTATATTATCTTTTTTATATTGATTTAATGTTCAGTATATTATCTTTTTTATATTGATTTAATGTTCAGTATATTATCTTTTTTACAATTGATTTAATGTTCAGTATATTATCTTGTTTTACAATTGATTTAATGTTCAGTATATTATCTTTTTTATATTGATTTAATGTTCAGTATATTATCTTTTTTACAATTGATTTAATGTTCAGTATATTATCTTTTTTTATATTGATTTAATGTTCAGTATATTATCTTTTTTACAATTGATTTAATGTTCAGTATATTATCTTGTTTTACAATTGATTTAATGTTCAGTATATTATCTTTTTTATATTGATTTAATGTTCAGTATATTATCTTTTTTATATTGATTTAATGTTCAGTATATTATCTTTTTTATATTGATTTAATGTTCAGTATATTATCTTTTTTACAATTGATTTAATGTTCAGTATATTATCTTGTTTTACAATTGATTTAATGTTCAGTATATTATCGTTTTTATATTGATTTAATGTTCAGTATATTATCTTTTTTATATTGATTTAATGTTCAGTATATTATCTTTTTTATATTGATTTAATGTTCAGTATATTATCTTTTTTACAATTGATTTAATGTTCAGTATATTATCTTTTTTATATTGATTTAATGTTCAGTATATTATCTTTTTTTATATTGATTTAATGTTCAGTATATTATCTTTTTTACAATTGATTTAATGTTCAGTATATTATCTTGTTTTACAATTGATTTAATGTTCAGTATATTATCTTTTTTATATTGATTTAATATTCAGTATATTATCTTTTTTATATTGATTTAATGTTCAGTATATTATCTTTTTTATATTGATTTAATGTTCAGTATATTATCTTTTTTATATTGATTTAATGTTCAGTATATTATCTTTTTTATATTGATTTAATGTTCAGTATATTATCTTTTTTATATTGATTTAATGTTCAGTATATTATCTTTTTTACAATTGATTTAATGTTCAGTATATTATCTTTTTTATATTGATTTAATGTTCAGTATATTATCTTTTTTACAATTGATTTAATGTTCAGTATATTATCTTGTTTTACAATTGATTTAATGTTCAGTATATTATCTTTTTTATATTGATTTAATGTTCAGTATATTATCTTTTTTATATTGATTTAATGTTCAGTATATTATCTTTTTTACAATTGATTTAATGTTCAGTATATTATCTTTTTTATATTGATTTAATGTTCAGTATATTATCTTTTTTACAATTGATTTAATGTTCAGTATATTATCTTGTTTTACAAATGATTTAATGTTCAGTATATTATCTTTTTTATATTGATTTAATGTTCAGTATATTATCTTTTTTATATTGATTTAATGTTCAGTATATTATCTTTTTTACAATTGATTTAATGTTCAGTATATTATCTTTTTTATATTGATTTAATGTTCAGTATATTATCTTTTTTACAATTGATTTAATGTTCAGTATATTATCTTGTTTTACAATTGATTTAATGTTCAGTATATTATCTTTTTTATATTGATTTAATGTTCAGTATATTATCTTTTTTATATTGATTTAATGTTCAGTATATTATCTTTTTTACAATTGATTTAATGTTCAGTATATTATCTTTTTTATATTGATTTAATGTTCAGTATATTATCTTTTTTATATTGATTTAATGTTCAGTATATTATCTTTTTTATATTGATTTAATGTTCAGTATATTATCTTTTTTACAATTGATTTAATGTTCAGTATATTATCTTTTTTATATTGATTTAATGTTCAGTATATTATCTTTTTTATATTGATTTAATGTTCAGTATATTATCTTTTTTACAATTGATTTAATGTTCAGTATATTATCTTGTTTTACAATTGATTTAATGTTCAGTATATTATCTTTTTTATATTGATTTAATGTTCAGTATATTATCTTTTTTATATTGATTTAATGTTCAGTATATTATCTTTTTTATATTGATTTAATGTTGAGTATATTATCTTTTTTATATTGATTTAATGTTCAGTATATTATCTTTTTTATATTGATTTAATGTTCAGTATATTATCTTTTTTATATTGATTTAATGTTCAGTATATTATCTTTTTTTATATTGATTTAATGTTCAGTATATTATCTTTTTTATATTGATTTAATGTTCAGTATATTATCTTTTTTATATTGATTTAATGTTCAGTATATTATCTTTTTTACAATTGATTTAATGTTCAGTATATTATCTTGTTTTACAATTGATTTAATGTTCAGTATATTATCTTTTTTATATTGATTTAATGTTCAGTATATTATCTTTTTTACAATTGATTTAATGTTCAGTATATTATCTTTTTTTATATTGATTTAATGTTCAGTATATTATCTTTTTTACAATTGATTTAATGTTCAGTATATTATCTTGTTTTACAATTGATTTAATGTTCAGTATATTATCTTTTTTATATTGATTTAATGTTCAGTATATTATCTTTTTTATATTGATTTAATGTTCAGTATATTATCTTTTTTATATTGATTTAATGTTCAGTATATTATCTTTTTTACAATTGATTTAATGTTCAGTATATTATCTTGTTTTACAATTGATTTAATGTTCAGTATATTATCTTTTTTATATTGATTTAATGTTCAGTATATTATCTTTTTTATATTGATTTAATGTTCAGTATATTATCTTTTTTATATTGATTTAATGTTCAGTATATTATCTTTTTTACAATTGATTTAATGTTCAGTATATTATCTTTTTTATATTGATTTAATGTTCAGTATATTATCTTTTTTATATTGATTTAATGTTCAGTATATTATCTTTTTTACAATTGATTTAATGTTCAGTATATTATCTTGTTTTACAATTGATTTAATGTTCAGTATATTATCTTTTTTATATTGATTTAATGTTCAGTATATTATCTTTTTTATACTGATTTAATGTTCAGTATATTATCTTTTTTATATTGATTTAATGTTCAGTATATTATCTTTTTTATATTGATTTAATGTTCAGTATATTATCTTTTTTATATTGATTTAATGTTCAGTATATTATCTTTTTTACAATTGATTTAATGTTCAGTATATTATCTTTTTTATATTGATTTAATGTTCAGTATATTATCTTTTTTATATTGATTTAATGTTCAGTATATTATCTTTTTTACAATTGATTTAATGTTCAGTATATTATCTTGTTTTACAATTGATTTAATGTTCAGTATATTATCTTTTTTATATTGATTTAATGTTCAGTATATTATCTTTTTTATATTGATTTAATGTTCAGTATATTATCTTTTTTATATTGATTTAATGTTCAGTATATTATCTTTTTTATATTGATTTAATGTTCAGTATATTATCTTTTTTATATTGATTTAATGTTCAGTATATTATCTTTTTTATATTGATTTAATGTTCAGTATATTATCTTTTTTTATATTGATTTAATGTTCAGTATATTATCTTTTTTATATTGATTTAATGTTCAGTATATTATCTTTTTTATATTGATTTAATGTTCAGTATATTATCTTTTTTACAATTGATTTAATGTTCAGTATATTATCTTGTTTTACAATTGATTTAATGTTCAGTATATTATCTTTTTTATATTGATTTAATGTTCAGTATATTATCTTTTTTACAATTGATTTAATGTTCAGTATATTATCTTTTTTTATATTGATTTAATGTTCAGTATATTATCTTTTTTACAATTGATTTAATGTTCAGTATATTATCTTGTTTTACAATTGATTTAATGTTCAGTATATTATCTTTTTTATATTGATTTAATGTTCAGTATATTATCTTTTTTATATTGATTTAATGTTCAGTATATTATCTTTTTTATATTGATTTAATGTTCAGTATATTATCTTTTTTACAATTGATTTAATGTTCAGTATATTATCTTGTTTTACAATTGATTTAATGTTCAGTATATTATCGTTTTTATATTGATTTAATGTTCAGTATATTATCTTTTTTATATTGATTTAATGTTCAGTATATTATCTTTTTTATATTGATTTAATGTTCAGTATATTATCTTTTTTACAATTGATTTAATGTTCAGTATATTATCTTTTTTATATTGATTTAATGTTCAGTATATTATCTTTTTTATATTGATTTAATGTTCAGTATATTATCTTTTTTACAATTGATTTAATGTTCAGTATATTATCTTGTTTTACAATTGATTTAATGTTCAGTATATTATCTTTTTTATATTGATTTAATGTTCAGTATATTATCTTTTTTATATTGATTTAATGTTCAGTATATTATCTTTTTTATATTGATTTAATGTTCAGTATATTATCTTTTTTATATTGATTTAATGTTCAGTATATTATCTTTTTTATATTGATTCAATGTTCAGTATATTATCTTTTTTATATTGATTTAATGTTCAGTATATTATCTTTTTTTATATTGATTTAATGTTCAGTATATTATCTTTTTTATATTGATTTAATGTTCAGTATATTATCTTTTTTATATTGATTTAATGTTCAGTATATTATCTTTTTTACAATTGATTTAATGTTCAGTATATTATCTTGTTTTACAATTGATTAAATGTTCAGTATATTATCTTTTTTATATTGATTTAATGTTCAGTATATTATCTTTTTTACAATTGATTTAATGTTCAGTATATTATCTTTTTTTATATTGATTTAATGTTCAGTATATTATCTTTTTTACAATTGATTTAATGTTCAGTATATTATCTTGTTTTACAATTGATTTAATGTTCAGTATATTATCTTTTTTATATTGATTTAATGTTCAGTATATTATCTTTTTTATATTGATTTAATGTTCAGTATATTATCTTTTTTATATTGATTTAATGTTCAGTATATTATCTTTTTTACAATTGATTTCATGTTCAGTATATTATCTTGTTTTACAATTGATTTAATGTTCAGTATATTATCGTTTTTATATTGATTTAATGTTCAGTATATTATCTTTTTTATATTGATTTAATGTTCAGTATATTATCTTTTTTATATTGATTTAATGTTCAGTATATTATCTTTTTTACAATTGATTTAATGTTCAGTATATTATCTTTTTTATATTGATTTAATGTTCAGTATATTATCTTTTTTTATATTGATTTAATGTTCAGTATATTATCTTTTTTACAATTGATTTAATGTTCAGTATATTATCTTGTTTTACAATTGATTTAATGTTCAGTATATTATCTTTTTTATATTGATTTAATGTTCAGTATATTATCTTTTTTATATTGATTTAATGTTCAGTATATTATCTTTTTTATATTGATTTAATGTTCAGTATATTATCTTTTTTATATTGATTTAATGTTCAGTATATTATCTTTTTTATATTGATTTAATGTTCAGTATATTATCTTTTTTATATTGATTTAATGTTCAGTATATTATCTTTTTTACAATTGATTTAATGTTCAGTATATTATCTTTTTTATATTGATTTAATGTTCAGTATATTATCTTTTTTACAATTGATTTAATGTTCAGTATATTATCTTGTTTTACAATTGATTTAATGTTCAGTATATTATCTTTTTTATATTGATTTAATGTTCAGTATATTATCTTTTTTATATTGATTTAATGTTCAGTATATTATCTTTTTTACAATTGATTTAATGTTCAGTATATTATCTTTTTTATATTGATTTAATGTTCAGTATATTATCTTTTTTACAATTGATTTAATGTTCAGTATATTATCTTGTTTTACAAATGATTTAATGTTCAGTATATTATCTTTTTTATATTGATTTAATGTTCAGTATATTATCTTTTTTATATTGATTTAATGTTCAGTATATTATCTTTTTTACAATTGATTTAATGTTCAGTATATTATCTTTTTTATATTGATTTAATGTTCAGTATATTATCTTTTTTACAATTGATTTAATGTTCAGTATATTATCTTGTTTTACAATTGATTTAATGTTCAGTATATTATCTTTTTTATATTGATTTAATGTTCAGTATATTATCTTTTTTATATTGATTTAATGTTCAGTATATTATCTTTTTTACAATTGATTTAATGTTCAGTATATTATCTTTTTTATATTGATTTAATGTTCAGTATATTATCTTTTTTATATTGATTTAATGTTCAGTATATTATCTTTTTTATATTGATTTAATGTTCAGTATATTATCTTTTTTACAATTGATTTAATGTTCAGTATATTATCTTGTTTTACAATTGATTTAATGTTCAGTATATTATCGTTTTTATATTGATTTAATGTTCAGTATATTATCTTTTTTATATTGATTTAATGTTCAGTATATTATCTTTTTTATATTGATTTAATGTTCAGTATATTATCTTTTTTACAATTGATTTAATGTTCAGTATATTATCTTTTTTATATTGATTTAATGTTCAGTATATTATCTTTTTTATATTGATTTAATGTTCAGTATATTATCTTTTTTACAATTGATTTAATGTTCAGTATATTATCTTGTTTTACAATTGATTTAATGTTCAGTATATTATCTTTTTTATATTGATTTAATGTTCAGTATATTATCTTTTTTATATTGATTTAATGTTCAGTATATTATCTTTTTTATATTGATTTAATGTTCAGTATATTATCTTTTTTATATTGATTTAATGTTCAGTATATTATCTTTTTTATATTGATTCAATGTTCAGTATATTATCTTTTTTATATTGATTTAATGTTCAGTATATTATCTTTTTTTATATTGATTTAATGTTCAGTATATTATCTTTTTTATATTGATTTAATGTTCAGTATATTATCTTTTTTATATTGATTTAATGTTCAGTATATTATCTTTTTTACAATTGATTTAATGTTCAGTATATTATCTTGTTTTACAATTGATTAAATGTTCAGTATATTATCTTTTTTATATTGATTTAATGTTCAGTATATTATCTTTTTTACAATTGATTTAATGTTCAGTATATTATCTTTTTTTATATTGATTTAATGTTCAGTATATTATCTTTTTTACAATTGATTTAATGTTCAGTATATTATCTTGTTTTACAATTGATTTAATGTTCAGTATATTATCTTTTTTATATTGATTTAATGTTCAGTATATTATCTTTTTTATATTGATTTAATGTTCAGTATATTATCTTTTTTATATTGATTTAATGTTCAGTATATTATCTTTTTTACAATTGATTTCATGTTCAGTATATTATCTTGTTTTACAATTGATTTAATGTTCAGTATATTATCGTTTTTATATTGATTTAATGTTCAGTATATTATCTTTTTTATATTGATTTAATGTTCAGTATATTATCTTTTTTATATTGATTTAATGTTCAGTATATTATCTTTTTTACAATTGATTTAATGTTCAGTATATTATCTTTTTTATATTGATTTAATGTTCAGTATATTATCTTTTTTTATATTGATTTAATGTTCAGTATATTATCTTTTTTACAATTGATTTAATGTTCAGTATATTATCTTGTTTTACAATTGATTTAATGTTCAGTATATTATCTTTTTTATATTGATTTAATGTTCAGTATATTATCTTTTTTATATTGATTTAATGTTCAGTATATTATCTTTTTTATATTGATTTAATGTTCAGTATATTATCTTTTTTATATTGATTTAATGTTCAGTATATTATCTTTTTTATATTGATTTAATGTTCAGTATATTATCTTTTTTATATTGATTTAATGTTCAGTATATTATCTTTTTTACAATTGATTTAATGTTCAGTATATTATCTTTTTTATATTGATTTAATGTTCAGTATATTATCTTTTTTACAATTGATTTAATGTTCAGTATATTATCTTGTTTTACAATTGATTTAATGTTCAGTATATTATCTTTTTTATATTGATTTAATGTTCAGTATATTATCTTTTTTATATTGATTTAATGTTCAGTATATTATCTTTTTTACAATTGATTTAATGTTCAGTATATTATCTTTTTTATATTGATTTAATGTTCAGTATATTATCTTTTTTACAATTGATTTAATGTTCAGTATATTATCTTGTTTTACAAATGATTTAATGTTCAGTATATTATCTTTTTTATATTGATTTAATGTTCAGTATATTATCTTTTTTATATTGATTTAATGTTCAGTATATTATCTTTTTTACAATTGATTTAATGTTCAGTATATTATCTTTTTTATATTGATTTAATGTTCAGTATATTATCTTTTTTACAATTGATTTAATGTTCAGTATATTATCTTGTTTTACAATTGATTTAATGTTCAGTATATTATCTTTTTTATATTGATTTAATGTTCAGTATATTATCTTTTTTATATTGATTTAATGTTCAGTATATTATCTTTTTTACAATTGATTTAATGTTCAGTATATTATCTTTTTTATATTGATTTAATGTTCAGTATATTATCTTTTTTATATTGATTTAATGTTCAGTATATTATCTTTTTTATATTGATTTAATGTTCAGTATATTATCTTTTTTACAATTGATTTAATGTTCAGTATATTATCTTTTTTATATTGATTTAATGTTCAGTATATTATCTTTTTTATATTGATTTAATGTTCAGTATATTATCTTTTTTACAATTGATTTAATGTTCAGTATATTATCTTGTTTTACAATTGATTTAATGTTCAGTATATTATCTTTTTTATATTGATTTAATGTTCAGTATATTATCTTTTTTATATTGATTTAATGTTCAGTATATTATCTTTTTTATATTGATTTAATGTTGAGTATATTATCTTTTTTATATTGATTTAATGTTCAGTATATTATCTTTTTTATATTGATTTAATGTTCAGTATATTATCTTTTTTATATTGATTTAATGTTCAGTATATTATCTTTTTTTATATTGATTTAATGTTCAGTATATTATCTTTTTTATATTGATTTAATGTTCAGTATATTATCTTTTTTATATTGATTTAATGTTCAGTATATTATCTTTTTTACAATTGATTTAATGTTCAGTATATTATCTTGTTTTACAATTGATTTAATGTTCAGTATATTATCTTTTTTATATTGATTTAATGTTCAGTATATTATCTTTTTTACAATTGATTTAATGTTCAGTATATTATCTTTTTTTATATTGATTTAATGTTCAGTATATTATCTTTTTTACAATTGATTTAATGTTCAGTATATTATCTTGTTTTACAATTGATTTAATGTTCAGTATATTATCTTTTTTATATTGATTTAATGTTCAGTATATTATCTTTTTTATATTGATTTAATGTTCAGTATATTATCTTTTTTATATTGATTTAATGTTCAGTATATTATCTTTTTTACAATTGATTTAATGTTCAGTATATTATCTTGTTTTACAATTGATTTAATGTTCAGTATATTATCTTTTTTATATTGATTTAATGTTCAGTATATTATCTTTTTTATATTAATTTAATGTTCAGTATATTATCTTTTTTATATTGATTTAATGTTCAGTATATTATCTTTTTTACAATTGATTTAATGTTCAGTATATTATCTTTTTTATATTGATTTAATGTTCAGTATATTATCTTTTTTATATTGATTTAATGTTCAGTATATTATCTTTTTTACAATTGATTTAATGTTCAGTATATTATCTTGTTTTACAATTGATTTAATGTTCAGTATATTATCTTTTTTATATTGATTTAATGTTCAGTATATTATCTTTTTTATATTGATTTAATGTTCAGTATATTATCTTTTTTATATTGATTTAATGTTCAGTATATTATCTTTTTTATATTGATTTAATGTTCAGTATATTATCTTTTTTATATTGATTTAATGTTCAGTATATTATCTTTTTTATATTGATTTAATGTTCAGTATATTATCTTTTTTACAATTGATTTAATGTTCAGTATATTATCTTTTTTATATTGATTTAATGTTCAGTATATTATCTTTTTTACAATTGATTTAATGTTCAGTATATTATCTTGTTTTACAATTGATTTAATGTTCAGTATATTATCTTTTTTATATTGATTTAATGTTCAGTATATTATCTTTTTTATATTGATTTAATGTTCAGTATATTATCTTTTTTACAATTGATTTAATGTTTAGTATATTATCTTTTTTATATTGATTTAATGTTCAGTATATTATCTTTTTTACAATTGATTTAATGTTCAGTATATTATCTTGTTTTACAAATGATTTAATGTTCAGTATATTATCTTTTTTATATTGATTTAATGTTCAGTATATTATCTTTTTTATATTGATTTAATGTTCAGTATATTATCTTTTTTACAATTGATTTAATGTTCAGTATATTATCTTTTTTATATTGATTTAATGTTCAGTATATTATCTTTATTATATTGATTTAATGTTCAGTATATTATCTTTTTTATATTGATTTAATGTTCAGTATATTATCTTTTTTACAATTGATTTAATGTTCAGTATATTATCTTTTTTATATTGATTTAATGTTCAGTATATTATCTTTTTTATATTGATTTAATGTTCGGTATATTATCTTTTTTACAATTGATTTAATGTTCAGTATATTATCTTTTTTACAATTGATTTAATGTTCAGTATATTATCTTTTTTATATTGATTTAATGTTCAGTATATTATCTTTTTTAATATTGATTTAATGTTCAGTATATTATCTTTTTTACAATTGATTTAATGTTCAGTATATTATCTTTTTTACAATTGATTTAATGTTCAGTATATTATCTTTTTTACAATTGATTTAATGTTCAGTATATTATCTTTTTTATATTGATTTAATGTTCAGTATATTATCTTTTTTTATATTGATTTAATGTTCAGTATATTATCTTTTTTACAATTGATTTAATGTTCAGTATATTATCTTGTTTTACAATTGATTTAATGTTCAGTATATTATCTTTTTTATATTGATTTAATGTTCAGTATATTATCTTTTTTAATATTGATTTAATGTTCAGTATATTATCTTTTTTACAATTGATTTAATGTTCAGTATATTATCTTTTTTATATTGATTTAATGTTCAGTATATTATCTTTTTTACAATTGATTTAATGTTCAGTATATTATCTTGTTTTACAATTGATTTAATGTTCAGTATATTATCTTTTTTATATTGATTTAATGTTCAGTATATTATCTTTTTTATATTGATTTAATGTTCAGTATATTATCTTTTTTATATTTATTTAATGTTCAGTATATTATCTTTTTTACAATTGATTTAATGTTCAGTATATTATCTTTTTTATATTGATTTAATGTTCAGTATATTATCTTTTTTATATTGATTTAATGTTCAGTATATTATCTTGTTTTACAATTGATTTAATGTTCAGTATATTATCTTGTTTTACAATTGATTTAATGTTCAATATATTATCTTTTTTACAATTGATTTAATGTTCAGTATATTATCTTGTTTTACAATTGATTTAATGTTCAGTATATTATCTTTTTTATATTGATTTAATGTTCAGTATATTATCTTTTTTATATTGATTTAATGTTCAGTATATTATCTTTTTTACAATTGATTTAATGTTCAGTATATTATCTTTTTTATATTGATTTAATGTTCAGTATATTATCTTTTTTACAATTGATTTAATGTTCAGTATATTATCTTGTTTTACAAATGATTTAATGTTCAGTATATTATCTTTTTTATATTGATTTAATGTTCAGTATATTATCTTTTTTATATTGATTTAATGTTCAGTATATTATCTTTTTTACAATTGATTTAATGTTCAGTATATTATCTTTTTTATATTGATTTAATGTTCAGTATATTATCTTTTTTATATTGATTTAATGTTCAGTATATTATCTTTTTTATATTGATTTAATGTTCAGTATATTATCTTTTTACAATTGATTTAATGTTCAGTATATTATCTTTTTTATATTGATTTAATGTTCAGTATATTATCTTTTTTATATTGATTTAATGTTCAGTATATTATCTTTTTTATATTGATTTAATGTTCAGTATATTATCTTTTTTACAATTGATTTAATGTTCAGTATATTATCTTTTTAATATTGATTTAATGTTCAGTATATTATCTTTTTTAATATTGATTTAATGTTCAGTATATTATCTTGTTTTACAATTGATTTAATGTTCAGTATATTATCTTTTTTATATTGATTTAATGTTCAGTATATTATCTTTTTTAATATTGATTTAATGTTCAGTATATTATCTTTTTCATATTGATTTAATGTTCAGTATATTATCTTTTTTTATATTGATTTAATGTTCAGTATATTATCTTTTTTACAATTGATTTAATGTTCAGTATATTATCTTGTTTTACAATTGATTTAATGTTCAGTATATTATCTTTTTTATATTGATTTAATGTTCAGTATATTATCTTTTTTATATTGATTTAATGTTCAGTATATTATCTTTTTTACAATTGATTTAATGTTCAGTATATTATGTTTTTTACAATTGATTTAATGTTCAGTATATTATCTTGTTTTACAATTGATTTAATGTTCAGTATATTATCTTTTTTATATTGATTTAATGTTCAGTATATTATCTTTTTTATATTGATTTAATGTTCAGTATATTATCTTTTTTACAATTGATTTAATGTTCAGTATATTATCTTTTTTATATTGATTTAATGTTCAGTATATTATCTTTTTTACAATTGATTTAATGTTCAGTATATTATCTTGTTTTACAAATGATTTAATGTTCAGTATATTATCTTTTTTATATTGATTTAATGTTCAGTATATTATCTTTTTTAATATTGATTTAATGTTCAGTATATTATCTTGTTTTACAATTGATTTAATGTTCAGTATATTATCTTTTTTATATTGATTTAATGTTCAGTATATTATCTTTTTTATATTGATTTAATGTTCAGTATATTATCTTTTTTACAATTGATTTAATGTTCAGTATATTATCTTTTTTTATATTGATTTAATGTTCAGTATATTATCTTTTTTATATTGATTTAATGTTCAGTATATTATCTTTTTTATATTGATTTAATGTTCAGTATATTATCTTTTTTACAATTGATTTAATGTTCAATATATTATCTTTTTTACAATTGATTTAATGTTCAGTATATTATCTTTTTTAATATTGATTTAATGTTCAGTATATTATCTATTTTTAAAATTGATTTAATGTTCAGTATATTATCTTTTTTAATATTGATTTAATGTTCAGTATATTATCTTGTTTTACAATTGATTTAATGTTCAGTATATTATCTTTTTTATATTGATTTAATGTTCAGTATATTATCTTTTTTATATTGATTTAATGTTCAGTATATTATCTTTTTTACAATTGATTTAATGTTCAGTATATTATCTTTTTTATATTGATTTAATGTTCAGTATATTATCTTTTTTATATTGATTTAATGTTCAGTATATTATCTTTTTTATATTGATTTAATGTTCAGTATATTATCTTTTTTACAATTGATTTAATGTTCAGTATATTATCTTTTTTATATTGATTTAATGTTCAGTATATTATCTTTTTTATATTGATTTAATGTTCAGTATATTATCTTTTTTACAATTGATTTAATGTTCAGTATATTATCTTTTTTAATATTGATTTAATGTTCAGTATATTATCTTTTTATATTGATTTAATGTTCAGTATATTATCTTTTTTATATTGATTTAATGTTCAGTATATTATCTTTTTTACAATTGATTTAATGTTCAATATATTATCGTTTTTACAATTGATTTAATGTTCAGTATATTATCTTTTTTAATATTGATTTAATGTTCAGTATATTATCTTTTTTTAAAATTGATTTAATGTTCAGTATATTATCTTTTTTAATATTGATTTAATGTTCAGTATATTATCTTGTTTTACAATTGATTTAATGTTCAGTATATTATCTTTTTTATATTGATTTAATGTTCAGTATATTATCTTTTTTATATTGATTTAATGTTCAGTATATTATCTTTTTTATATTGATTTAATGTTCAGTATATTATCTTTTTTACAATTGATTTAATGTTCAGTATATTATCTTTTTTATATTGATTTAATGTTCAGTATATTTTCTTTTTTATATTGATTTAATGTTCAGTATATTATCTTTTTTACAATTGATTTAATGTTCAGTATATTATCTTTTTTAATATTGATTTAATGTTCAGTATATTATCTTTTTTATATTGATTTAATGTTCAGTATATTATCTTTTTTATATTGATTTAATGTTCAGTATATTATCTTTTTTATATTGATTTAATGTTCAGTATATTATCTTTTTTATATTGATTTAATGTTCAGTATATTATCTTTTTTACAATTGATTTAATGTTCAGTATATTATCTTTTTTATATTGATTTAATGTTCAGTATATTATCTTTTTTATATTGATTTAATGTTCAGTATATTATCTTTTTTATATTGATTTAATGTTCAGTATATTATCTTTTTTACAATTGATTTAATGTTCAGTATATTATCTTTTTTATATTGATTTAATGTTCAGTATATTTTCTTTTTTATATTGATTTAATGTTCAGTATATTATCTTTTTTACAATTGATTTAATGTTCAGTATATTATCTTTTTTATATTGATTTAATGTTCAGTATATTATCTTTTTTATATTGATTTAATGTTCAGTATATTATCTTTTTTATATTGATTTAATGTTCAGTATATTATCTTTTTTATATTGATTTAATGTTCAGTATATTATCTTTTTTATATTGATTTAATGTTCAGTATATTATCTTTTTTATATTGATTTAATGTTCAGTATATTATCTTTTTTATATTGATTTAATGTTCAGTATATTATCTTTTTTATATTTATTTAATGTTCAGTATATTATCTTTTTTACAATTGATTTAATGTTCAGTATATTATCTTTTTTATATTTATTTAATGTTCAGTATATTATCTTTTTTATATTGATTTAATGTTCAGTATATTATCTTGTTTTACAATTGATTTAATGTTCAGTATATTATCTTGTTTTACAATTGATTTAATGTTCAATATATTATCTTTTTTACAATTGATTTAATGTTCAGTATATTATCTTGTTTTACAATTGATTTAATGTTCAGTATATTATCTTTTTTATATTGATTTAATGTTCAGTATATTATCTTTTTTATATTGATTTAATGTTCAGTATATTATCTTTTTTACAATTGATTTAATGTTCAGTATATTATCTTTTTTATATTGATTTAATGTTCAGTATATTATCTTTTTTACAATTGATTTAATGTTCAGTATATTATCTTGTTTTACAAATGATTTAATGTTCAGTATATTATCTTTTTTATATTGATTTAATGTTCAGTATATTATCTTTTTTATATTGATTTAATGTTCAGTATATTATCTTTTTTACAATTGATTTAATGTTCAGTATATTATCTTTTTTATATTGATTTAATGTTCAGTATATTATCTTTTTTATATTGATTTAATGTTCAGTATATTATCTTTTTTATATTGATTTAATGTTCAGTATATTATCTTTTTACAATTGATTTAATGTTCAGTATATTATCTTTTTTATATTGATTTAATGTTCAGTATATTATCTTTTTTATATTGATTTAATGTTCAGTATATTATCTTTTTTATATTGATTTAATGTTCAGTATATTATCTTTTTTACAATTGATTTAATGTTCAGTATATTATCTTTTTAATATTGATTTAATGTTCAGTATATTATCTTTTTTAATATTGATTTAATGTTCAGTATATTATCTTGTTTTACAATTGATTTAATGTTCAGTATATTATCTTTTTTATATTGATTTAATGTTCAGTATATTATCTTTTTTAATATTGATTTAATGTTCAGTATATTATCTTTTTCATATTGATTTAATGTTCAGTATATTATCTTTTTTTATATTGATTTAATGTTCAGTATATTATCTTTTTTACAATTGATTTAATGTTCAGTATATTATCTTGTTTTACAATTGATTTAATGTTCAGTATATTATCTTTTTTATATTGATTTAATGTTCAGTATATTATCTTTTTTATATTGATTTAATGTTCAGTATATTATCTTTTTTACAATTGATTTAATGTTCAGTATATTATGTTTTTTACAATTGATTTAATGTTCAGTATATTATCTTGTTTTACAATTGATTTAATGTTCAGTATATTATCTTTTTTATATTGATTTAATGTTCAGTATATTATCTTTTTTATATTGATTTAATGTTCAGTATATTATCTTTTTTACAATTGATTTAATGTTCAGTATATTATCTTTTTTATATTGATTTAATGTTCAGTATATTATCTTTTTTACAATTGATTTAATGTTCAGTATATTATCTTGTTTTACAAATGATTTAATGTTCAGTATATTATCTTTTTTATATTGATTTAATGTTCAGTATATTATCTTTTTTAATATTGATTTAATGTTCAGTATATTATCTTGTTTTACAATTGATTTAATGTTCAGTATATTATCTTTTTTATATTGATTTAATGTTCAGTATATTATCTTTTTTATATTGATTTAATGTTCAGTATATTATCTTTTTTACAATTGATTTAATGTTCAGTATATTATCTTTTTTTATATTGATTTAATGTTCAGTATATTATCTTTTTTATATTGATTTAATGTTCAGTATATTATCTTTTTTATATTGATTTAATGTTCAGTATATTATCTTTTTTACAATTGATTTAATGTTCAATATATTATCTTTTTTACAATTGATTTAATGTTCAGTATATTATCTTTTTTAATATTGATTTAATGTTCAGTATATTATCTATTTTTAAAATTGATTTAATGTTCAGTATATTATCTTTTTTAATATTGATTTAATGTTCAGTATATTATCTTGTTTTACAATTGATTTAATGTTCAGTATATTATCTTTTTTATATTGATTTAATGTTCAGTATATTATCTTTTTTATATTGATTTAATGTTCAGTATATTATCTTTTTTACAATTGATTTAATGTTCAGTATATTATCTTTTTTATATTGATTTAATGTTCAGTATATTATCTTTTTTATATTGATTTAATGTTCAGTATATTATCTTTTTTATATTGATTTAATGTTCAGTATATTATCTTTTTTACAATTGATTTAATGTTCAGTATATTATCTTTTTTATATTGATTTAATGTTCAGTATATTATCTTTTTTATATTGATTTAATGTTCAGTATATTATCTTTTTTACAATTGATTTAATGTTCAGTATATTATCTTTTTTAATATTGATTTAATGTTCAGTATATTATCTTTTTATATTGATTTAATGTTCAGTATATTATCTTTTTTATATTGATTTAATGTTCAGTATATTATCTTTTTTACAATTGATTTAATGTTCAATATATTATCGTTTTTACAATTGATTTAATGTTCAGTATATTATCTTTTTTAATATTGATTTAATGTTCAGTATATTATCTTTTTTTAAAATTGATTTAATGTTCAGTATATTATCTTTTTTAATATTGATTTAATGTTCAGTATATTATCTTGTTTTACAATTGATTTAATGTTCAGTATATTATCTTTTTTATATTGATTTAATGTTCAGTATATTATCTTTTTTATATTGATTTAATGTTCAGTATATTATCTTTTTTATATTGATTTAATGTTCAGTATATTATCTTTTTTACAATTGATTTAATGTTCAGTATATTATCTTTTTTATATTGATTTAATGTTCAGTATATTTTCTTTTTTATATTGATTTAATGTTCAGTATATTATCTTTTTTACAATTGATTTAATGTTCAGTATATTATCTTTTTTAATATTGATTTAATGTTCAGTATATTATCTTTTTTATATTGATTTAATGTTCAGTATATTATCTTTTTTATATTGATTTAATGTTCAGTATATTATCTTTTTTATATTGATTTAATGTTCAGTATATTATCTTTTTTATATTGATTTAATGTTCAGTATATTATCTTTTTTACAATTGATTTAATGTTCAGTATATTATCTTTTTTATATTGATTTAATGTTCAGTATATTATCTTTTTTATATTGATTTAATGTTCAGTATATTATCTTTTTTATATTGATTTAATGTTCAGTATATTATCTTTTTTACAATTGATTTAATGTTCAGTATATTATCTTTTTTATATTGATTTAATGTTCAGTATATTTTCTTTTTTATATTGATTTAATGTTCAGTATATTATCTTTTTTACAATTGATTTAATGTTCAGTATATTATCTTTTTTAATATTGATTTAATGTTCAGTATATTATCTTTTTTATATTGATTTAATGTTCAGTATATTATCTTTTTTATATTGATTTAATGTTCAGTATATTATCTTTTTTATATTGATTTAATGTTCAGTATATTATCTTTTTTATATTGATTTAATGTTCAGTATATTATCTTTTTTACAATTGATTTAATGTTCAGTATATTATCTTTTTTATATTGATTTAATGTTCAGTATATTTTCTTTTTTATATTGATTTAATGTTCAGTATATTATCTTTTTTACAATTGATTTAATGTTAAGTATATTATCTTTTTTACAATTGATTTAATGTTCAGTATATTATCTTTTTTAATATTGATTTAATGTTCAGTATATTATCTTTTTTATATTGATTTAATGTTCAGTATATTATCTTTTTTATATTGATTTAATGTTCAGTATATTATCATTTTTTAAAATTGATTTAATGTTCAGTATATTATCTTTTTTAATATTGATTTAATGTTCAGTATATTATCTTTTTTAAAAATTGATTTAATGTTCAGTATATTATCTTGTTTTAAAATTGATTTACTGTTCAGTATATTATCTTTTTTAATATTGATTTAATGTTCAATATATTATCTTTTTTTAAAATTGATTTAATGTTCAGTATATTATCTTTTTTAATATTGATTTAATGTTCAGTATATTATCTTTTTTAATATTGATTTAATGTTCAATATATTATCTTTTTTAATATTGATTTAATGTTCAGTATATTATCTTGTTTTACAATTGATTTAATGTTCAGTATATTATCTTTTTTATATTGATTTAATGTTCAGTATATTATCTTTTTTAAAATTGATTTAATGTTCAATATATTATATTTTTTTAAAATTGATTTAATGTTCAGTATATTATCTTTTTTAATATTAATTTAATATTCAGTATATTATCTTTTTAAAAATTGATTTAATATTCAATATATTATCTTTTTTTATATTGATTTAATGTTCAGTATATTATCTTTTTTTATATTGATTTAATATTCAATATATTATCTTTTTTAAAATTGATTTAATGTTCAGTATATTATCTTTTTTAATATTGATTTAATGTTCAGTATATTATCTTTTTTTATATTGATTTAATATTCAATATATTATCTTTTTTTAAAATTGATTTAATGTTCAGTATATTATCTTTTTTAAAATTGATTTAATGTTCAGTATATTATCTTTTTAAAATTGATTTAATATTCAGTATATTATCTTTTTTAAAATTGATTTAATGTTCAATATATTATCTTTTTTTAATATTGATTTAATGTTCAGTATATTATCTTTTTTAATATTAATTTAATATTCAATATATTATCCTTTTTTAAAATTTATTTAATGTTCAGTATATTATCTTTTTTTAATATTAATTTAATATTCAATATATTATCTTTTTTAAAATTTATTTAATGTTCAATATATTATCTTTTTTTAATATTTATTTAATGTTCAATATATTATCTTTTTTTAAAATTTATTTAATGTTCAGTATATTATCTTTTTTAATATTAATTTAATATTCAATATATTATCTTTTTTAAAATTGATTTAATGTTCAATATATTATCTTTTTGTAATATTTATTTAATGTTCAGTATATTATCTTTTTTAATATTAATTTAATATTCAATATATTATCTTTTTTTTAAATTTATTTAATGTTCAGTATATTATCTTTTTAATATAAATTTAATATTCAATATATTATCTTTTTTTAAAATTGATTTAATGTTCAGTATATTATCTTTTTTAAAATTGATTTCATGTTCAATATATTATCTTTTTTAAAATTGATTTAATGTTCAGTATATTATCTTTTTTTAAAATTTATTTAATGTTCAATATATTATCTTTTTTTAATATTTATTTAATGTTCAATATATTATCTTTTTTTAAAATTGATTTAATATTCAATATATTATCTTTTTTTAATATTTATTTAATGTTCAGTATATTATCTTTTTTAATATTAATTTAATATTCAATATATTATCTTTTTTTAATATTTATTTAATGTTCAGTATATTATCTTTTTTAATATTAATTTAATATTCAATATATTATCTTTTTTTTAAATTTATTTAATGTTCAGTATATTATCTTTTTAATATTAATTTAATATTCAATATATTATCTTTTTTTAAAATTGATTTAATGTTCAGTATATTATCTTTTTTAAAATTGATTTCATGTTCAATATATTATCTTTTTTAAATTGATTTAATGTTCAGTATATTATCTCTTTTTATATTGATTTAATATTCAATATATTATCTTTTTTAAAATTGATTTAATGTTCAGTATATTATCTTTTTTAATATTGATTTAATATTCAATATATTATCTTTTTTTTAATTGATTTACTGTTCAATATATTATCTTTTTTAAAATTGTTTTAATGTTCAGTATATTATCTTGTTTCAAAATTGATTTAATGTTCAATATATTATCTTTTTTAAAATTGATTTAATATTCAATATATTATCTATTTTAATATTGATTTAATGTTCAGTATATTATCTTTTTTTTAAATTGATTTAATATTCAATATATTATCTTTTTTAATATTGATTTAATGTTCAGTATATTATCTATTTTAATATTGATTTAATGTTCGTAATATTATCTTTTTTAATATTAATTTAATATTCAATATATTATCTTTTTTAAAATTTATTTAATATTCAATATATTATCTTTTTTAAAATTGATTTAATGTTCAGTATATTATCTTTTTTAATATTAATTTAATATTCAATATATTATCTTTTTTAAATTGATTTACTGTTCAATATATTATCTTTTTTTGAATTGATTTACTGTTCAATATATTATCTTTTTTAAAATTGATTTAATGTTCAGTATGTTATCTCATTTTTAAATTGATTTAATATTCAATATATTATCTTTTTTAATATTGATTTAATGTTCAATATATTATCTTTTTTAAAATTGATTTAATATTCAATATATTATCTTTGTTAAAATTGATTTAATATTCAATATATTATTTTTTTTTAAAATGGATTTAATGTTCAGTATATTATCTTTTTTAATATTGATTTAATGTTCAGTATATTATCTTTTTTAATATTGATTTAATGTTCAGTATATTATCTTTTTTAATATTGATTTAATATTCAATATATTATCTTTTTTAATATTGATTTAATGTTCAGTATATTATCTTTTTTAAATTGATTTAATATTCAATATATTATCTTTTTTAATATTGATTTAATATTCAATATATTATCTTTTTTAATATTGATTTAATGTTCAGTATATTATCTTTTTTAATATTGATTTAATGTTCAGTATATTATCTTTTTTAAAATTGATTTAATGTTCAATATATTATCTTTTTTTAAATTTATTTAATGTTCAATATATTATCTTTTTTTAAAAACTGATTTAATGTTCAGTATATTATCTTTTTTAATATTGATTTTATGTTCAGTATATTATCTTTTTTAAAATTGATTTAATGTTCAATATATTATCTTTTTTTAAATTTATTTAATGTTCAATATATTATCTTTTTTTAAAAACTGATTTAATGTTCAATATATTATCTTTTTTAAAATACAATTTTTAAGCTATTGCATATTGCCTTTCTGATGAAAAGTACGAAAACAGTAAACTTAACAGTTACCTGTAAATTTAATTTCCAAAATTCTATTTAAAAGTCTAAAAGTAAGAACTCTGCTGGACAATACCGAGCAATTGCAGCCAGTAATTAACTATATTATATTTAGATACTTCTACAGAATCTGATTTTTTTTCTTAGGGGTACTTATCCAGAATGTGTGGGATACGTTTTTTTTTTTTATGATATTTGAAATTTTTATTTTGATTTCATTAATTTCATTTGTTATTTTGGTACTAGTGCACTTATTAATCTGCATTATTTTTTAAATAGTATTTTCAAGTTTAATTAAAGTTTTATGATGTCTGTTTTTATTAAATTGTGAGGTTAAAGTACAGAATAACTACAAAACACCCTCCGCTCCCCATGTTAAGAATGACTTTCTAAATAATAATGTTATTATTTCAGCACGGATCAATAAGCGCACCAGTACCGTCATTTTTATTTCAATAATTTTTATACTTTCATAAAGATATTTATTCTATAAATTCAAATAAAAAACTATTATTTTTGAAAGTAAAAAAAAAAAAATTATTTAATAATTTCATAAATATATATTTTGTTTAATGTGCACAAGTTGTCCAGCCTCCAAATCCGTTCTTAAAATGGGGACGTTGGGGTTGGGGGGGGGGGAGGGTATTCTGAATTTCGAAAGCCATTCTTAACATTGGGAGTTTGGGACGGGGGGGGGGTTGTTCCAAAAGGCGTTTTCTTATTTTCAATCACCCCGTAATCAACTTCTTAAAGGTAAGTCTTTGGGTGGTCCCCCAGTGCACTTTCGCCTATATTTCTTAAAAAAAGTCAAATAAAATTTTAAAAAATTATTTTTTGATGCTGTTATTAAACGTGCAAATAAAGACAAATTATGTTATTTTTTATGTTTTATAATTTTGTTAATTTTTATGGTATATTTTTCAATTACGTCCTTTTCTTATATTTTATTTCAATAAATCACTCCACAATCGAAATACTGAAGAACAATAAAAGTGAAGGAACTGATTTGTCTTGTCACCGTTTCCGGTAGCAGCCACGCCGGAAGTTAGGAAGTACGTTAGCGGACTATAATCATTGTCTCTTTTCTACCTACTTGGCTCATTTTTTTTATTTATTTTAAGTAGTTTTAAATGCTCTTTATTCCATACGAAGTTCGTGAAACAAGTCGGTGGCAAAAACTGAATATTTGTGTTGAAATAAGCAGGATTTAAAACTACGTTAAAATGGGGGAAAACTGAGTCAGGTAGATACAAAAGTAACGTTTATTAGTTATGGTAACATTTATTTATGGTATATTTGATTTTTAAAAACCTTTTCTTTTTTTTTTTCGTTTGTTGGCTTCATTACGCAATTCTTAATTTACTTTTAAAAAAATAAACTACCTGATCAATTTACGTGATTTTTGGAATATGATTGGATACGTATATCATACAGATTTTTCTGTGTGCGTGTGTTTTTTTTTTAATGAGGCCGAATTCTAGATAAGAACGTTTATTTTTTTCTTCTATATTTTCACCTAACACCGTAAAAGTTGATTTTAACTTGAAAATCCTACTTATGCATCATTGCATCAGTACCATCTTTATTAACCCTAACCTAACCCTAAACAAAGTTTTAGCTTTAGTTCTTCAAAAGTCAACTTCTATAGAAGAAAGCACCTGCACCAACATTTCTCTTAAATATAAAAATGAAAAATACGTTACATTTTTGATTTTATGGTTTCAGTATCTTGTTGTATTGATAAATATTATTGACTTACCTTATAATCACGGTTTGAAAGAAATATAATTGATTTTTAAAAAATCATGAAAATAAACAATATTTTCGGACAACGGAAAGAGCCAAGGAACAAAGAAATTAAACAAACGGCGTAAGAAAGGAATTCGTCCCTTCTTAAAAAAGTGTCGTTCGGTGATTAAACAGTTAAGCGTTGGTGGTTCGAAAATCTTGTTAAACCTGATTAGTTTTTATCCAGTATTAAACCTAACTAAAAAAATCGTAATTTACGTAACCGTTTTGGGATGAAAATGTCATATTCCAAAAATGTCATAAATTGACCAACTATTTTTCTTATATATATGTATATATATATGTATGTATATATATATATGTATGTATATATATATGTATATATATGTATATATATATGTATATATATATATATGTTTATATATATATGTTTATATATATGTATATATATATATGTATATATATATATGTATATATATATGTATATATATATATGTATATATGTATATATATATGTATATATATATATATGTAAATATATGTATATATATATGTATATATATATATGTAAATATATGTATATATATATATGTATATATATATGTATATATATATATGTATATATATATATATATGTATATATATATATATATATATATATATATATATATATAGAGAGAGAGAGAGAGAGAGAGAGAGAGAGAGAGAGAGGGTTTATATTACTGTACACATAGATTCGAAAAAGTTGTCAAAAAACAAAAACAAATATATAACAAATAAATGTTATCAAAGGCAAGATAAGTTACTTTCCTACCAAACTGGATATAATTTTCGTGTTTTTTATTCAATTTAACATGTTTATTCAGCTCGAAAAGCATGCAGTGACGCAGTGTGTACCGCTGTACCGATATATATATATATATATATATATATATATATATATATATATATATATATATATATATATATATATATATATAAAAATAAGATAAAATTATATTATATTATATTATATTATATTATATTATATTTTATCTTATTGCTCTGTTTACCACATTGAGCTCTCATACCCGGATTTCCTCTGGATTTATTCCATTATAACACTATATATATATATATATATATATATATATATATATATATATATATATATATATATATATATATATATGCAGGATTGGAGTTTAGGTGGCGATTAACCTCGAACCCAAAAACAACACAAACCAAAGACAAAAGGGACACAAATATCGAGTCACCGTTTTATGGGAACAGTGCCCATATCGTTCAGTTTACAAATAAGCTGAACTTAGCTTTCGAAATAAAACAATATAAACGGACTTTTTTTTCTTCTATTGTAAACAATATTCTAAATTTCTTTTAATATTGACCTATTTTAATGTTAATCTTTTTCTTTAATGAAAATGTATCTCTAAAAGGGGTTGTATCGCTTTAAAATAATTATATATATATATATATATATATATATATATATATATATATATATATAAATTCGGTACTCATGCAGAGAGTGATCCATGCTGAAATAATAACGTTATTATTTAAAAAGTCGGATTTGTATTACTATACACACAGATTCGAAAAAGTTGTCAAAAAACAAAACAAATATATAACAAATAAATGTTATCAGATGCAAGATAAGTTACTTTTCTACCAAACTGGATATAATTTTTGTGTGTTTATTTAATGTAACATGTTTATTTAGCTCGAAAAGCATACAGTGTTTACCGATGTATTGGAAAATTCAAAATGGCGCCCGGCCGCCCAACTCTCTCTTTAACACGATAAGTTCGGGAAGAGGTCTTATAAACTAGACAAAATACTGTTAGAAACTCGCTCATTATATGTTACCGTGACATAAGTTGACATATATTCGGTGTTTTTTTAAATAGTATTTTGTCTAGTTTATTATTTATAACACCTTTTCCCGAACTTACCGTGTTAAAGAGAGAGTCGGACGCCATTTTGAATTTTCCAATACATCGGTAAACACTGTGTTTTTCGAGCTGAATAAACATGTTACATTGAATAAAAACACAAAAATATATCCAGTTGGTAGAAAAGTAACGTATCTTGCCTTTGATAACATTTATTTGTTATATATTTGTTTTTTGACAACTTTTTCGAATCTATGTGTACAGTAATACAAACCCAAAAAGCCATTCTTAACATGGGTAGAGGAGGGTGTTTTGTACCTATTCCGTACCTTACAATTGAATAAAAAAACATACCATAAAACTTTAATTAAACGTGGAAATACGATTTAAAAAATAGCACGGATCCACTCTCCGCATTGGCACCAAAAATCATGGTAAATGTTTACTTTAACTACAACAGAACACCAACCAATAAAATTTGGTTTAAATAGGTTTTCAGAGTCGCTGACAACGAATCTGATATTCAAACTCGTCGCAAATTCACCGTTTGCATTGTATTAACCCCTGAACCCTCGCACTATTTTGTGCCAACTCACCGACTCACCGCCATCGTTTATGCTATTCTCACAATATGCGTTCGCGTATGAACGCGCGCAGTAAGGTGCTTCTACAGTTTAATTTACCGTTTTTCCGCCTCCCCACCGTTTTACCGCCTGCGCGCCTGCCCCCTTACGGTTTTACCGTAAATAACGCGCCGACACACCGAGCAAAAGAACTGTTTAATTTTTCACAAATGTTTCAAACTGCAGAAGCACCTCTTAAATGTTGTACAAGTTTTATAATTGAATAACCCCCCCCCCTGCAAAAAAATTAAAAAACGAAAAATACAAATGTTTTTGTAAATCGCTCTTGAAAACTTAATTTTTTTTAGATCAATTAAAAAGCATCAAAAACTACGTAACACAGAAAAATGAACCACATTTTGTTGTTTTTGAAAACTTTCTTGTTATTTCAAATGTCTGCTTAAAAATTCTTCCGCGATGTGACAAGTCACCTTACTACGCACGTCCATGCGCGAACGCATCAATAGCATAAACGATGGCGGTGAGTCGGTGAGTTGGCACAAAATAGTGCAAAGGTTCAGAAGTTAATACCATGCAAAGGGTAAATTTGCGACGAGTTTGAATATCAGATTCGTTGTCAGCGACCCCGAAAACTTTTACAAAACAAATGGGTTTGTATTACTGTACACATAGATTCGAAAAAGTTGTCAAAAAACAAATATATAACAAATAAATGTTATCAAAGGCAAGATAAGTTACTTTTCTGCCAAACTGGATATATTTTTTGTGTTTTTATTCAATGTAACATATTTATTCAGCTCGAAAAACATACAGTGTTTACCGATGTATTCGAAAATTCAAGATGGCGTCTCCACACCCTCTTTAACACCGTAAGTATGGAAAAAGGTGTTATAAATAAAAAAACTATACAAAATACTATTAAAAACCCACCGAATATATGTCAACCTATGTCACGGTAACATATATTGAGCGAGTTTTTAACAGTATTTTATCCGTTTTTTTATTTATAACATCTTTTCCCACACTTACCGTGTTAAAGAGAGAATAAGACGCCATCTTGAATGTTCCAATACATACATCGGTAAACACTGTATGGTTTTCGAGCTGAATAAACAGGTTACATTGAATAAAAACACAAAAAATATATCCAGTTTGGTAGAAAAGTAACTTATCTTGCCTTTGATAACATTTATTTGTTATATATTTGTTTTTTTGACAACTTTTTCGAATCTATGTGTACAGTAATACAAACCCAAACAAATTTTATTGGTTGATTTCCTGTTGTAGTTGAAGTAAACATTTACCAAAATCATTTTAACACAGGTTTAAGCGATTAATGTGAAATCGTTAACATTACAAAGCTGGGAAGTTTGAATTATTGTGGAGTTATCCGCCCTTGTCTTTTTGCAAGATAGAGACGCGAGACAGTCCCTTTTTGCTTACACATAAAATGTGATTCTCTTAATTAAAAAAATAAAACTACTTGATCAATTTTGATCTCTGGAGTATACTTCGTTCTGTGACGGACGGGCTGACGGACACGCACATCAGAAAGTTTTTCTGTAGTTTTTTTTTTTTTTTTTTGTAATTAGGTTGAATTCTGGCTTCTACACTCGGTTTTATTATTTTTGTATGACTAATTAAGATAACAAATGGTCCATACATGTTTTTTTTTGTTTTTTCGCTAAAAATATTTGGGCCCACCACCGCACCACACCTGTACGAGAGTGCCCACCTCGTAAAAATGTGTGTTTTTCACCTTTTTTAAAAGTTTTTTTTTTACGACAATTATCATGGATTACAGACTAAAGTATCATATTAGTAAAAAAAAAGTTTGAAAAAAAAATGTATGACTTTTAAGAAGGAGTGTACTTTTTCGTAATAACGTTCTAATCACGTGACACGTCGGTAAAGAAATGGCCAGTAAGTCAGATAACAATAGAGTAGAACAGTATAACGAGAAAGTGAACCCCCTTCTTAAAAGTCAATTTCTTTTCTTCTAATATGATACTTAAGTCTGTAATCTATTATAGACGGTCATCTTGGTGGAGGTGGTAAGGTGCCTGTTTTCCCAGACTCTTTTAGTTAGTTTAGAGAGGGTTGTGGATGCCTTTCCAATCCTTTTGTTTAGCTCCACGTCCAATGAGAGGGTGTCTGAAGCAGTGGAGCCTAGATATTGAAACTGGCGTACGACCTCTAGTGGTGTGCCTTGGATTGTGATGCTGGGTGGAGAGGCGGTTGCTTGTCCCATGACTTGGGTTTTCTTCTGGCTGATGGTGAGACCGAACAGGCTGCAAGCATTAGCAAACCTGTCCATCAGTCTTTGAAGACCATCTTCCTGGTGCGATGCTATAGCTGCATCATCGGCAAACAGCATGTCTCTTATCCGAACTGTCCTGGTCTTTGTCCTGGAGCGGAGTCTGGCGATGTTGAAGAGACCACCATCTGACCTGGAGTGCAAGCAGATACCATCCGTTGTGTTCTTGAAAGCATGCTTCAGGAGTAGGGAGAAGAAGATGCCGAAGAGTGTTGGGGCCAACACACAACCCTGTTTGACACCACTCCTCACCCCGAACTCAGCAGACATGCCACCGTTAAATTGCACAGTGCTCCTCATGCCATCATGAAAGGATCTTATGATGCTGAGGAGTTTTGGTGGGCATCCGATCAGTGGGAGAATTTTGAATAGTCCATCTCTGCTCACGAGATCGAATGCCTTGGTCAGGTCTATGAAGGCAACATACAGAGGCTGGTTTTGCTCTCTGCACTTCTCTTGCAGTTGGCGTAGGGAGAAGATCATATCGATTGTTTATCTCTCTGAACGAAAGCCGCATTGAGATTCTGGGTAGATTCGGTCGGCAAGAACGTGTAGTCGCAGTAATACTATACGTGCGAATAGCTTGCCAACGAAACTCAACAGTGAGATACCGCGGTAGTTGTTGCAGTCACCGCGGTCCCCTTTGTGTTTGTAGAGAGTGATGATATTTGCGTTTCTCATACCCTGAGGCACTGAGCCTTCTCTCCAACACTGTATCAGAAGACTATGGAGGGGCTCAAGCAGGCTAGCCTTTCCACTTTTTAAGACCTCTGCTGGAATATAGTCCTTTCCTGAGGCTTTTCCTGATGGCAGTCTGTCTATTGCCCAGGATAGTTCTTCTATGGAAGGCTCCTCATCGAGCTCATGCATCAGCGGTAGATGATCAATGGCATCCAGGGCGGACTGATGTACCATGTTTTCCCTGGAGTAAAGCTCGGAGTAGTGTTCAACCCATCTGTCTAGCTGTTTAACTTTGTCTAGTATGGGTTCACCCGATTTAGACTTCAGTGAAACAGTTTTGTTAATTATGGGTCCTGTAGCTCTCCTGATCCCGTTATACATATTTTTTATATTTCCTGTATCAGCTGCATGCTGGATAGACTTGGAGAGCTCCATCCAGTAGTTGTTTGCAGCTTCTCTTACAGCCTTTTGAACTGCCCTTTTGGAAAGCCTCAGTGCAGCCAGCAATGTAGGAGATGGGTTGGCCTTGTATGAGAGCAAGGACAAATGCTTTGCCTCAATCAGAGGGTTGAGGGTAGCAGAGTTGGCATCATACCAGTCATTTCGTTTGCTACCTGTCCTCCTCCCAAAGACTTTGAGAGCTGTAGAGTGGATGGCATTTTTCAGTGTTTCCCACTGTTCAGATGCAGTCCGGGTGTTATCTCCTTTGAAGATGACCGTCTACAGAGCGTGCATTCTCAGTGTTCTACTGTATGGGAGTGAATCCTGGACTACATACTCAACACAAGAGAGGAAACTCCAGGTCTTCCATATGAGGTGTATACATAGGATACTTGGTATCACATGGCAGGACAGAGTGAGTAATACTGATGTTCTGCAGAGAGCGGGCATCCCATCCATTTACTCCCTACTGCGTGAGCGACGTCTTCGCTGGCTGGGCCATGTGCGCAGGATGGATAATAGGCGCATCCCTAAAGACCTTCTCTATGGCGAGCTTGCCTCAGGCTCAAGAAAGAGGGGGCGACCCCATCTTCGCTACAGGGATGTCTGCAAGCGTGACATGAAGGCTCTCTCGGTGGACAGGAATACATGGGAAGCCTCTGCAGCTGACAGAACTGCCTGGAGGAAAATGATACGCCAGGGGATTATCATCAGCGAGAGGACCCTCCATGTTGAAAACGCTGCAAGGAGAGCTAGGAGAAGAGCGAGTGTACAGGCGGAACAGCCGGACGAAACGCAAATTGCATAACAACCTTCGTATGTCAAGGCTGTGGCAGACTATGCAAATCAAGAACTGGTCTCTACAGTCACACAAAAGGATGCATACAGGCAACATCTTAATACGGCGCTGATCCATAGTCGTTTTGACTGACGGATGCCACACACACAATCTATTATAATCGTCGTAAAAAAGTTTTCTTTTTTTTATTTTTTTAAGGAGGATAAAACAAACATTTTTAGGGATGGACACTCTCATACAGGTTAGCTAATATTTGTAAAAGATAACCAGATTTATTTTTCAGATTTGGGTGACATATTTTTTTTACGAGTCCAATATAAAAGGGGATTTTATATATATATATATATATATATATATATATATATATATATATATATATATATATATATATATATATACGGAACTCGTGACTCTTTTGCCTCCCAATTTTTCGTCTGCTAAAATTTTAATCGTGTGATTACGGTGTAGTGTCAAAACCATTCATTCAAGTGCCGCTTGTTATGGATTAGCTGAATACGATATTCACTTTATTGGTACCTATGCACTTATGTTACCGGACTGGCGGGTGTATTGTAACTATTCTGTACTTTCACTTAAGAAATTAACAAACAGAAAAGATATCGTAAAACTTGAATTTATCATTTTATTATATATATATATTTTTGGAGGGGAGGTGAATTAGCAGGATAAGGACCGTTTGGATAAATTTATGATTTAAATTTGTAAGGAAAAATAAATTATTTCCAGTTGCGTGCACTTATGTTACTGAACTGAACTGGCGGGCGTATTGTAACTATTTTGTACTTTCACCTAACAATTTAATAAACAAAAAAGATATTGTAAAACTTAAATTTAAGTTGAATTTTTTTTATTCTTTTTCTTTTTTTTTTCTTTTTTTTTTTTTTTTTTTGCTGGAGTTTATGTAATTATTAACAGGAAAATTGGTGAAAACCAAAATGGAATCCGCGCTATTTTTAAATATTATTTTCAAGTTTGATTAAAGTTTTACGATACCTACGTTATTTTTTTATTTTTAAATAAAAAAATAAAAATTTCAAGTTCGCTTGAACTTTACGGATACTTTTTTATGATTGTTTTTTTTTTATTCTTTTGTTGTTATTTTTGCTAATACGTCAGCCGGTTTTTGACAACTTTTTCGGGTACTTGTACAGTTTAGTCAAGACATTAAAAAATGAAAATATCGAAAAAAGTTTAAATTGTATGTATTCGTTATGGAATGAAATTCTCCGAAAAAAAATTTCACTTAATTTCATCAAGTAGTTTTTTTTTTTTTGTTGTTGTTGTTTTTTTTACAGCGAAAAAAAAAAAACAAAAACAATTTGTTATGATACCGAGCAAAATGCTCGATTTTTAGGAAGAAAAGCTAGTATTAAAGATGAGAAGGGGTGTCAGCGCTTTAACTGGAGTTATCTCCCTTTGGCATTTCTAAAATTCAAGCAAATTTTTTTTTTAATTCAAGGTGGCTTCCTTCAACGCGCTCTCATAAAAACGTGTTTTTCCGCTGTAAAAAAAAAAAAAAAAAAAAATACTTGATGAAATTAAGTGGAATTTTTTTTTTTTTTTTTTTTTTTTTCGGAGAACTTCGTTTCATAACGGATACATACAATTTAAACTTTTTTCGATATTTTCATTGTTTAATGTCTTGACTATACTGTACAAGTACACTTTTTCGAATCTATGTGAAAAGTAATATAAACCCACAATAATTATTTGTTATAAATTCGGCAATTCTTTTTTAGTGTGCCAGTTTGCCAAATTCTAGCCCGCTATTTCGGTATTATTATACAAACACCGTGACAGCGTTAGGGTTAGGGTTAGGATTAGGGTTAGGGTTAGGGTTAGGGTTGAGGTTTAGGGTTAGGGTTAGGGTTAGGTTTAGGGTTAGGGTTAGGGTTAGGGGTTAGGGTTAGGGTTAGGGGTAGGGTTAATTCGCTGTCACGGTGTTTGTATAGTTTTACCGCTATTTCAATACACCAAAAGTTGTTAGGTATCCGGTGACGTATAAAAAATAAATAAATAAATAAATAAATAAAAATAAAATAAAAACTTTCTACAGAAAAAAATGGTACGTTTTTATCTAGCGAATAAACAAAATTACATAAATAAACCCCCGTTTATTATTTTAAAAAATTTAAAACTTATGCAATGGAGTTAACAACGGGTTTGATAGGCTCGGGACTATCAAACCCGACGCTGAGCTTATTTCGGGCCCGCTCATCTATGGCCTGTCTCGTTGGAGACGTGACTGGCTATTGCTCACTCGGGATCTTGCCTCCGATCGCCGGGCTTGGGCCGCAGCGCAGCGGTACGAGATGTGCATCTTCATGAAGCCGACTCAACTCCTCCAGGGTGAATGTCGTTTCAAGTACAAGAACAAGTAATGGAGTTAAACTTGATTTTTTTTTTTAATTCTAAAACAATGGTAACATTTATTGGATAACTTTTTGTGGCATAACGAAAAATTATGATTTTCCAAAGAATAAAAGTGAATAAAGGTTATTTTTTACGAGAGTCTTTATACATTTATCTAGCAAATAACCATAAAATTACACATCAAAGTCTGCTGTGATTATTTTTAATTTAATTTTGCAAGAGTATTAGCAAAGCAGCAAAAGTCCATCAAGAAGTTGGCGTTTTATTTTTCTTTATTACATTATCGAAAATAATAAATGTAGTTTTTCATCTGTAATTTTATGTTTATTCACTAGACAAAAATGTAAAAATAAACTTTTTTTGTAAAAACCTTTTTTACCAAAGGAGTCACCACTTAACAAGACCCAGAAGCCACTCAAGGATAAGGGTAAATGAGTGTACAATGGTAAAGGGGACATATTGCAGTCATATTTAGTAATGGAAATTTGGTAAATTGGATTACTTAAGAGGATGGCCCATGAAGAATTTGTTCATGTTGGACTTGAAGACAACCATATTGGAGTCAGTTGGAAGCAAGAAAACAGAACAGAGTTCCACAGTCGAGCAGTTCTAAGAAAGAAGCTTTATTCATGGAATCTACGTTTAGGTTTAGGCACAGATAAAGAGTGGGAAATTATTGATAGTGGTTTCAAATAGACAAGTGTCTTTCGTAAAAGTCAGGACGTGGGGGGGGGCGTAGATTAGAGCTCAAATATGTACTTGCCATGAAAATAGCGTTAAAACAAAGACTAGCAACGTCTCTTCTGTGAGAAAGAGGTTGCATGGAAGAGAAAGGAGCGGCTCCCACTAGGCTACAAAGTCTATTTTGCACTGTTAAGGCAGGATAAACTGCCTCTGGCAGCTCTTGCCCAGATGTGGCAACAGTATTCCATCCTTGGACGTACTTGGCTCTTATACCTGGTAGAGAACTGCATCAGCAAGTAGATATCTACTGAATCTATAGAAGGATCCAACCATTTTCTCAGCATCCCTGGCAATGTATTTGATGTACGCGTTCCATCTCAGATCAGGAGTAAAGGTCAGACCTAGAAGTTTGTGAAAACATGGAGCCTTCCCAAGAAGAGAGCCATTCATTTCGATTAAAGATAGAAGCTTGGTTTTAGATGTATTAAAATTAACCAGTCACCTCTTTCCCCATTGCACCACGGGATCAAGAGCAGAGGAGAGAGAATCAGAGAGAACTTGGACGTTTACAGCTTTTGAAGTGTTGCCATAGATGGTAGTATCGTCAGCATAAATGTCTACAAATGATCTTAGGATGTGTTTTGGAAAATCATTGATGTAGATCAGGAAGAGAGTTGGACCCAGGATGGATCCCTGAGGGACTCCAGCATTAATACTGTGCGCTTCTAATTTCTGCCTATCAACCACTACTCTTATGAATATATCAAAGAGAAATGGCTTAATAATTGAAAAGAAATTTTCAGCTATACCATAGCTGGAGATTTTGTGGAGTAGACCTTTATGCCATACCCCATCAAAGACCTTTGATATGTTAAGAGCAATTGTCCTAGAAAGGAAGCCTCCATCGAAAGATTCACTAATCCTATGAGATATAACTGTTAGCACATCTGCTGTAGATCTATAGAACAGAAGCCATATTGCATGTCACTGAGGAGATATTTGCTGAAATGGTTGACTACTTCTCTATTTATACAGATTCTAGCAGCTTACTCATGATGCACAGGCGACTTATTGGTCTGTATTGAGAGATAAATGAGTGATCACCTGCATTCTTAAATACAGGGCATACTGATGAGGTTTTCCAGGGTGTTAGGAAGCATTTCTCCTAAAGACAACGCTTAAACAGCTTTGTAAGTATGGGGGCTAGTTCTGGTTGAATCTTTTTCAGCACTATAATAGGAATGCCGTCAGGGCCAGTTGCTTTACTGAAACTGAGGTTTTTGATAAGCTTGGCAACATCACGCACAGATATTTATAAACCAGATACCATGTTTTCCAGCTGATGCTATTCTCTATCTATATAAGAGCCAGGCATTAACATTAGTTTCCTCCCCAAAAACCTGAAAACAAATAAACTCCCCTCCATGAAAGTACATGTAGAGAGACAAGAGAGCATATTGATCTATTCTGGGTGACCAAGATTTTTAAATTCTTGCGATTGCTCGCAAGATCAACAACTGGAAAGAGAAAGTGGAGAGAAAACAGAGTGAGTTTAAAAATGGAGAGATGAACATCATTCCGTTTCGTTCCTATTATCATATTATTGTATTATGTTTAAATTGTTGTTATGTGTGTGTGTCTTCATAATAAACGTATAGGAGGCCTCAAGTTTTGACAAGCTTCTTGGCTTGACCATTACTCCTGATCTTAAATGGAACACGTACATCAAATCTGTTGCCAAGGCCGCTGGAAAAATGGTGGGATCTTTCTATTGATCCGGTAGATATCTCACTGCTGATGCTATTCTCTATCTATATAAGAGCCAGGTACGTCCAAGGATGGAATACTGTTGCCACATCTGGGCAGGAGCTGCTAGAAAGGACTTGTCCTGCCTTGATAGAGTTCAAAATAGACTTCGTAGCCTCGTAGGAGATGTCCTTTTCTCTTCCTTGCAACCTCTATCTCACAGAAGAGATGTTGCGAGTTTGTCTCTGATGTATCGTTATTTTCATGGAAAGTGTTCGACTGAGCTTCAATCTATGGTCCCCCCTCGCCAAACTTTCACAAGAAACACTCGTCTAGCTGAAAACACTATCAATAATTCCTCCCACTCTTTATCTGTGCTTAAACGTAAACGTAGATTCCATGAACAAAGCTTCTTTCTTAGAACTGCACGCCTGTGGAATTGTCTTCCGTTTTCCTGCTTTCCGGCTGACTACAATATGGTTGTGTTCAAGTCGAACATAAATAAGTTTTTGATGAGCCGTTCCATATAAGTTATCAAATTTACCAAATTTTCATTACTAATGATTACTATATTGTCCAATCTCTACTGTACACTCTTTAACCCTTATCCTTGAGTGGCCTCTTGGCCTTGATAATGTGGGGATGCCTATGTAAAAAAAAAAAAAAAACACAGGAGGAAATACGGGTTGTTGGCAGCCCTGATTGCATAGGGTAGAATTTACTGCAAAATTTTTGGCAAAGACTTTGGCTTTGTCCGATGCTGATGAGATTACCTTAGGTCCATTGATAATAGTTGGGATAGAGCACATTCAGGACCCTATTTGTTATTTGCCAAAATTGGTGGGAACCAAGCCGCTGCTCAATTATTTTGGACTTGACAGACTGAGCATACAATTCTCTCACATTCTTTACTACTCTTTTACAGTGGCTGCTGGCAGTCCTGAAGGTGGCTTTAATCTCAGTACATCTATTACGTTGGAAGCAATGGAAAAAGTGATTTCTGTGCGCAATGGCAGCAGTACATTCTGGAGAGAACCACGGCTGGTTGTAAGGTTTTTGCTGAAATGTTTTGAGGGTATAAAGCAGTCTTTGCCTACAATTAACCATTCCGTCAGGTCTGATACTATGGAGGACACGTTCTTTTTAAACATGGAACGTGGAGGTAGATCTGATATAAATTTACGAAAGCTATCCCAGTCAGCCATAGAGTATTGATATACTGTACGATGGTGAGGTGTGTCAGAGGACTTATTACATTTTGTTTTTATCTTAATGGAGACGACCGAGTGGTTGGAAGATCCTAGTGTGGACAGAACGGAAGATAAATATAGCTCAGGGCAAGTTGTGAGAAAAAGGTCTACTGGCTATCAGTATCAGGCACAGGAGTGGGTTTGTGAACAATCTGAGTTAGGTCACAAGCAATGGGGAAATCATGACAGAACCTCCCTGCATCATCTGTCTTGCTTGAATGGGCTAACCATTCCACATTATGAACATTGAATTCTCCGCAGACGTGAATGTTAGCCAAAGGATGAGCAGACAGGATGTGGTCAATTTTCTCAGATATGTTCTTGAAGATAGTATCTCTGCTGTTGTGGGGGTGATAGAGGGCAAATATAAATGCAATGGTATGAGCAAGTGCAATCCGAAACCACATATAGGGCAATTTTGAGTCTTCTATGGAGATGTCCTTACTGCATAGAGAGAGAGAGAACAAGATAGAAAGGGAGAGAGCGTGAAAGAGAGAGAATGAAACAAGCTAGCAAAAGAAAGAGAGATAGTGAGAGAGAGAGAACAAGAAAGAGAGAGCAAGAGGGATAATTACATCTTCATCCTTTCCAATTTGCCATCCTTGCTCTTACCACCATCACATGATATGTTAATCATCACAAATTCGCAACAGCAATTAAAATCAGTATAACAAGTTCATAGTTAAGAGCAACAATATTTTCTCCACTTCTCTTTCTCAACATTTTTTTTATCAAAAGATTGGACATCTGAAAAAAGCTCAACATCAAAACTGCACAATTTTTCTAAACTTTTGAACAAACTTGAGAGCAGACAACATCATGTCAAAACCAAAACCAACTCCACCATCCCCAACACCTAGGAAGAAATGTTTCGACTGTACTCCGGCACCCAAAGTATTTTCATTATGTGACCTATGCTCATGCTGGTGGAATGCACATATTCCATATCCATGTTGATCTTGGGGGTCGGATTTGGATGTTAAATTGGAATATCCTTTAATTACGCACTCATCTAAGGAAATAGTCAGTCCAATGCCAGATTTGCTTAGAAGAAATAGGTCTAGTTTGGTCTCCTGTACTTAGATTTCAACTGCTGGAAGGTTGGAACGTAGACCTATGATGGTAGAGAAGGAGACATTATAGCGAAGGTCTACATTGGAAGTTAGAGTTTTGGGTTTAATAGTGTATTTTTTTTTCTTTCTGGAAACTTTTCATAGTGGAGTTTTAGGATTTGTGGAATAGATTGACAGATATGGTTAGAGCAGGGAAAAGAGGGAAAGTAAGGAAGAAAAAGTGAAGCAATATAAGGTTTAAGGTAAAGCCGTAACTACTAATATCACATCGAGAAATCCCACCAGAAGCTACTGCATGGTCCAGAATCTCTTCACCAAATGGCAACACAACAGCCCCAGTACTTTGTACCTGCTGATACGACGGCCTCCTTAGTGTTTAGTCAAGGTTCACATCCCTGACTATCAAGCGGATAACGTCTGCCCAGAAAAAAGTTTACCTCCAGCACCCTTACTAGTGATATGGTTACAAGGATAGAAATAGAAACAGAAAATTTCTGACATCTAACACAAAAATTCTGCCGATCTAAAATAAAGTTTTCTCTTTTCCTTTTGTCAGAAAATTCACTCGTTCTTAACAAGAACTGGGAGACAAATTAGGAAGGTCCTGGATATGACCTAAAACTATATCCGATGGTGAGGCCCCAGCTTGCGGGCCTTGGGGAGTGTGGAGCCACCCTTTAATTACCATTGCTCCCAGGTCCACTCTGACCCGGAGTGGTAGTACCTGTTAGGGTCCCAACTATGGGTTAAATAGAATCTGACTTAAAAAAAAAAATATATATATATACTCCATTAAAAATCGTTCCTCAAAATAACTAGATTCGGCATTAAATAACCTGAAAAAGGTTGATATGCCGTAAAAAAAAAAAACAACCAACCAACCAAGAAATTAGGAGAAGTGAGAGTTATGGGAACTTCTGACAATGTATCCACAATGCATTGTCTACTCTCAATTAAAAAAGGATAATATTAAGTATTCTACTTAATAAAAGTACAGTTGGTCTGTTTAGGGGATAGTATGACGATAGGTTCCCCTCTCACTAACTGAAGTAAGGAGACAAATTAAACGTGTGTCATTCTTCAGCAACTCAGCTTAATTTCCTCCGAATCGTTCCTGACTTGATTTGAATGCAAATTGTCTACCCTTTTCACTTAGATTCGACACTAGGCGGTGCATTGGCGTACCAAAAATAAAAAAAAATTTTTTAAACTAGACAAAATACTGTTAGAAACTCGCTCAATATATGTTACCGTGACATAGGCTGACATATATTTGGTGGGTTTTTAACAGTATTTTGCATGTTTTTTATTTTTAACTCCTTTTCCTAAACTTACCGTGTCAAAGAGAGATTTTCGGCGCCATTTTAAATTTTCCAATATATCGGTAAACACTATGTTTTTCGAGCTGAATAAACCTGTTACAATCAATAAAAACACTAAAAACATATCCAGTTTGGTAGAAAAGTAACTTATCTGGCCTTTGATAACATTTGTTTGTTATATATTTGTTTTTGTTGACAACTTTTTCGAATCTATGTGTACAGTAATATAAACCTGAAAGGTTATATTGTACGTATCCGTTATAGAATGTAGTTCTTTGAAAAAAAATTTCACTTAATTTAAGTAGGGTTTTTTTTTTTACACCGAAAAAACAATTTATGATACCGAGCAAAAGGTTCGATTTTGTTGGAATTTTTTTTTGTACCAATAATAGTACACCCCCCTCTTTACATTTATTAGTTTTTATCTGGTTCTTGTATTTGATTTTTTGTATTTTGTATCTTTTTGATTCTTAGTTTCATACAATTTGGGTTTGTACGAAACTCCCTTTAATTGGAAGAAAAGGGAAATGCTAGCTCCGTGGTGACATCACGAGCCCAGCACAAGATTTGCCCTCTTTTTTGGTTACCGCGACGTGGAGATTGGACGTGTTCATTGCCCGCTGCTGACAAGGAATTTTGGAGCCTCCTTCAAAGAAGAAAACCCGGCAAGAATACCCTGGGCATGCGGTGAGACATGCTTCTGGAAAATATCTACGTGGCTACGGTTTTGGACATATTTTTGAAGGAGTGTAATTATTTTAAACAAGACCTTATTTTACGTGACAAGGAATTTCGGAACCGCCTTCAAAGAAGAAAACCCGGCAAGAATACCCTGGGCATGCGATGAGGCATGCTTCTGTAATCCGTCTGCATGGCTACAGTTTTTTGCTCGCACATGGAGGGAGAGAAAATTGTAAAAGAACTTTAAACAAAAAAAAAAGAAAAAGGCACGTGCCTGACTGGCTTTCAATTTGCGAGTACGCTCCTAAAATTTACTACATACGAGAGTGTGATTAGAAACTACTATTTTGAATCATATTATTGTGTTCGTTCATGGATACGACATCTTCATTATAAGAACCAGTGTTATTTTTTTCATTATATGTTACCTTGGTGATTTTTAAATTTAACGCTCGCAAAGGGAAAAATTTGCAACTAATTTTATTGTGAATAAAATCTCTTCTTCGTTTCAAAGCAAGACCTTTATATTTTGTTATTTACCCCCCCCTCTTTTATTTCATGCTGTCATTTTTGTTTTCAGGTTAGTTACTTTAGCATCAAATTTATCCGGAAGCAAGATAAATTTCCGACATTTTGCAAATTTTTTATTCCCTTTTTCGGAACACTTGGAAAATAAAGTATATTCCTTTTTCATTGAGATACGTTTTAATTCTCTTTCTGTAAATGCACTTGGCAAATTTTGTCCCTATATTAAATGCATTTTGCAAATGGTTTTCGCCTATTAAATACATTTAGCAAATTTTTGTCCCTTATTTTGGACACTTTGATAATTAAGTGCACCTTTTCTAATCGAGATACGTTTTAATTCTGTTTCTTTCAAGTTAGGATTAAATTTAAATTCTTGAAATTTCTGTTACGTCTGCTACCTGATACTATCAATTTGTCTCTCAGATTCGTTCAACTACTGTTTAATATCTTCCGTTATTTAAAAGCATTTTCCAAATTATTTTCCCTTATTTAGAAGCATTTTGTAAGTTTACTGCTTTTAATTGAAGGCATTTTGTAAGTTTTCTTCCATTGTTTAAAGGTATTTAGCAAATTCATGTCCCTTATTTCAGAATACATTTCAAATTAAATATATCCTTCCTAGATCGAGACCTGTTTTATTCTTATTCTGTCAATGCGTTACTTAGCTAGGGTTAAATATACTCCTATCACTGGACCACTTGTTGACTTTTTCTGTAACCTCCCTGCACCCCACGTCTGTATTTAGAGCTGGCCCATATAGATATTTCAGCTACTAAATTCCCTTCCCACTTAACTTGTAACTTAGTGCGTCTGCTAACACTCTCCTTAAATCATTCGACGACTACTATGTCCTGAGTTTAGAAAACGTGTAATGTAATTTTGTATGTTTCGAATATTCAACATTTTTCGCCTCACTAAAAATTCCCGAATTTAACACAGTACGTCTGTACAGGGACTGGAATGTTATATTTAGTTTATTCCTGAAGTTAGCATTGTTATGTACGTCTAATGTCTTTATTTATATCTGTCTAATATATTTCACGCTCGCCTAGTGTAGCGCACAATTTTTCATATACATTTTTCTTGATAAAAAGAGATTAAGAAATATGTATATACTTTCCATTTTCTACTAGATCCTGCTAGACTGAGGTAATTTTATTTTTCGTCCTAATCCAGCGTGTTCGATATTTTTTGGGAGCTGGATTTTCCCCACTTCAAGAAACGACTTTTATCTAACTATACCCTCCTGAGGAGCCTAGTAAATAGAGACGCTGTGTCCGAAACCGGTGTTAGTTATATGTTCGTATTTTTCCCCAATATATATATAAAAAAGGGAATGAGTATACACCTTATCTTAATTTGTAATGAACACGTGCGTGCGTTCTCTCACATGTGCTAAATGTCTCTGGGTTGTGAATTAACCGAACAATAGTATCACAGATATTGTATTATGTGTTGAAGTCTACTTTACCTAAAACTTGTTGAATTCACATGTGTGTGATTACTTTCGTATTTTATTGTAAAAAAGGATTTCTTATACGTTGAAGATATTTATAATTTTCAATAGCGAATTCATGCCCATTTGCTTTGCGGACTGTGTTATTCTTAGAGTTCGTGAAAAAACAAGTTCCCTTTTTCTTTGACTTAGCCCGTATTTGCATTTGGTTATTTGGATTCATTCGAAGATACACATGTGACATAAGTGGTATGTACCCTCCCCCGATGTAGTTGTATATTTAAACTCTCTTCCCATTTTTTTTCTAGGTTACATTTCAGTGAGGATATTGCTATAAAAGTGTTAAACATTATTCATTTTCTAGTCAATTAACTTCCATATAGAAGTTTGCATTTTAAATCCACTTAATTTTAATTCTGAGCCATAGTAACCCTTTTAATTTGTAACTGGGGATTGTATCCCTTTATATTTTTACTGCTCAATATGCTGTATTGATTTTGTTTTGTTTGTGCTATGAGGAAGAGATTTTATGCAAATACCTTTGGAACCTTTGTGTGTGCATTTTTTTGTGTATAATTTTTGAATGCCTATTTTTGTATTTGTTTGGATTTAGTCCATATTTTTGAAAAAACAAACGGGGGCACGATGTTGGTCACTCGTTCTTCCAGATTCCTTGTAAGGAAACAAAAGTTTTATTTAGGGAAGATTATTGTTGTCTTGAATTTGTTGCGGTTGCAGAAGGAATTACCTAAGCCTTATTTTATGACAATGAAGGCCGATGTTGATGAATGGTTAGCATCGGTAGATAATATAACTGAATTGTTGGGTGGTCGTTCCTTACGTGAGGACGTGGACTGTTTGCTTGTAGAAGTGGATGCTGTTAATGTTGTAGTGTTCTCGTCCCAGGTTCGATTCATTCTGTCGAGGTTGGTTGGCAGATGGGGTGGAGTGTGATTCCTTGTGTAACCCTGTGATATTCGAAACCCCTAGGGAGATGCTTGGCGAGTTACCGACTACAATGCCCGAACGTCCAGACTCTGAAAACTGTTTGCCGAGTGCTGGCAAGCTTGGTTTGGAAAATGTTGCATCACGGTCTGAACGCAGTGTTGCAAGTGTTACTTCAGAGGATCTGTATAGTCAGGCGCTGAAGTTTGATTTTTCTGGCGGGCAGTTTGCCAGGAACATTTTAAAGAAAAATGAAACCACTCGTGTCCACGACTTGTTAAGTGTGGGCACGAATATTGTGAAATTCATGGATGGATTTTTATGGGATGTTGGAATTATTTTGCCCTCTAACAATGTGAGTTCGAAAACTCGCATATGTAGTTACCACAACTTTCTCAGAATAATGAGGAACTTAATCATGACGGTGAGATATTACTCAGGTCATGTAGTTCTGACAATAGCCAGTGGTTAAAGGACAGGAGTCTATCCTGTGTAAAAGTGCAAGCTTTTTGCACTTTTTTAAGTGCTAATGTTAGCACTGGGAGAGAAATTCTCCATCAAGGGTATAGGGCAGAAAGTACCATATCCACCTATGAACTTGTAAAAACCAAGAGGAGAATGGTTTTGGATGAGTTACGTGAACCCAAGATGGACTGGGGCATCCAGATTCATGTTGAGTGTAACTCGATAAGAATCCCATGATGGATCCTGTCGAATTTGCTGACTACATGGTGTGTAGTTCAGCTTCTCTAAATTCCTACGAGAATGTAGGATATGTTGTGCAGGCTTGCAGAACCTTCATTCTATGAAGTTGCTCCTTTAAGCAGAACGTTTCCTGTTTTGGAGTCACATGCAGGTTTTATCGTGTTTAAATGTTTTTTGAAGATCTGCCTTAACGTAGCTTACTGCAGTATTGCAAGAGCTATCCAAGTCAAGATCGATTTGTCCTGGGATGTTTCTGTGGCGTTCAGGACCATCTTATACTTAGGTAGAAGTGAGTTTTCTGATGCTGAGATGTTTTGTGCAATGCTGAACACGAGAAGATTGGATCTCTCCTTGATAGGGGTCTTCCATAAGTATTACCTGGGTGTTTCTGATACCTATACTCAACTTTGTTTGTTTGGCTGTATGTATATAGCTATACAAACGTTTAAAACTGTAATTGCCTTGAATGATTTGTGTTTAATTTGGGTTTCAGTTTTATTTCATTCCACCAAGTTGAAGAACTTATCAAAGGATAGGGTTGATTGGATTCGTCCCTCTTGTAGCACTGGTGTTGATCTCACTGGGCTCTTGTGGTTACGAGGGAGCTGAGATATTTTGATGTTCACCAGAGATAATATAAGGATGAGGAGGTTGGATGGTAAATTATGTGAACTTCTCAAGCCTTTATACTCCTTTATATGTATGTAGTTAATTATCTCGCAGAATATTCTCTGTTCAAACTTCTGTTGCAACCTTGCATCTGATCATCAGTTTTAAATTTATGAATCTGGTTAGGTACTCCTCTGTTCAAACCTAAAACGTGAAGGTTTTCATGTGAATTTTTATAGAATAAGCCAATTTGAATTTTTCTGCTTTTTTGTTCTGATACGTGTTTCCTGGAGTTCTTCTGACAATACATTATGTGGTATATGTATATATAAAGAAAAATTTTTGTATTGTAAATTTTACAGGTGTCATCCAACTGTAGGTTGACTGCCATTTCCTGTTGGGGGAGAATGTTGGAATTTTTTTTTTGTACCAATAATAGTGCACCCCCCCCCCCCGGTTACATTTATTAGTTTTTATCTGGCTCTTGTATTTGATTTTTTGTATTTTGTATCTTTTTTTATTCTTAGTTTCGTACAATTTGGGTTTGTACGAAACTCCCTTTAATTTGAAGAAAAGGGAAATGCTAGCTCCGTGGTGACGTCACGAGCCCAGCGCGTTAACCACGGCCACCTAGAGTAACAACGCTTTAACGTGCTATCATTGTTTTTCCACTGTGAAAAAAAAAAAAAAAAAAAAAAAAAAAAAAAACCTACTCGATCAATTTAAGAGAATTTTTTTTTTTTTTTTTTGCGTAGATCTTCAGTTGGAAACGAAACGTACAACATAAGTTTTTCCGATATTTTCATTTTTTTAATGTCTTGATTAAACTGTACAAGTACCGAATCTTGTTTTTACTGAATACGACATATTAAAAAAAAAAAGTAAATTTTTACAACATGCCCCAGCATCGTTTAACCCCTAAAAAAATGAAGATCTACTTTTGTTTTGGCCTAATACGTTTAAAAGGCCTTTATGAATAATATGAAAAGAGGAATTTTGAAATAAATAAATAACATTTTAAAGTGGGGGATCACTTTACTATATAAATTTAATGCAAAGTGAGTACCCACTTCTTGGCGACTTAGCGTTCAACGAGACATGTCACCATGGCATTATTTCAAGTTTGGCGAACGTGGGGAGGGTATGGAAGGGTGGCAAACATGACAATTTTGGAGGCGGGAGAGGATTACATTTGAAACATAAAATAACGATATATTTAATTAAAATTTTAGTAGTGTTGGAGAGGGGGGGGGGGTTAAATTTAAAACATAAAATAAAACGATAAATTTAATTTTCGTGGCGGGAGTGGGGGAAATAATTTTTCTTTTTATATTATTATTCATAAAGGCCGTTCAAGTTGATCTTCATTTTTTTTTAGGGATTAAACGACGCTAATTTTTTTTTTTTGGGGGGGGGGGGTAAATTGGAAAGAAAATAACATGATGAAATGAATTAATTTCTGGTAAATATGACCTGGTAGACCAACACGCAACCTGCCTTTAAAAACTTCTCTAGGAGTTTTCGGGTGTTGGATGTTGGAAAGGCTCGAGAGGTACCAATGATCAACTAATGATTGATAAGGCAGTAATGCAGGATGCAAAGAGGAAGAAGAGGAATCTGAGTGTAGCATGGATCGAGTACAGAAAGGCTTACGACGGTTCCTCATTCATGGACACGTGAAGCACTATCGATGATGAAGGTTGCTGGGAATGTGATAGGGCTTTTGGAAACAAGTATGGCTCAATGGAAAACAGTGCTGACAGCAAACAGAGGTGCTGGGGCAGATTGGCATTAAACATAGAATATTCCAAGGAGATTCGTTATCTTCACTTCTTTTTGTAATGATAATGATGCCACTGAGCATCCTCTTGAAGAGAGAGAAGCTGGGGCATAACTTTGGATCTGCTGGTATCTACTGTTTATGGATGATTTGAAGATATTCGGTAGCAATGAGGAGGGAATGGAGAGACTGGTAGAGCTCGTTGGGGCATACTCAGAAGACATTGGGATGGAGTTTGGGATTAGTAAATGTGGGGTGCTGGTGATGAAAAGGGGGGGGGGTAAAGGTTCATTCGAATGGAATAGTGCTGCCAAATGGAGAAATTATGAAAGAAATAGAAGATATAGGGTATAAGTATTCGGGAGTGTTGAAGGGTGTAAGCATCATGAACAGAGAAATGAAATAGAAAGTCAGGAAGGAGTATCTTAGAAGAGTGAAACTAATTGCAAAGTCAAAATTGTATGGAGGAAACCTAATGAAAGCAGTGAATGCATGGGCAGTCAGTGTTTCGAGATACACTGCAGGAATTTTAGAATGGTCTGACAAGGAGTTGCATGCCATGGATATCAAAACTAGAAAAGTTCTAGCAATGTTTGGTATATTCCACATTTGAAGTAGCATAGCGAGGCTGTATCAAAAGAGGAAAGACGGTGGGAGAGGATTGAAAAGTGTAAAAGATTGTGTTAGAACTGAGAAGATGTCGTTGAAGGAGCATGTGGTTAGAAGTGAGGAGTGGATGCTCAAGGTTGTGGCCAATGAAGTGGAAATGTATGAGACCAAGACTGAGTATGGGAAATGTATGGACAAAGAAAGGGCAGAGGAACTGGCTAGGAAGAAAATGCATGCAAAGTTCTTCTAGGATATAGCAGATATCGCTAATGAAAGATCATGGCAATGGCTTACAGCTGGGTATCTGACTAAGAGTACTGAAGCTTTTGTTTGAGCAGCACAAGATCAGGCATTAGAAACATGACTGTTCAAAAAAGTGGTTCTAGGAAAGGAAGTTGCTGCAGAATGCCGGATTTGTGGTAAGGCCTCAGAGTCAAGTGTCCGCCTTACAGCAGGGTGCAGAAGATTGGCCCAGAGAGAATACCGCAAAAGACAATATTTTGAATCGCATAGGCCTTCGGATATATTGGGACGTCTGCAAGAAGGTTGGGGTGAAGTGTGCTGGAAAATGGTTTGAGGAGGTACCTGATGAAGTAAGAACAAGTGAGGATGGCAAGGTAGAAGTATGGTGGGACAAAAGTATCATAACGACCAAGCAATTGGAACATAATCGTCCGGATTTGGTTGTCATTGATAAAGTATAAAAAAAACTAGCAAATTGTAGGCTTCGTGGCACCCTGTGACAGGAATGTGAGAGAAAAGGAGAATGAAAAGTGGAGCAATTATGCCCCATTAGCCTTGGATTTAAGGCGTATTCACAGGGTTAAAACACAAATAATCCCTGTCATAGTTGTTAGATTAGGATTAATATCAAACCATCTAGAAGGTCAATTGAAAAAACTATGTATTCCCGATGCTGTAGGCGGACTTCAGACCTCTGCTATTTTAGGTACCACCAACATCCTTAGGAAACCCCTTGATCTTTGAAGCTCCTGGTTTAGAGCCGTGATTGAGTGAAATCCTCTGGAAATGAATCCCATCTCTTTTCAGGGAGATGTTGATAAACGAAATCAGAATCATTATTATTATTATTATTATTATTATTATTATTATTATTATTATTACTATAATAATTATTATTACTATAATAATAATAGTTTTAAAATAATATTTTTAAGACTGTTTAACGATGGTATTATGTTAACAAGCCTGATTTCAATGCAAGAGGTGGACTGAATCCTGGAAGTGAGTAGGCAACCATCCTTCAACTACAATAAGAAGTAGACCTGAAAAATATCCAGCTCCTTAACAAATTTGAGAGGAATGTAGTCAGGAACTACAATTTTAATCCATAACAGCTAACTACTTCAGCATCCGGAAGAAGAGCTCAGGACCCCAAAGGATCTGATCCTTTTTTATAGATCTTTTGCAAGAAAATAAACAGAAGTCCGCCCCATGATCGATTATCAAGAACTAAATGAGTATCTTGATGCATATATGAATAACTTGGACGATTGCTCACAAAAATTAAGGGGAAAACGACAGCAAGGCTCAAACGTTGCAGTGCTAGACTTGTATTGCACCTCAAACAGTGGAAATTAAGAAAAAAAGATGTTATCTCACCAGCCTAGGATTTGGGATCAATATCATTCTTTTAACGTTGCGTTATTAAATGTGTATATGAAAAAATAAATTAATTGCTAAAATTATACATATACTTGATACTTCTTTTGTCGTCATTCTCAAAATCAACACCGAGATGAATTTATCAACATAGAAGTTTATTTAAAATTAAACTTTTGCCCATCAACAAAGAGAGAGACGTTTAGCTGTAAGGGTATGGCGGTGATGGTGGGGAAATGTCAATCAAATCGAAAGAATATCGATCTGCTCTCTTCTCTTGCTTTTGTTTATATTATCTGTCTTCATTAACCCACATTCTTAGGAAGTAAATATTAAAATATTACATTGTTCTTTTTTGTTTTGCACTGTGCAAGTCATAACCTCCCAACATGGAATGTAAACTTTTCTTTGTTTATGGTAATAATTACAATTCTCATCATATTATGGGACACAAGAATGTAGATCAAAAATCCACCTGAAATGTGTGTGCGTGCACATCCCTGATTTTCTCGGCATCACCTCAGCTCCATATCCAACATTAATAGTGCAAGCCATTGTTACTGCCATCATAAGCCGGATGAGACCATCGACACAGCGACCTTCTCTTATACTGACACTATTTTTATGAATGCATGTGTGTTCTATGGTCCACGTCAGAGAGCATTTGAAGCAGATTAATCTGGACAGTTTTATGTGGACAGTAAGGTCCCAGCACAGCTGGGTACAGGCACACACGATTAAGTGTCTTGGAGGAACAAGCAAAGCTTCAATATTGTCATGAAAATGAATGGTCAGTAGTCCCTGATAAATTTACCTACTAAATTGTCTTTTTAGTGCACAGGAAGCTGACTAGTAATTTTCAGTATTTTATGTGAGCACAGCATTTGTAAAACGAATGACAAACACAATAATGACTGGATAGCAAGAGCAGAACCCTCTACTGTGTTGGATGATTGCAGGCATTTGTCCAAAAATAGCCAATGACAATCTGGTGAAAGGTGACTGGTTTATCAGTAGACACAATGTAATGGGTAGATGCAAATTCTTTAGCCACTGATGTGATTGTGGAGAGCGATGATTTGATGGCAGAAGATGCAAGCTGGTTCTAATCGATACATGAAGAAAATACATCATCGTGGCTGAGCTTGATGCTTTTCTGCAAGGCATAATCTTTGCATTATAAGGGAGAGCAAAACCCATTCATTTACAAACTGACTCTACATGTGTGCATTGCTCGGTAGTTGACACGTTGTCTGGACAGCCACTTATGTACTCCAAAGCAACATCTCAAATGTTAATCAGCTGTCTGTAATTTGTACATTGACAGAACCCAGAGAACTTGTGTGCACTGTGGCTGAAGAACAGAATGTTCGGGTTTGTATTACTATACACAAAAATTCGAAAACGATGTCAAAAAAACAAAGATATATATAACAAATGAATGTTATCAAAAGCAAGATCAGTTACTTTTCTACCTAACTGGATAATTTTTTAGTGTTTTTATTTAATGTAAAATGTTTATTCGGCTTGAAAAACATACAGTGTTTACCGATGTACTGGAAAATTAAAAATGGCGCCGGACTCTCTGTTGAACACGGTAAGTTTGGGAAAATGAGTTAAAAATAAAAAAAACTATACTAAATGCTGCTAGAAACTTGTTCCATATATGTTACTGTGACATAGGCTCACATATATTCGGTGGGTTTTTAACAGTATTTTGTATACGTTTTTTTTAATTTTTAACTCATTCTCCCAAACTTACCGTGTTCAAAAGAGAGTCCGATGCCATTTTTTACTTTTCTAATACATCAGTAAATACTGTATGTTTTTCGAGCTGAATAAACATGTTACGTTAAATGAAAACACTAAAAAATGATCCAATTAGATAGAAAAGTAACTTATCTTGCCTTAATATTTATTTTATATATATATATATATTTGACAATTTTTTCAAATCTATGTGTATAGTAATACAAACCCGAATGTTCCTCAAATACAGGCCATCCATTGACCCAACACGCACCTTACCATGAAGAAAACACTTTACTCTGTGAAATTGACCAACCAAGGAATAAGTAAAGTCGAGATGTGATCTATGGTGAGAACTTACAAAGAATGTCATTCTATGGATCCAGCTCCAATGCAACGGAAGTCTAACAGGCTTAATGTCATAGAAAACTGAAGCAGAATTGTAATGAATGTGACCCATTTTGGAAATTAGCAATTCCTGATGTTAATTGACTGACGCCCTAGCCGTTTTGCCATTTGGAGGCTAAGACTTTGCTTGCATCATCAAACAGTTGAAAATAGGGTTTTATAAATGGGGATCACTAATTGAGCTCTTTACTGACAATAACGCAGAATTTTGCGGAGAGAGAGAGAGAGAGAGAGAGAGAGAGATATGCATATGTAAGGGATTACAATAGTTTATTCTAACCTTAAAAGATTTACCCGGCTGGCAGGACGTGGTAAAAGGGGTGTCCCTCACACAGACAGTCGGACAAGAAAAGGAAACGTGTTGTTATGTCAAAGGCAAGCAGGAGGAAAGAGAGAGAAAGAGAGAGTTTAGTTAATAATGAAGACAATGAAAGGACGTCTCACTTTAACATTTAATAAACAACTTTATTTGTTATCTTCGTTAGTAGTGTGTACAAGAGAGAAACGGGTTAGTAGGTTGAAGTGTTCCTGTGTGAAGATAGAATTAATATCATGCCGGCTGGTTGAAGAAGAGAACAGTTCAGTTCCATTTACGCGTGTTTAAGGCTAGTAGTCATTGAGATGGAGGAAGCCAATTAAAGAAGAAAGAAAGGGCAAAGACTTTAGTGTGTTTATGTATGTAGGAGCGTGCGTCTGATAGTAGAGACAGGGCAAAGGGTTAGTTTTGTTTTTTTGTTTTTTTTACACAGTGATCACCACTTATCAAGGCCCGGAAGCCACTCAGGGATAAGAGTTATTGCAAGTTTTACGTTAGTGTGGAGATTTGATGAAGTGTTTACTTAAGGGGGCGGTTCATTAGGAATTTGTTAACGTTGGACTTGAACACATCCAAGTTGTAGTCCGGTGGGAAGCAGGCAGACGGAACAGAGTTCCACAGGCGTGCAGTTCTAAGAAAGAAGCTTTGTTCATGGAATCCGCGTTTTGATTTAGGCACAGATATAGAGTGGGGGAAATTTTTCACAGTGGATTCAGCTAGACGGGTGTTTTTCGTGAAAGATTGGCGAGGGGGGACCAGAGATTGGAGTTCAGACAAGCACCTGCCATGGAAATAATGATAAAACAAGGATAGGCACGCAACGTCTCTTCTGTGGGAAAGAGGTTGTAGGGTAGAGAAAAAGGCATCCCCCAATAAGCCACAAAGTCTATTTTGTACTCTGTCAAGGCAGGATAGGCTGTTTTTAGCAGCTCCTGCCCAGATAGTGTATGGTGGTAAGAAAGAGTAGGTGTGTGTGTCGGTGTGTGTATGTGTGTGTATGTTCTTTAGCATGACAAAGAATATTTATTAAGTTACCGCACAGGGAAACAAATGAGAGTTTGAAAGGTCGCCATGTTAGCTTGTAGTACTCACGTTCTGCCTGGGGCCGAAGCCCCAGACGATGTGTGCTTCTGGGGCAAAGCAGCGAGAAAAAGGATTAATAATTTCAGATTTCGCCCTTTATATACTGACAGTCATGTGATAGAGTCGTGAGAATACTTCTGCCAATTTGTAAGCGCATGTTAAATCCCACCTTAACACTAGATACTAGAAAGCTTTCTACTCTAATAGTTTCTTTCGAGCTGTTAAACTCTGGAATTACTTCTCTGTTTTTCTAACTTTACTGACATTTTTTTTTTTTTTACACAGGCATCACCACATTATCAAGGCCAAGAGGCCACTCAAGGATAAGGGTTAAAGAGTGTACAGTAGAAATTGGACAATATAGTAATCATTAGAAATGAAAATTCGTTAAATTTGATAACTTATATGGAACGGCTCATCAAGAACTTATTTACGTTAGACTTGAAGACAACCATATTGTAGTCAGCCGGAAAGCAGGAAAACGGAAGACAATTCCACAGGCGTGCAGTTCTAAGAAAGAAGCTTTGTTCATGGAATCTACGTTTAGGTTTAGGCACAGATAAAGAGTGGGGGGAATTATTGATAGTGTTTTCAGGTAGACGAGTGTTTCTTGTGAAAGTTAGGCGAGGGGGACCATAGACTGAAGCTCAGCCGAACACTTTCCATGAAAATAACGATACATCAGAGACAAACTCGCAACATCTCTTCTGTGAGACAGAGGTTGCAGGGAAGAGAAAAGGACATCTCCTACGAGGCTACGAAGTCTATTTTGAACTCTATCAAGGCAAGACAAGTCCTTTCTAGAAGCTCCTGCCCAGATGTGGCAACAGTACTCCATCCTTGGACGTACCTGGCTCTTATATAGATAGAGAATTGCATCAGCAGTGAGATATCTACCGTATCAATAGAAAGATCCTACCATTTTTCCAGCGGCTTTGGCAACAGATTTGATGTACGTGTTCCATTTAAGATCAGGAGTAATGGTCAAGCCCAGAAGCTTGTCAAAACTTGAGGCCTCCTGAAGACGAGAGCCATTCATTTGTACAAAAATTTAAACATCATGCCCAACTCTCTAGACAGTGACCCTTCAGGCATGGTCCCACATAATTACCCTAACGTCCAAGTGACAGTATGCCTTGTTTGGTGTGAATAAGAGTAAACAAATACAAAACAAATATCCATATTTACAGATTTTTAAGGAGTTTAATTTCTCTGGTTAAGTCAAAATACTCCTTTCCACATTTTTCTATACAAAAATCACAAAATATACGAAACATTTTAATATTTTCTTTTGATGATGCAGATTAATAGGTGACTTGAAGTCTTCGCATTGAAATAAAAAAAAAAATTCTGCTTACTAAACTGGACTTCCTGTTTTAGTTAATAAGTAATCAAATTGGCGTGAATGAAAATAATAATAAAACACATTTTGTTCTTATTGGCTATTAGCATGGATACCCGGAATGCCCAGGTGTGGAGAGGTGGTATAGTAAGGCTACTTAGCAACCAACCCCCTAAAGCAAAAAATAAATTAATTGTTTCAATGAAAATAGCAGCGAGTATCTATGTGAGTACAAAAAAAAAGTTGCCGCAGTAACCAGGCTCAACCCTGCAACACAAAAGTGGAAAAGGAGGTGAAGAAAACAAATGCATTAGCTGTCGCACCCACGCTGCACGTGTGACATCATGGACCTTAAAAATAACATCTTTTAAACATACGTTGAGATTGCGAGGCGTGAATGACTTCTTCCTTGCAAAAATCGGCCCAGTTGGCAGCACAGAATTAATTTTTTTGGCCAATTCTTAGATATTCGTCATCCGAGAGATTAATCTTTCTAACAGTACCAATTTTGTTAGTGTTCGTTGCGTCTGTTAAAAGTTTTTGGCAGACATACAAACACACACATTTTGCCTTTTATATATTAGACTAGTGGAGGCTGTTCAGTGTTGCCTGGTTGCAAAAATAAAAAGAGGAAGGTGGTGTAGGTTGCCTGATCGTAAAATCCGCTTTTAATTAAAAACAAATTGTGACAAGGGGGAGGGGGGGGGGTCGTTTGAGTGCAATCAGCCAGAAGCAAAACCGAAAGCAAAATTTTGTAAGCAAAAAAAAAAAAAAAAAATAGCATGAGAATTGAGCATCCAAAGTCCCTATGAAAAATAAATACTTGGGAGTACCTGTGCAAGCGCAAAAAAAAATTAAAATTAGCTGCAGTAGCCAGGCTCAAACCTGTAATACTAAGAGGAAAAGGAGGTGAAAAAAAGAAACCATTTAGTTGTCTCGACCACGCAACTTGTGATCTCACGGGCATTCAAAGTAACATGCTTCAACTGTACATGGATGTCACAAGATGTGAAGGACTTTGTAAAAATGTCAATAAAAAAGTGACCCCCCCCTCCTTGTAGAAAACGGCCCAGTTGGTGGTGAAAAAAAAGGAATGTTTTTGGCCAATTTTTGGATATTTGTTGGCCAAGATATTGAGCATTCAAACGATACCATGTTTTTTCAGTGTTCATTGTGTGTTTCAAAAGTTTTAGTGATACATACATACATACACATACACAAACCAATGATTGAGATTTATATTATAGGCTAGCCTGGGTGCCCGGCATTTCCCAGGTGTTTGGAGGTGGGTGTTAAGCAAAAAAAAAAAAAATGGTAGTAGATAGGCAGGCTTGAACCCATACGGTGAAGAAGGAAAAGAATGTGAAAAAAAGAGGATATGGAATTCAATGAGTTGGTAATTGGCACAAGGACGAAATAAAAATATAAAAAAAAAAAAGATAGAGAAAGAGGTGGGATCAAACTCGAAAACGTAGGGTAATTAGTCTGCCTCGCTAACCATTAGGCCAAAAAGAACAGTGAATTCAATGAATTGGTAATTAATTTAAGAATCATAGGAGTCGCCACACATGCGCAGAAATGAACGTTGCTTTTAAACCTGGACGGGGGGACCATGTAATCTTCATGGTCTCTGTCGTAGTATTTATTTGCTTCCTTACAAAAGCAAATGAGACACAAGGTCGTTTTTAATATGGGGGGAAAACCAGCTCTCCCCCAAAAGGGGGCGTTTAAGCAGTATCCAAATAAATAATAATTGTCTCAGTATGAAGAACCAAATAACTTAAGGCCAGGAAATGCTTTGCTGCTTTTTTTAACAGTTTCGCTTTATACGAAAAAGCCAAATAAACACTCGAGACGACACCACGGTGAGAATTTTGTTTAACTCAATCAAAAAAAAAAAAAAAAAAGAAAAGAAAAAATGTCTGTTTACAGATGTGAGATATTACGAACTAGGAAGTATGCGAAAACTTCTCGCTGAATCTAACCGACGCGAGAAGCCCGATGCAAAACACTTTTGGCGGGCATATACAAACGCTTCCACCCATTTTTTCATTTATATATTAGCTTACTCTAAGCAGGGGATAATATAACTGACATCATAATATAATATGTATTTTTAATGCAAGTTTATTTTTACAGTTGTAGTGATAAGTACATTTGTAGAAGACACTTTCGTTGGCACAAAAATTGTATGAGACTGTACATACAACGTGCCTTCAAAACGTTTCCTGATGTATTTCGTACAGGCACTTTTATTGATAGTGCACACATGAAACTCTAGATCCCTTCGAAGTAATCTCCTTCAGCTGCAATACACTTGTTGTACCATCCCAACAACTTCTGTAAGGTTCTCTTGTGGGAACATGTCAATCACCCTCATTACAGCCGCTTTCATCTCCCCAACTATCTCATAATAACAGCCTCTTAGGTTTTCCTTGAGCTTAGGGAATAACCAAAAATCACAGGGAGCAGGGTTTAGACTATAGGGAGAATGACGAACTGTCTTGATTCCTATCTTTATCAAATAGTCTGTGACAAGGATGGAGCATCCCTAGGACAAACTTTGCGCACATCTTCCACATGTTCAGTTCATTGCGAATAATTGTGTGTGCAGTTCCCAAACTGACATCAAACTGCGCATTTATTGTCTCTTTTTTTTTTTTTTTTTTTTTTTTTTTTAATTACATTTTCACCCCAAACAAGGCACATTGCCACTCAGGTGTAGGGGGCTACTATCAGGGTCAGCAACTACTGGGGCACTATGTAGGGATTTGGGCAGCAAGATGTCGGTTCACGTTGCACTTGATCTTCTGCATGTCAGTACAGTTAGGGAAGCATGATCCTGGAATGGAATTCCAGAGTCTAGCGGTTCTGGGGAAGAAACTACTGGAGTAGAAGGATCTTTTGCATCTAGGGATCTCTACTGTGTGGGGGTGGGATTTAGCTGCTTGTCGGGTTTGTCGAGGGTGTCTGCGACGTGGGGGCACAAGTGTCTGCAGTTCGTCAGAGCACTCACCATTAAAATACTTGTAGAACAAGCAGAGGGATGCAACGTTTCGTCGATGGGACAGAGGCTGAAGCTTAGATGCCAGTTCAGGGCCTATCAGATTGGCGACTCTTTTTTTAACCTTGTCTAGGAGCGAGATGTCGATCCTTATCTATAAAATTCTTCATTTGACCAATTAACTCTGGTGTTGTGACTTCCTTCCACGCCTCTCATCATTTCTCACAGACTCCCTGTCTTCCTTGAATTTCTGATGCCACTCGAAAACCGACACTTGATTTATGCAAGATGATCCAAAAGCAGTCTCAAGCATTCTATACGTGTGTCTATGGTATTTTTTTCCAAATTTAAAACAAAACTGAAACTGTGGATTGTAAAACAAACCCTAATATTGTTTTTTTACATAAAACAACATATTTGAAAAAAAAAAAAAAAAAAAAAAAAATCATCGATCTGTTGACTCTATCTTATCAAGCACATTTTTTCCTTCTTCTTCTACAAAATCGTAAACCTGAAACCAATAAACTTAAGAGCATCCTGGCATATATCTAGAGACATTTCATTCTTGCATTACTTCCCCTGTTTTTTACACGATGATAGCTGACTTGGTGTCTCCGACGAAAAATCTTCCAACAGATATTTTAACTGAAGGAATTTATCACATTCTTAGATCATTCGTCTAAGAATGTGATAGATTACTTTAGTTAAACTATCTGTTGGAAGATTTTCCGTCGGGGATGTCAACTCAGCTGTCACCGTCTTGAAAACAGGGGAATTAATGCAAGAATGAAATGTCTCAAGATATATGCCGGCCGGGATGCCAACTTTATGTCATACTTCCTTTCATTCAACTTTACTTCGAATAAATTGTTTATCTTCAAACTATACAATTCTTCGAGATAAATTTTCTCTCGACAAAACAGACACTTAATAGTGTAAATAAAGTAATTAATGTAGAATAAAGTTCGGTACTTGTACAGTTTAATCAAGACATTAAAAAAATGAAAATATCGAAAAGGTTATATTATACGTATCCGTTTTGGACTGAAGATCTCCGAAAAAAATTGTATTTAATTTGATCGAGCAGGTTTTTTTTTTTTTTTTTTTTTTTTTTTTACGGTGGAAAAATACGTTCTTATGAGAGCGCGTTGAAGTCAACGGTAAATATCCAGATACGCTACTACAGAACACCGACCACTCTAATTTGTTTTTTTATAGGTAATTGAGGTCGCTGACAACGAATCTGATAGTCAAACTTGGGGCAAATTTACCGTTTGCATGGTATTAACCCCAGAACCCACGAATAACTTTCCACCATTTGCAGCTTCCGTTTATGCTACGCGCGTGCGCTGCAGCATGAACGATGGCTTGCTTCATCTAGCAAACTGCCTTCTCACATGGCGTACCAATCAAAAAATTACGGACTGACATTTTTTTAATGACTTACAGTTAAAGAAAAGTACAAAAAATTGGGACTTTTTTTTTTGTTTTTTGTCTCACGTAGTTTTTAATGTGGTTTACAAAAACATAAGCACCAAACATCTTTGTTTTTCATTCTTTTTTTGCGGGAGGGGGATTCAATTATAGAACTTGTGGCTTAATAGGTGCTTTTGCAGTTTAGTTAAACATTTTTCCGTCAGTAACGCACCGACATTTACCAAATAGAACACCATTTAACATTTTCCGAAGATTTTACTGTGTACATTGGGGGCGCGAGCGGGGGGGGGCGGATGTGATGTTGGGGCGCGCGCCCCAACATCACATCCGCCCCCCCCCCGCTCGCGCCCCCAATGTACACAGTAAAATCTTCGGAAAATGTTAAATGGTGTTCTATTTGGTAAATGTCGGTGCGTTACTTTTTGAAAATTTGAAAATTCTATGTTCCAGGTAAAAAAAAAAAAACACAAATAAATTACCCCCCCCCCTACTCCAACTTGGAGTGCTTTCCTTTTCTTGTTTTATTTCTTTTTCAGCTAATTTTAAATTTTCCACCCAAAAAGTGCTATAATGTATTTTTGAAAATTAGAAAATTCTATATCCTGGAAAAAAAAAAAAAAATCCCCTCCTCCCAACGTAGTTTGCTTGGTGAAGCCGTCGTTTATGCTACAGCGTGCATGCGCGTAGCATTGCATAAACGGAAGCTGCAAAATGGTGGAAAGTAGTTCGTGGGTTCAGGGGTAAATACCATGCAAACGGTAAATTTGCCCCAAGTTTGACTATCAGATTCGTTGTCAGCGACCTCAATTACCTATAAAAAAACAAATTAGAGTGGTCGGTGTTCTGTAGTAGCGTATCTGGATATTTACCAAGTCAACCATTATGAAATGTGTTGCAACCGCCACGGGCAGATAATTCCAACTCGAACCTTTTGCTCGGTATCATAACAAAATATTTTTTTTTTCGCTGTAAAAAAAAAAAAAAAAAAAAATACTTGATGAAATTAAGCGAAATTTTTTTTTCCAGAAAACTTCGTTCCATAACGGATACGTGCAATATAACCTTTTTTTTTTTTCGATGTCTTCATTTTTTTTTTTAATGTCTTCATTAAACTGTACAAGTGCCTAAAGTTCTCATTAAAAATTCCACTAAATTTGATCAAGTATTTTTATTAATTAATTAATTAATTAATTTTTTTACAGAGGGAAATCACATTTTAAAGAGATCGATCGTATCCCGGCCATGCCGTTTCCGCTGCCTAGGAGGAGGGGGGGGGGGTTCCAAGATAGATAACTCCATTTTGTCCTTTATTAATCTCTTTTTTGTTTAAAGGAATTCCCCTCTTCCGCGAGACGATCAATCTAATTAAAATTTGATTTTCCCATGTTAAAACAAAACTACTTGATCAAATAAGTGAACTTTTTTATGAGAACTTAATTCCATAACGAGTATGTACAAATAAAAAAATTTTAAAATTAAAAAAAAAAAAATGGATTTCGTTTACAATTGTTTTAGATTATTTCCCTTTGCCTCATATCTTTGTTGCTTTTTTTTGGGGGGGGGGGTATTTTTTTAGATTAGGTCCACCTCCACAGTTTTCTTTTAAATGAAGACTTTTAAAAGTTTTCTACTATGCTGAATACGGAAATCGCACTTAAATTTTGCAGAAATAATTAGTTATCGAGATATAAAAAGTTGTATTATGCATTGTATTCTTTGGCGGTCATCGTTTTTACGGGCGTGCGCCGGCGCCGCAGTCCGCACCGGCATCGCACTAGGTGTATCAGAATGTTTGTAGGAATTTTTGACACCCCTAACACGAAACTGCGAATAAAATATAAAAATCTCGTAATTTCTCTTTTAAAAGTGGGTTATTTATGTTCTTTATGGATTATACTTCCAAAATAAACTATTAAAGTTGTTTTAAAAGTAATAAAAAAAACAGTAATGAATTTTCCGAACGCAATATTTTTCAATTTTTAAACTTTAAAAATCTATCAAAATTTTTCTATTGATTCTATTTTTACGATATTTTCAGGGTCAATGTGAAATTTTATGTTCTTTCCAATAAACCGAATATAATATTTTAGACAAACATTTTTTTTTTAAATTCACGCCCTCCCATTTTCAAGTTTCTATTAAAAAGTAAATAATTAATTTATGTTTAATAGTTTTATATATCACAAATTGAAGAGAAAAGGTCAATAAATAATATATTCAAATTTAAAACAAACAAAAAAAAAAAAACCGTTTTTTAGAAATTTACCTGTAAAGTCCGAAGTTTAAAACCTTTTTTTTAAAAAAAAACATATTGTTTTTTTTTGTGTTTTTTTTTTAATGAAACCTTGGTCCTTGCTCCTTTAATTGAAAAAAAAAATTAGGGCTTGAATTACATTTTTCGAGGAGTTATAAGCTTGGAAAGACAGGGGGTCGAATAATTCACGCCTCTCATTTTGAAATGTCTATTAAAAAGTAAATAATTAATTTTTTTTTTTTTTTTTACACAGAGATCCTCACTTATCAAGGCCCGGAAGCCACTCAGGGATAAGGGTTATTGCAAGTACATTACATTAGTGAGGAGATTTGATGAAGTGTTTACTTAAGGGGGCGGTTCATTAGGAATTTGTTAACATTAGACTTGAAGACATCCAAGTTGTAGTCCGGAGGGAAGCAGGCAGACGGAACAGAGTTCCACAGGCGTGCAGTTCTAAGAAAGCAGCTTTGTTCATGAAATCCGCGTTTTGATTTAGGCACAGATATAGAGTGGGGGAAATTTTTCACAGTGGATTCAGCTAGACGGGTGTTTTTCGTGAAAGATTGGCGAGGGGGGACCAGGGATTGGAGTTCAGACGAGCACCTGCCATGAAAATAACGATAAAACAAGGATAGGCTCGCAACGTCTCTTCTGTGCGAGAGGGGTTGCAGGGTAGAGAAAAGGGCATCCCCCACAAAGCCACGAAGTCTATTTTGTACTCTGTCAAGGCATGATAGGTTGTTTTTGGCAGCTCCTGCCCAGATATGGCAACAGTATTCCATCCTTGGCTGTACTTGGCTTTTATATAGATAGAGAATTGCATCAGTAGTGAGATATCTTCTGGAGCGGTAGAAGGATCCCACCATCTTTCCAGCGACCTTGGCAACAGACTTGATGTACGTGTTCCATTTCAGATCAGGAGTAAAGGTCAAACCCAGAAGCTTGTCAAAACACGGGGCCTCACCCAGACGAGAACCATCCATCCCAATTGATGCCAGCTGGGGATCAGAGCGTTGATGATGTAAGGATAGGAGTTTGGTTTTGGATGCATTAAAAGTAACTAGCCACATCTTCCCCCACTGAACCACGCGCTTGAGATCAGAGGAGAGAGAATCAGAGAGAACTTCGTCATTTATAACCTTTGATGTGTTGCCGTAGATGGTCGTGTCATCAGCATAGATGTCAACAAATGATTTAAGTATGTGTTTAGGGAGGTCATTGATGTAGATCAGGAAGAGAGTTGGGCCCAGGATTGACCCCTGAGGGACTCCAGCATTTATATTGCAGGCCTCCGATTTTTGACCATCTACCACTACTCTTATGAGCCTATCGGAGAGAAATGATTTAATGATTGAGAAAACATTTCCAGTTATACCGTAGCTGGAAATCTTGTGAAGTAGACCCTTATGCCATACTTTGTCGAAGGCCTTTGATATGTCAAGAGCAATTGCCCTAGAAAGGAAGCCTTTGTCAAGAGATTCACTAATCCTGTGGGATATAACCGTCAGCACATCTGCGGTAGATCTTGCAGAGCGGAAACCATATTGTGTGTCACTAAGAAGGTTATTCCTGCTGAGGTGGTTGACTATTTCTCTATTTAATATGGATTCCAGCAACTTACTCATAACACAGAGAAGACTTATTGGTCTGTACTGAGAGGGAGATGACTTATCACCTGAATTCTTAAATACAGGGCAAACTGATGAGGTCTTCCAGGGGGTCGGAAAGCACTTCTCCTTAAGGCAGCGCTTAAATAGTTTCGTAAGTATGGGAGCAAGTTCTGGTAGAAGCTTTTTTAACACTATAATTGGGATGCCATCAGGGCCAGTTGCTTTACTGGAATCTAGGTTTTTTATTAGCTTGGCGACCTCATGCACGGATATTTGTATGTTACCTAGCTTGTTCTGTGTTATAGGAGGAAATATGGGGAGTTGATGGCCTTCGTCGCATAGGGTAGAATTAGCTGCAAAGTTCTTTGCAAATAGTTTGGCCTTGTCTGACGCTGACGAGATGACCTCTGGTCCATTGATAATGGTTGGGATAGAACGCACTCTTCTGTTTAGAATCCTATTTGTTATTTGCCAAAACTGGTGGGAACCAAGCCGCTGATCAGCTACCTTGGATTTAAGAGACTGGGCATATAGCTCTCTTGCATTTTTTATTACTCTTTTACATTGGTTGTTGGCAGTCCTGAAAGCAGCTTTAGTCTCAGTGCATCTATTACGTTGGTAGCTATGGAAAAAGTGATTTCTGTGCGCGATAGCAGCAGCACATTCTGGGGAGAACCATGGCTGGCTGTTAGGTTTTTGTTGGAATTTTTTTGATGGTATGAATTGGTCTATGCCTACAATTAACCATTCGGTCAGATCTGATACTATAGAGGACACTTCCTTTTTAAACATTTAATAGTTTTATATATCACAAATTGAAGAGAAAAGGTCAATAAATAATATATTCAAATTTAAAACAAAAAAAAAACCCGTTTTTTAGAAATTTACCTGTAAAGTCCGAAGTTTAAAACCTTTTTTTAAAAAAAAAACACATTGTGTTTTTTTTTATTTTTTTTTTTAATGAAACCTTGGTCCTTGCTCCTTTAATTGAAAAAAAAATTAGGGCTTGAATTACATTTTCCGAGGAGTTATAAGCTTGGAAAGATGGGGTGGAATTATTCACTATTTTCACGAAATTTCTGATACACCGCATGCGCGTGCGCCATAAACAAATCTACGTGCGTAACAAAGATGGCCGCCAAAGAATACAATGCATAATATGACTTTTTATATCTCGATAATTAATTATTTCTGCAAAATTTCAAGGCTATTTTCGTATTCCGCATGGCCGAAAACCGTTATAAGTCGTCGTTTAAAAGAAAATTGTGGAGGTGGATCTAATCTGAAAATTTACCTTTTTGTTTTTTTAATCTCGTGAGTAAATTTGCGCAGCAAAATTGTTTCTTTTTTCAAATGTAGACGAATTGTTAAAAAAAAAATATTGAAAATAAAAATTAGTATGACTTATATGGTCATCTTTACGATTACTGCTTCTACTTTACTTCCGGTTGACTTTCCCCATGTTTTTCTTCTAAATAAAAGTGTTATTATTTATGAAAAAAGAAATTCATTACCTGGGAAGAGGGGTTTCTTTTCTTTTTCTTTTTTTCTTTTTTTTTTCTTGTTCACGTTCACCCCTAACAAAGCATAACGCCTCTTGGACGTAAGGGGCTACTAAT
>NC_136526.1:47403886-47568886 GCF_053919585.1 Euprymna scolopes | reverse complement strand
TTGATGATAGTTGAGATAGAGTACATACTTCTATTCAGGACCCTGTTTATTATTTGACAAAATTGTTGGTAACCAAGCTGCTGCTCAGCTACTTTGGACTTGACGGAGTATACAACTCTATCGCTTTCTTTATTACTCTTTTACAGTGGTTCCTGGTAGTCTTGAAGGTGGCTTCAACCACAGTATATCTATTAACTATAATAAATTAAAAAAAAAAAAGGCTTGCGTGTTGGAAACAGCAAAAGTGTTAAGGTATAGCTTGAATGTCTGAACCAAAGCCGACGAAAAAAATAAAAATAAAAATAAATAAATAAAAACATCAAAATGTTGAGACTGCTATGAAACAACAACAACAACAACAATAATAATAATAATAATAATAATAATAATAATAATAATAATAATACAATGCTGACACCTCAAACTGTAAGAAAGTCATGGTGATTCTCATTGTAATTGAAAATCTTGGGACCATAACCAAAAGCCTCTATAAATGGCTTAATCAGATTGACAAGACAATTTTTTTCCACTTTTGCAAAAGGCTTGCCTGTTAGGAACAGCGCTAGTATTAATATAGCTTGAATGTCTAAAGTCAAAGAAATTGATCTGACGTTCAAGAAAAACTCCAATTAAAACATCCAGAGTCAACTATGTAATAATAGTAATAATATGTAATAATAGTAATAATATGTAATAATAGTAGTAATATGGAATAATAATAATAATATGGAATAATAGTAATAAAAGTATCAAATAATTATAAAATAATTCATTATAATAATAAAAAACAATAATAACGATAATAATATGAAATAATAATAATAATAATAATAATAATAAAGAATAATAATAAAAAAATATAAAATAATACAAAATGATAATACTACTACTACTAATAATAATAATAAAGAATAATAATAAAACAATATCAAACAGTACAAAATGATAATACTAATACTAATACTACTACTACTACTAATAATAATAATAAAGAATAATAATAACAACAATTTAAAACAATATAAAATACTACTACTACTACTACTAATAATAATAATGGTAATATGGTATGGTAATAATAATATGGTATAATAAAAATATGGAATAATAATGATAATAGTATCTATAAAAATAATACTACCACTACTACTACTACTACTACTGTGACTACTACTACTACTAATAATAATATCAATAATAATAATAATAAAATAAGATTAATAATAATGATAATAATATGGAAAAATCAATAAAAAATAATAATCTCAAATATTAATTATAATAATATTACTACTACTACTACTACTACTACTACTAATAATAATAATAATAATAATATGAAATAATAATAATGATAATATGGAGTAATATTAAATACTAATAATAATATGGAAAAATTAATAAAAATAATAGCATCGAATATCAATTATAATAATATTAATAATTATATGGAATAATAATAATAATAATAATAATAATAATATAGAATAATTATAATAATAATGTAAAATAATAATAATACTAACAATTTTAATAAAATAATAATAATGATAATAATAATGATATACCAATTATCACATGAGTCACGGCACACCATGGGCACTGATCCGTCATTAGCAACCGAACATGCAGGGTAATAGAAAGGTCCACCTTCTTCAATAAATTCTGCTGGGACAGATTCTTGATCACCTTTTACTTCTAACGGATAAATATGCTTTAGTGAGTGGATTTCCTCACACCCGTTCCTTAATACGCAAACTAATCAAACTTATCGTCACTACCGACGATCAGTCTAAGTATTTTACCTCGACTCCAATAAGGTCGAGATTTATTTGGGCATTTAACAAGTACAAACTCGCCTACGGGAAGTTTCGGGAGGCAGTCGTCCCTTATGTTAGCATCGACTTGCCTAAGCGACAACAAATAGTCGTTATGCCAGATGCTTCTGTATTTATTAATATATTCTTTATCATTATTTCCATGGCAAGTGCTCGTCTGAGCTCCAATCTATGGTCCCCACTCGCCAATCTTTCATGAAAAACACCCGTCTAGCTGAAATCACTGTCACTAATTTTCCCCACTCTTTATCTGTGCCTAAACCGAAACATAGGTTCCATGAACAAAGTTTCTTTCTCAGAACTGTGCACCTGTGGAACTCTGTTCCGTCTGCCTGCTTCCCACCTGACTAAAACTGTGGAACTCTCTTTTGTTAGTCTGTTTTCCAGCTGACTACAATTTAGTTGTCTTCAAGTCCCATGTAAATAAATTCTTGATGCACCTTCCCCTTAAGTAATCCAATTTACCAAATTTCTACTACTAACGATTGCTAAGAAATTATCCCATTGACTACTGTACACTCAATAACCCTTATCCTCGAGTGACTTCCAAGCCTTGATAAGTGGTGACTCCTTTTTTAAAAAAAAAGTTTTTTTCAATAATTATTAAAAATAAACCTATATTAAATAATTCTTAATAAAATAAGACCGAAAAATTTTTCAATTATTATTAAAAAAAAAAAAAAACATAAGACAGGAGTGATAACCTGTTTGCAAATAGCGGTTACGGGTCAAAATATCGACCCGTATCCTATGCTGATATAAACGTGAGTGGCATAGCCTTTTGCACATCTGACAGGGGGTTAAGAATTTGAAATAGTCAACCTTCCTCCTACCCAACAATTTTCTTAAATACTGTTTAACAGTTTTAATCAGCCTTTGCCATGCCCGCCCCGGCGCCCCGCTGCCAAGCTGAATAAAGTGGAATGGTAAAGTGATTAATTGAAGTTTTTTTTTTTTTTTTTTTTTTTTTTTTACACAGTGATCACCACTTATCAAGGCCCGGAAGCCACACAGGGATAAGGGTTATTGCAAGTACATTAAGTTAGTGAGGAGATTTGCTGAAGTGTTTACTTAAGGGGGCGGTTCATTAGAAATTTGTTAACATTGGACTTGAAGACATCCAAATTGTAGTCCGGAGGGAAGCAGGCAGACGGAACAGAGTTCCACAGGCGTGCAGTAGACTAAAAATGTTCTTTAAAGTCGTCGAAGACGGATATGTCTGATAATATTATGCCCAACGCTAAGAATGACTTCTTTTTTTTTTTTTTACACGATGGTCACCACTTATCAAGGCCCGGAAGCCACTCAGGGATAAGGGTTATTGCAAGTACAGTACGTTAGTGTGGAGATTTAATGAAGTGTTTACTTAAGAGGGCGGTTCATTAGGAATTTGTTAACGTTGGACTTGAACACATCGAAGTTGTAGTCAGGTGGGAAGCAGGCAGACGAAACAGAGTTCCACAGGCGTGCAGTTCTAAGAAAGAAGCTTTGTTCATGGAATCTACGTTTGGATTTAGGCACAGATAAAGAGTGGGGAAATTTTTCACAGTGGATTCAGCTAGACGGGTGTTTTTCGTGAAAGATTGGCGAGGGGGGACCAGAGATTGGAGTTCAGACGAGTACCTGCCATGGAAATAACGATAAAACAAGGATAGGCTCGCAACATCTCTTCTGTGGGAGAGAGGTTGCAGGGTAGAGAAAAGGGCATCCCCCACTAAACCACAAAGTCTATTTTGTACTCTGTCAAGGCAGGATAGGCTGTTTTTAGCAGCTCCTGCCCAGATATGGCAGCAGTATTCCATCATTGGACGTACTTGGCTTTTATATAGATAGAGAATTGCATCAGTAGTGAGATATCTTCTGGAGCAGTAGAAGGATCAAACCATCTTTCCAGCGACCTTGGCAACAGACTTGATGTACGTGTTCCATTTCAGATCAGGAGTAAAGGACAAACATGGAGCTTCTCCTAGACGAGAGCCATCCATTTCAATTGATGCCAGATGGGGATCAGAACGTTGATGATGTAAACATAGGAGTTTGGTTTTAGATGCATTAAAAGCCATGTCTTCCCTCACTGAACCATGCGCTCGAGATCAGAGGAGAGAGAATCAGAGAGAACTTTGTCATTTACAGCCTTTGATGTGTTGCCGTAGATGGTCGTGTCATCAGCATAGATGTCAACGAATGATTTAAGTATGTGTTTAGGGAGATCATTGATGTAGATCAGGAAGAGAGTTGGGCCCAGGATTGACCCTCGACGGACTCCAGCATTAATACTGCAGGCCTCTGAATTTTGTCCATCGACCACTACTCTTATGAGCCTATCGGAGAGAAATGATTTAATGATTGAGAAAACATTTCCAGTTATACCGTAGCTGGAAATTTTGTGAAGTAGGCCTTTATGCCATACCTTGTCGAAGGCCTTTGATATGTCAAGAGCAATTGCCCTAGAAAGGAAGCCTTTGTCAAGAGATTCACTAATCCTGTGAGATATAACCATTAGCACATCTGCGGTAGATCTTGCAAAGCGGAAACCATATTGTGTGTCACTAAGAAGGTTATTTCTGCTGAGGTGGTTGACTATTTCTCTATTTAATATGGATTTCAGCAACTCACTCATAATACACAGGAGACTTATTGGTCTGTACTGAGAGGGAGATGACTTATCACCTGAATTCTTAAATACAGGGCATACTGATGAGGTTTTCCAAGGAGTCGGAAAGCACTTCTCCTTAAGGCAACACTTAAACAGTTTCGTAAGTATGGGAGCAAGTTCTGGTTGAAGCTTTTTTAACACTATAATTGGGATGCCGTCAGGGCCAGTTGCTTTACTGGAATCAAGGTTCTTGATTAGTTTGGCGACCTCATGCACAGATATTTGTATGTTACCTAGTGTGTTCTCTGTTTAGGAGGAAATATGGGGAGTTGATGGCCTTTATCGTATAGGGTAGAATTTGCTGCAAAGAATGACTTGACGTTATTGGAATACACAAGTAGGTACACCGTATAAATTGGTGAACCTGATAAACGCTAACAGAAAAGAACGTGTGTGCCGATCTCTGGTAAATGTTCCAGATGGATAACATGCAATTTTATACATGTTAACACCAGTACGTACAATTTTTACGTCTCGTTCATTGCATTTAATAAAAAAAATGTCTAGTAAAATCCACACCCACCTGATAAAATTTACCCTATGAGAGAGTAGCTGAGACCCTAATGGGGCTTTACAGGGTAGAGATTGATTTTCCGGCATATAATACAACTGTGGATAAAAGTCTTTACTGCTTGTCTCCCCTGAGGGATCCAAAACCCAAATAATTTTTAACTTGCCGAGAGTTGAATTTGTCCCCATGTAAAGTGCTCAACAGCGATCCCCAATTTGGGATCCCTCGTCTTGGGTCAGTAGATGCCTCTGGCCCTGTTGAAACTGCAATGGCCGATGATCATCTTCTCCAGAGTGCTTTAACAAAATTCTTAACGTCGCAGGCTTTGTGTCGATTTCCGCTAAAAGTAATTAACAAACTCAGAGAGGTCCTAGTCTACTTAAAAGTTAATCCACAAAAATAGCAGGTTTTTTACATATGTACAATTATCAGTCCATTTTCATTTCATAAACTCTGTGTTCACTTATTCTGTTGGGATAGCGGTAGTGGCGACAGATGGGTAGGGGTGATATGTCTTGGTTAGGTTCTCTCTCCCGAGGTCTGGCTTAATCTGCTAATTTCGGCTCGGGCATTTGCTTATATTGGGGGGGGGGGGTGAGCTGTTCCCCAGACCAATCAGAACGTAACACATCCTTTGGGGAGTCCCCGAATTCTTTTGCGTGGGTGAACCTTGGCAGGCCTTCCATAGTCTGGATCAAAACTCGATTATATTCACATCGTCAAAGGTCAACAGTTTCACCTTTTCGCACTCAGAAGCTAGACAGCCTGAGTAGATGTTTGTCAGGTCAAACGAATGATTTCATTCTACATTAATCTGACAATTCCTGTCATTTTTCCCAAACTATAAAAATATATGTCTGTTTTACAAAAGCACAATAAATTCATCCCTTTTGATAGGTTACTCGCCGCTGTCCGGGATCCAATTAACGTTTAACAGACAATCTCAACATAAATACCTGGCCTTACTCAGTGTTTTAGAGGATCTTAGTCTCCCTAATGGGGAGCAATATCGCTCTCCTATGCAGTCACACCATACTCATGATAGCAAATTAAATGTACTTCATTAATGACCAGTTTGGTACTATGAGAGAGTAGCTGAGACCGTAATGGGGCTTTACAAGGTAGAGAATTGATTCTCCTGCATATAATACAACTGTGGAGAAAAGTCTTCACTGCTTGTCTCCCCTGAGGGATCCAAAACCCAAATAATTTTTAACTTGCCGAGAGTTGAATTTGTCCCCATGTAAAGTGCTCAACAGCGATCCCCAATTTGGGATCCCTCATCTTGGGTCAGTAGATGCCTCTGGCCCTGTTGAAACTGCAATGGCTGATGATCGTCTTCTCCAGAGTGCTTCAACAAAATTCTCAACGTCGCAGGCTTTGTGTCGATTTCCGCTAAAAATAATTAATGATCCTTTCATAACAGAATTGAAAATGTCACCTCAAAGGGAAGAACTTTGAAGTTCTGAATGTATCCTCTCGTCGGCATTAGACCATCCTTATCTAGGAATAAGCCGAAGGTAGAGTAACCAACGCTAAATTTACGTACTTTTAATTTGTGGTCATATAGTTATAATTTAAATGAAAGTAGCATATTTAATATTTTATTATTTTTATTTATAATTAGTTTATATTACTTTTCTTAGATAATATTGATAACGATTTAATCGGCAATATATGCATTTCGGTTTATTTTATACGAAACTAATTATCAAATTTATTGAATTTGTATGCGATAATTTTAGTTGTTTAGTGAAATTTAGAATTTGTTTAACTGAAACCTTATAACAGTAATAAATAATTTATACCATATTATATAATGTATCTATTCTTATACGAAATGCCATCGCTTTAAGAGCTTCTCTTTCGTTTATTTCTGTCCTTATTCACCTGCTGTTATAATAATAAAGTCACTTGATACATCGACAGTTAATATTTTGTAATTGTGTTTGAAGGATGTTTTAGATAATCCAATTCAAAGGGGGAAAGCTTTGCTTTGCACGCGAGAAAAAAGGAACAATCTAGCTCTTATATAGGAGTCAGTATTTGGGTTTCACTGAATAGTGAATCTCAAAACCTTTTCTAAGACATTAATCACCTTAGATAATGTAGAGAAATGGGATATTTTTTTAAAGGAAAGTCGTTCTTGTCCGAATTGACTTCATCCAAAAACATGCAGGAAATGATTTTCCTGTTGTTACCGTTAATGCAGGGTAAAGGAGAGACGGGCCAGTTGATGCTATCTTGTTTTAGCTAATCTGGTCCATATGCGCAGAAATTGAACACTTGTGTGAACTTAGAGGTAGTAATGCCTTTGGTTAAAAGATCTGCTGGATTATCCAGTGAATGCACATATTTGAATTTAGGAAGCACTTCAAATTTAAGATTTTCAAGGATTTATTTATATTCCATATATGGCCTCCGTTTTTATGAAAAGGAGGATTAGAGGTGGGGAAGGATGCCATAGAGGTCACAACCAAGAATACATGAAATGAATAACGTTGGAAATGTGTCGATTCTGACTCCATATAATTAGAGACAGACAAATATTGAAGGTTGAGAACCGACTTTATTTACTACCAACAATTTGTATTAGAAGAGGCAAAGTGTTCGTAGGATGGAATGTGATTTAACGAAGAATGAATTGTCCGATGAAGATATTTGACAGTTTGTACACGGTGAAATGTTCGTAGAATGTTTGCAGGTATGTACGATTTAACAAGGAATTAATGTTCGTAAAATGTTTGTAGGTATGTATGAATTGACAAGGAATGAATGTTCGTAAAATGTTTGTAGGTATGTATGAATTGACAAGGAATGAATGTTCGTAAAATGTTTGTAGGTATGTATGAATTGACAAGGAATGAATGTTCATAAACTGTTTGTAGGTATGTATGAATTGACAAGGAATGAATGTTCGTAAAATGTAACTTATCTTTTGGACGATGGAGATGGTTAGAGTAGGCCAGTCATCCTGCTGTCAGTGATGCGTGTCCTGGCTTTTAACTGGAAAGCGGGTGACTTATTTCATCAGCAGCTAGCAGCCCGGCGTCTTCATCTTCTTTTTCCTCCTCTCTCTTCTGGTTCCCTAAAAACCCTCGTTTTATAGTGGCAAACCGGCTCCCAGTGACGATATTTGAGGTGTTTATTTTAGGTACGGAGCTCTGCCATTGGTCGATAACTATTTTGTGGTTATCTTATTTTTTCTTCCCAAGCGGAAGCGATGCATGGAGCCATGTGCAAAAGACGATTGGTGGATACGTTCGCTGCTAATTCTCATCATGTTCCCACACATATACTGTTTTCCACAAAAATACCGATGTGTATTCCCATTTAGAACCCATGACAAGGCTATTTGTACATCAGACACAACGAAAAGGGCATGCATATTGACAGGCATTAGGGCCTACAAGACCTAAGATATAACTTAAGTGGCCATATATTCCAATGTAGCGAGTGATTTCCCTTTAATGGGAGTCGCTTTAGCTTTGATGAATATCAAAGAAGTTCTTTGTTTGGCATGTTGGTACGGGTTTAGGTTCTTCCAAGTCCCCAAACTACCGACCAGCTTTAATAATTACTAAACGTACAACAAGTATAAATGACAAGAATTTATTAACAAACACGAAAACATGACAACACTGCAAATCAAAACATGAAGGTAAAAAGATTACTCACTTCAATAGTTGGGTTTACGGGAGGAGTGAGGACTGTATTCTAGAGTTGTACTCTGCCTGTCCAACATTGTCTTTTAGGAGAAGAACTTTTTGCGTCCGTGCCTCATGTGTACGGACTCTCCTCTTCTTTTCTCAAGGGACCTCACTCCTTACCCTACACCGGTAATCCGGTGCTCTTATTTATTCCCCTACAGGCATATAAAGAAAATCCGTAAGCATGCTTGGATGCATCACAGAAACAAATGATTTCAACCGGGGAGTCAGATAGAAATACACATCTGGGGAACTCAAAGTCCCATAATTTATTTAATTCTTTGGTATGCAGTTGCTACAAGGGAAGAAAACTTCCAGGGATCCGCTGATCCCAAGATAAATTGTTTTCCATAATTGACTGACTCGAATCTTCCTCTGAATAGTGACAGGAAGAAGTAACTATAATGAGTCGTACACACTCGAAATCTGCGATAGAACCCCACGTTTAGTTTTGACATTATTGTCTATAGCTCTGAGAGTAAGTTTGAAAGAAGCTTGATGCGGGGAATGTCGATAAACCAACACTTTTTCATGCACGAGAAGTGGAGGTAATAGAATCATCTTCCATATTTTACTTTGCAAGTTCGCACAATTGAAATTGCAGGACCAAAGTTTGAACACTGCTTCACTTATTCTGTCATGGACATTGCTGAAAGCAAGGAATCACGGTCGCAACTAGTGATGAGGAAATTTTCAGGTTTGTATTACTGTACAGTTGTCAAAAAACAAATATATAACAAATAAATGTTATCAAAGGCAAGGTAAGTTACTTTTCTACCTAACTGGATAAGCTTATAGTGTTTTTATTTAATGTTATCAAAGGCAAGGTAAGTTACTTTTCTACCTAACTGGATAAGCTTATAGTGTTTTTATTTAATGTAACATGTTTATTCAGCTCGAAAAACATACAGTGTTTACCGATGTATTGGAAAATTTTAAATGGCGCCCGACTCTCTCTTTGACACGGTAAGTTTGGGAAAAGGAGTTAAAAATAAGAAAATATGCAAAATACTGTTAAAAACCCACCGAATATTTATCAGCCTATGTCACGGTAACATATACTGAGCGAGTTTCTAACAGTATTTTATTTAGTTTTCTTTTTATTCATAACTCCTTTCCCCAAACTTACCGTGTTAAAGAGAGAGTTGGGCGCTATTTAAAATTTTCCAATACATCGGTAAACACTGTATGTTTTTCAAGCTGAATAAACATGTTACATTAAATAAAAACATTAAAAACATATCCAGTTAGGTAGAAAAGTAACTTATCTTGCCTTTGATAACATTTATTTGTTATATATTTGTTTTTTGACAACTTTTTCGAATCTAAGTGTACAGTAATACAAACCTGAACATTTTCATATGTCAGTCCTCGCACAGAGAGGATAGTGCAGGTTCCCAATAAATGTTCATGTAAGGTCAGCAATTCAGACTAAAAAAGAAGTCTCTATCAGACTTAAATAATTATGTGCCTAATTATTTAGGCTTGAAATAAAACGTCTCAAAGAGACGAAAGTTAAGGGCTCATGCGGAGGATGAGTTTGAAACATCCTTCTTGTACGGCTTGATTGATGAAACCGAAAAGAAAGGCACACAATACAAAAACCCCACAAAACGCTCCACAGTAAATAGAGACGATCGATTTGATTAGTCCAAAACAAATACAATGGAAGGCACGATGTAATTGTCAAATTTTTAACAAATACTACTACTACTACTACTACTACTACTGATAATAATAATAATAATAATAATAATAATAATATGAATTAGAATAATAATAATAATAATAATAATAATTAGAATAATATGAATTAGAATAATAATACTAATAATAATAATAATAATAATAATAATAATAATAATTAGAATAATATGAATTAGAATAATAATAATAATAATAATAATAATAATAATAATAATAATAATAATAATAATAATTAGAATAATAAAATCTTGCAATAAATAATAATACGATAATAGTATGGAATAATAACAATGATACTACTACTACTACTACTACTAATAATAATAATAATAGTAATATCAATAATAATGATAATATGGAATAATAATAACAACAACAACAACAATAATAATGATGATACTATCAATAATAATAATAATAATAATAATAATAATGATAATAATAATAATAATAATCATAGGATGAGTATGAAAGAAAAGGAGAAACGGAGCAAATACACACAGCTAACCAGAAAGTAAAAGGGATTTGTATGATGAAGAAAATCAAAATACCGATAATAGTAGGAGCACTAGTAACAATTCCAAAAAACTTTGAAAAAAGAATGTCAGAAATTGGAATCAGAGGAATCGCTGCAAAAATACAACTAACGATAATGAAAATGGCTGAAATATTAAGGAAAATCCTTGAATGCGGAGAATAATACAAGTATACAATATAATGAAGAAGCGTTACAGGAAATGAAGAACACCGAAGCTGCATATCTACAAGTTCTACACCCCCATCACGCATCCCCTCCCATTATCTCATCGCCCCCCCCCCCAAAAAGTGATACCAAAGAGCCGAGGAGGGTCAAGGAGGATGGAAAGACCGAGGGGAAAGTGCTGACCAGAACTCCGCTGGACAAGCGCGAAGAGAACTGGGATCTTGGGGAGGCTTAGTGCCACTCAAATTCCAGTATAGACCAGTGGCCACTGCCATCGAGAAATCAATGATAAGAGGCTGTTGCGATGATGCAAATTCATTTGCAAATGCTACCGGTGGAAATAGCTTGACGTCTAGAGAGACTTGTTGTCACTCAGCTTCCAGAGAACACCATAGGCTTCCAATCAGATCTTTAATGACTTGTGTGAAAGCTCTGTAGCAGCCGCTAGAAACAGGCAGAGACTACTTCTCACAACTTTGAGATTTGAAATCCATTTCCCCTGTCTTGTCCAATCACAAGCCAGCTCTCAGTCACGTGACCGAGTATATAAAAGGTGAAATCACAAACCTTTAATTCTTTCTTGCTGGTCTGCCTAACAGCAAACATCGCCGGGGGACTTTGGCCCCCAGACCTAACGTGAGTCAAACTCCTACATGCTTCAACACGTGCCGTACCCAAACGAACATTCTTTGTCATGCTAAAGAACTGTCCTCGTCAATACAACTCACACTCACCCATGACAACATGTAAACACACTGAAGTTTTTGTTTCTTTCTCTCTAATCGGCTTTATTTGACCCGGCAACTACTAGCTATAAACACACGTGGACCGAACTGTTCTCTCCTCAACCAGCTGGCAATATATTAATTCTATCTCCACACAAGAAAACATGTCTCTTTCTCTTTCAACAGGCCTGACCTATATCTAATTGTAAGATATCTAATCCTCATCTCCACATGAGGAACTTTTCGCTACTAAGGAAACGCGTGCGGGCACGAACACTGAACTATCATACTAATACATCTCTCTCTCTCTCCTACTAACGCTACTAACGAAAATAACAAATAAAGCTTGTTTATTAAATGTTAAAATGAAACCTCTTTTCGTTGTCTTCATTTTTAACTAAATCTCCATGTGAGCCACCAATAATAATAAAATGAAATAATTTTAATAAGATGTATTAAAAATAATGCGTAATAATAATAATATGGAATACTAATATTAACAATAATAGAGAATAATAATATGAAATAATTTTAATGAGATGTATTAAAAATAATGCGTAATAATAATAATATGGAATACTAATATTAACAATAATAGAGAATAATAAAATGAAATAATTTTAATAAGATGTATTAAAAATAATGCGTAATAATGATAATATGGAATACTAATAATAACAATAATAGAGAATAATAATATGAAATAATTTTAATAAGATGTATTAAAAATAATGCGTAATAATGATAATATGGAATACTAATAATAACAATAATAGAGAATAATAATATGAAATAATTTTAATAAGATGTATTAAAAATAATGCGTAATAATGATAATATGGAATACTAATAATAACAATAATAGAGAATAATAATATGAAATAATTTTAATAAGATGTATTAAAAATAATGCGTAATAATGATAATATGGAATACTAATATTAACAATGATAGAGAATAATAATATGAAATAATTTTAATAAGATGTATTAAAAATAATGCGTAATAATGATAATATGGAATACTAATAATAACAATAATAGAGAATAATAATATGAAATAATTTTAATGAGATGTATTAAAAATAATGCGTAATAATAATAATATGGAATACTAATATTAACAATAATAGAGAATAATAATATGAAATAATTTTAATAAGATGTATTAAAAATAATGCGTAATAATGATAATCTGGAATACTAATAATAACAATAATAGAGAATAATATGAAATAATTTTAATAAGATGTATTAAAAATAATGCGTAATAATAATAATATGGAATACTAATATTAACAATAATAGAGAATAATAATATGAAATAATTTTAATAAGATGTATTAAAAATAATGCGTAATAATGATAATATGGAATACTAATATTAACAATAATAGAGAATAATAATATGAAATAATTTTAATAAGATGTATTAAAAATAATGCGTAATAATGATAATATGGAATACTAATAATAACAATAATAGAGAATAATAATATGAAATAATTTTAATAAGATGTATTAAAAATAATGCGTAATAATGATAATATGGAATACTAATAATAACAATAATAGAGAATAATATGAAATAATTTTAATAAGATGTATTAAAAATAATGCGTAATAATGATAATATGGAATACTAATATTAACAATAATAGAGAATAATAATATGAAATAATTTTAATAAGATGTATTAAAAATAATGCGTAATAATGATAATATGGAATACTAATATTAACAATAATAGAGAATAATAATATGAAATGATTTTAATGGGATGTAATAAAATAATACGTAATAATTAGGACTGTGACAACAGAATATTCTTTTTATTGTTTTGACTCTTTAGTATATATCCGTTAATATCTTATATGCGTTTATATAGACAAATGTGGTTCTTGCTTGATTGACTGTGTCTTACTGTGTCGATTATATACTTGAGAGTCAAAGGAATGAAAAGAATATGCTGTTGTCACAGCTTTAGTAATAATACTAAGATGGAATACTAATGATGATAATAATAATAATAATAATAATATAATGTGATAATAATAATAATAATATTATGTGATAATAATAATAATACTAATGATAATAATAATATAATGTGATAATAATAATAATAATATAATGTGATAATAATAATAATAATAATAATAATAATAATATGGAATAATTTTTAAAATTATATGAAATAATAATCATCATCATCATCATCATGACGGGCTCCTTGCCCGGACCAATGTGACTCTTCCTCTCCAGAGTTTCCTGTCTTCCATCAGTTGCCTCAGATCTTCAGGTTCACAGTTGGCATCGTGTGCTATTTGTTGGATGTACGTGGATCTAGGCCGTCCTCTGCTCGCGCGTCCGTTTCGTGGAGTCCATAGCAATACATCACTCACCAATTCATGCTTGCTCCTCAGACAATGACCAGCAAATCATAGGCGTCTTTCTCTGATGGTATTAGATATGGCAGGTAGATTGCCATAAAGTTGCTACTTCGTGGGATGATTTTGCCAAGATATATTTAATATTGTTCTTAGCATACGGGTGTATGTGCCGTCTAGTTTTCTTTCCAATCTTTTGGTGAGTGTCCTGGTTGTAGCACCGTAAACAAGGACAGACTCTACCACTGCCCTGAAGAACTGCCTTTTCAGTTTGTCAGCCAGTCTCGAAGTCCATACTGAATGTAGCCCATCCAATGCGGTCCATGCTTTTGAGATGCAAATTCCGATATCTCTCTCTGTGGAAACTATGTTGCTGCCCAGATACATAAACTCAGCGACTTCTTTCAGTATTGATCCAACCAAAGCCCTGATCTCTCGCTTCACATTGAAAGTCATAAACTTTGTCTTATCCGCATTTCTGTGGAGACCAATGTCATTTGCAGACTTTTCTAGTTTACATAACAGTGTTTGCGCATCAGCAGTGTTGTTCGTGACAAAGCAATATCGTCTGCGTAATCTGCATCAGTTATGTGTGCAGATTGATGATGCCTGTCTCTGGATTCATTTAGGGTGAAGCCTAGCATGTTGTGTATATCAACAGAGGTGCGAAGTACAAAGTCAAGACAGACAATGAAAAGAAAAGGGGCAAGTAATAATAATAGAAATAATGATAACATGGAATAATAATAATAATTTGAAATAATAAAAATAAGTATGATAATAATATGAAATATTAAAAAATAATAATAATATGCAATAATAAATAATAATAATAATAATAATAATATGGCTCACTTCTGTGGTTTCCGGTACATTCTGCAGCCCTGAGTGCCTCCTGCATTTTCCAGCACTTCTTACAACCATCAGCACCTCCTTCAACCATCAGTACCTTCTGCAGCCTTCCAGCAGCCCTCATCGCCTCTCTGCAGCCTTCCAGCTCCTCCTACAGCCTGCAGCATTCCAGTGCATGTACCCATCAGGCTACATATTCTAGTGCCTGTAGCCGGCATGCAACCATTTCCAGTGCTGTTCAACATCAGGCTACTCATACCAGCACCTACTGTTCCAGTACCCAATGCCGTCTAGTTACTTCCCCCAGTGCTTATTGACATGCAGCAGCCCTGTTCCAGTATCCACTGTCATGTGGTTACCTTCTCCCCTACCTATTGACGTCAAGCTGCCCCATTTCAGAGGCTGATCCTGGTTAACTCGGACTGACCACAATCTCCAGGCCTTTCAAATTTGCTACTTGCATTTATTTCTCTTGGTGAAAAAAAAAGCCGATCCATCATGCTTAAATGTACTTCACTGTTTGTCATTCTTCTTTTGCTATTGCCGTTCTGTTTTTGCCTTTGTGTCTACCTTAGTTGTACGGGCGATTGGTGTATCTCCATTCGGCCTCCTGACCCGCTACAACACCTTCACACTAGTGCACAAGTGGCAAATTTCCATATTATGTACTTGACTTTTTCACTTTTTTTTTTTTCATTTTTCTTAAACTTTTTCTTCTAGGGGGTGGGACATCCAACCAGATGTCTGACATTTACCCCTATTTTAGTGAGTCCAACCAAGAGATCTTTTCAGGATTCTAGCCATCCCTTTCAGTGCAATCGTTTGTATCCCGACTGGTACATATCTTGAAAACGCAGCTGTTAAACCAGATATAGTGATTTGGGACAGAGCAAACAAAAAAGCGACCATAATAGAGGTCAGTGTACCCAATGATACAGGGCTTAACAGAGCTGAGAGGGAAAAGATAACAAAGTATCAAGGACTTATGTATGATATGAAACGAAATTGGAAACTAAAAGACGTTTCAATTATACCAGTCATTATAGGAGCAACTGGGCTTATGAAAAAGAACTTTAAAAAGTACATAGCAAGTATACCCGGTGAACCAAGTGCAAGTGAAATACAAACGATGTACTTGACTTTAGTTTGAACAGGCATATGGAGGCTATTGTAAATGTGAGCAGTTTTGCAGGAATTGAAAAGGACCTGAAATTGATTTTTTAAAATCTATTATTATAATTTTTATAAATAACTGAATTTAAATTAATTTTCAATTCATCTAATTTTAATAAAAAAATATCTCTCAAACAAGTTGTTTCCGAGTATTTTTTTTATAAGATTTCGTTTAATGCCAGTATTTTATTTTCATTTTCATATTTTATCTTCATTTACAGATGATAGTGACAAGCAGATGAACTCATCCAATTATCATTTCTCGCTGAAAAAAAAACCTTATGTATTTCTAAATGTGTGGAACATCACCATCTTCAGGAATTTCTCTTTTAAGAAGAAACTAATGCGAAACTAGTGTTGGGACGATTAATCAGAATCAGGAATCTGAAAAATCAGAGCTTTTTGGGGTATCGGAATCGGTATTGGAATCGGGAAAAATTGAGCCTATTTTCCGATGCCAAAACCGATTCCTTAAATTATCTTTTTTATTTGATTTTGGCTTAAAAAACATCTTCCACTGCTTGTAGTAATAATAAAATAATAAATATTTATTGATTTAAACTTCCAGTAAAACTAAAATCTATGGATCACCCCCTCACGAGTGTTTTTTTTACGTTTGAGAAAATACATGCACATTTTAGATGTGTTTTTTTACAATAATCAGGACAAAATAACATTGTTATAGTTAAATATTTAGAAATTTATAAAGAATCGAAATTGGAATCGGTAATTGCATTGGAATCGGGAATTTAGTACGGAAACATTAATTGTATCGGAATCGTGAAAAATATTGGAATTGTCCCATTACTAATGGAAGCTAATGTGAAATATATAAATTGGCATCTGTAACACCTCACTCGAGAGAAGGTGGTTAAGGAGCCCTGCCTATCTGAATTCTCGGCTCGTGTAGTCTAGTCTTCTCTGAGGTTGTTACATGAAATCTGGTATGCTGAAAGCGAATATCGAAGCAGCAGGCAGGAAGAAAGACAAACTCATGTAGTCTATCTACAGAAGCTTAATTTCGCAGAATTATGTACAAATGTTTTTACAAACATCACTCAGTTTTTGTAAGTTTTTTTTCACACTCTCAAATCTCTTCACAGACAGCGACAGACGGTTGGATGAGGAAGGTGGAGGAGGGGCACCCCTATACAGTCTGTTATTGCATTGTTATGAAGAGTGAACCAAAGCATTCAAGATCCGAAAGTTTCTCTGTTACAGATATTGACGGTGTGCAATTCTTAAGAAAACAGCCCGTCATGGATGTGTGTCAGAAGTAGTGATTGGTTATCTAATTTGATTCGTCGATCTCAGTGTGGCTACCAAGATGCGAGTAGCAAATTGTGCTTCAGACTGTACCACCAAGGCATCAAAGAATTTGGCAAAGGTGCATTGAAGGTGATGGTGAAAATGTAGGAAAATATATTCTGAAGCACAAAAGGTCATTCGTTTTACTGTATGCATAGCTCTTGAACTTTCCTTTTTTCAGTTAAAAAATAGGATGCTTTACTTTTCAGATGACCCCCGTAAGTTCCTTCCCGGATCTTCTCACATGAGAGACACAACAGAGGTGCTGCCATTTGTGCGGGTAGTATCTTCTATTGCAAAAACCCATATACTCAGCTCACACATGGTTTCTCTACAGTATCTGTTTCCATATTTTGATTAAGTTTTACTATGTCTTTAAGGGGATCAAGACATTTTGCACTAGATCTTGCCTTCTCCACAATATGAATTTTATCATGTTTCTCTAAATCATCTTCAGTTGAAAATAATCGACCACATATTTTGCAACAGAATGTTTCTTCTCTCGTGTGAGTTTTCATATGATTTACTAACATTATCTCGTCAGCAAAGGAACACTCACACGTTTCACAAGAATATGGTTTTGCATTGGCTTGAACCTGATTCTGTCGCATTAAGTTACTTTTACTCACAAACGATTTAATGCAAGACAAGTGCTTCTCGTCAACATGGCTTCGGACGTGTTCCTTGAGGTTTCTGCTGTCAGAAAACAACATGTTGCATATGTGACAAGAAAAGGGTTTATCGCTGCTATGCGTATGCATATGCCGCCTTAACGTCACCTTATCTGCAAATGTAGATTTGCATACATCACAAGAGTATGGCTTCTTCCCAGTATGAACCTGATTGTGCCGCGTTAAGTTGCTTTTATTTGAAAACGATTTCACGCATACATTACAAGAAAATGGTTTCTCTCCAGTGTGTGTTCTCACATGCTTTTTCAGATTGCTTCGGTCAGAAAACATTGTTTTACAAACATGGCAACAAAATGGCTTCTCTTCGGTGTGTGTCCGGGTATGAACTTTTAAAGAAAGTTTATGTGTGAAAGAAGAGTCACATATTTCACAGACATATGGCTTTTCGCCAGTATGAGTTCGGGTATGTTCTCGTAGATGTGTCTTCTCCGAAAAAGATGCCCCGCAGATTTCGCATTTATATGGCTTTTCACCTGTATGTAATCGGCTATGGTCTTTTAAGGTCCTTTTCTCTGTAAAACATCCTCCACATATATCACAAACGAAAGGTCTTTCTCCACTGTGTGTTCTAACATGCTTTTTTAAATAACTCTTATCTGCAAACGACGCATTGCATATGTGACAAGGATATGGTTTTTGTCCTGTATGTCGACGGACATGGAGTTGTAGTGAGTGTTTATATGAAAATGTTGAACCACATGTTTCGCACGAAAATGGTTTATCTTCAGTGTGTGTTTGCAGGTGGATTTTCAGATAATTTTTATGTGAGAATGAAGCATTGCATATCTGACAAGAATATGGCTTCTCCCCTGTATGACTTCGGATATGGATCTTCAAAGAATTCTGGTAGGAAAATCTGGAGTCACAGGTCTCACAATAATATGGCTTCTCACCTGTGTGTCTCCGCACGTGTTCTTTCAAGGTTTTCTTCTCTGAAAATGAAGTGCCACACACTTCACAAGAAAATGGTTTCTCTCCGGTGTGTACACGCATATGAACAACCAAATAAGATTTTGTTGAGAAAGAAGAAGCACAAAGTTCACACGAGTATGGACGCTCTCCAGTGTGCGTTCTTACATGCAGCACCAAGTGAGATCGTCTCGAGAACGAATAATCACAGATTTTAGATGAGAATGGTTTCTCTCCACTGTGGATTTTCTCATGTCGGTTTAATGCACTTTTTCGTGAAAATGAAGATCCACATGTTTCGCAAATGTACGGCCTTTCTCCAGTGGAGGTTTTACAAGGTTTCTTTAGATTAAGCATTGCTATTAAAAGAGTGTCACATACTTCTCCTGAATTGGCTATCTCTCAGTTTTCTGAAATTTTTCTTCAGTTTGTGGAAATCAAGCTTACCAGCACTGGGGCAAATACTTACTATAAATAGCATTTATTTGTGACAGCTCTTGTAAGAATTCATGATGTCCGTTTTTGAACTGCTATCTTGATTTTAAACAAGGATGTCTTACTAGGTTTCTTTAAATTAAATAGTATCTTGAAAGGAGTCGTACACACTTTTTCAGAATCCGTCATCTTGTAATGTGGCAGACACTTATTATGAATTGCATTTAGATGTGATGGAACGTGTAAGGATTCATAATTTCCGTTTGTGATCTGCTATCTTGACTTGGCAACAAGAATGTTTCTTTAATTTTAATCCTGCCTTAAAATGGGTGTCACACTTTCAGAAAACCTGTCATCTCCCTCTTTGCAACATTTGAAAATAATGTGCCATATGTTTCACGTTTTCAAGGCTTTTCAGTTTTTTATTTTTTATTTTCTAATCAGTTTGTTCAAGCTGGGGATGGAGCATCCTACCAGATACCAAACATTCAACTGCTAACTCAGATATTCCTACCGAGAGATCTTTTTTAGATTCTGACTGTCCCTTTTTACACAATTATTTGAATCTCTCTTATACTTCACCGGGAATATTTTCCAGCTATTTTTAAAAAATTCTTTTAAATGAGTCCAGTTGCTCCTATAACTAGTGAAATCAGAGATTTTAAGATTTCAGTTTCTTTTTATGTCATACATAAGACATTAGTATTTCGTTATGTTTTCCCGTTCAGCTCCGTTTAATCCAGCATCATTGGGGACTTTGACTTCTGCTAACCCGTATGTAATTGGTTATCATCTCTTAAATCCCCTTTTTGTAAATCATCTACCACGTATTTCACATGTGAATGTTTTTTCTCCACTGTGTTTTCTAGTGTTTTTCTTTATTAAATAACATCTACTATCCTGACTTCACAATTTCATTTATTAGGGAGCTTTTGTTAGGTTTCTTTAAACTTGACATTACCTTAAAAGGAGTGGCTCATGCTTTCCCATAATCCGTCACTTTCTCCTTTGAAACATTTTAGCTCAGTTTGTTAACAGAGATCCAAATAACCCCTACTGGGGCTAATGTTCATAACTCGTTTAAATATAGATGATGTCTGTTTTCAAACTGCTATCTTGAATTGTCAACAGTTTAGTTTATCAGGGATTGTGTTTAGATATCTTTTAGGTACTTTTGATTAAACCAAGTGACCTCTACCACAGATAGGATAATAGTTTTATCTTTTGGGGACCACATTGTTTTGGAGTTAAGTTTTAAGTCCAGGTATGATAAATTTGATATGATGGCTCTTTTCACCAGATCATGGAATTTAAGCAACGTTGAGCCTGACCAGTACCAGATGGGTAACTATTTGGGAAAGCGAAGTGCTGCATGTACTGCAAGGTAAAATACCATGTTGGGAAACTGGTGTGGTCCATCCTTCTCTCGAGGGTAGATGGGACTCTCTTACACCATGGTGTGCAACTCATCTAGTGATGGCGTCACAATAAAAAATCTTTGATAGCCCTGGTGAATCATCAAGTATTCAGCTACGGACAAGATTTGAATTACACTATAAAGTCGTGTAAGGAGTTCAATCTTGGCTGTACCCCATGTTTTTTTTATGGTGAATTTTTTTATTTCTTGGCTCTAGTTAATCCTGTGGGATAGTAATATTATACTTAAAAAATCGATCATCTTTTCAGTGTGAATATACATATCAAGATTTAGCGTGAAAGTTTATGATTTCTACAATCATATAACAAAATAGTGTTTTGTTTCTGTTTCTTTTGTTTGATAAGCAAATCTCCAGCACAGAAACTCATATACTCAGCTTAAATATGGGTTTCCTTCAGTTCTTTCTGTTTCTTTAAATTTCCAATTTATCTTTATGCACGCATCTAAACACGTTTGTCTTATTTATGCTAACTCACATTGATGAAAAATCAACATTTATCATCTTTTAAAAACATCTTCAAAACAAAGTTGAACTCATCAGTTGAAATGTCTTGTAAAATTGAATTATTTGCATCCAGTTTTTACCATATTTCAGTCGAAGATGGTCCTCAATTTCTCTCAGATTTATTAATTGCTGATAAATAAATAATCCTCCCAGTTTATCAAAGTGAAGTTTTACGGTTAGAATATCTGGAAAAAAGAAAAAAAATTAGATTAAACAAGTGTAACATGCATCGTCCCCCATGAGTGCACAGTGAACTAGGCATTAAAAAATGACTAAGTTCAGCATTTATATATATATATATATATATATATATATATATATATATATATATATATATATATATATGGGTGAAGAGAAACGAAAAAAAATGAAAGTGGAAATATAGAAAAAATAGCTCAATTTATGAAATATTTCTTTTAACAGGTTAGATCTTTTACTATCATGATAGATTTGTTTTAGAAAGATATTTTTATTGCATTTAATTTTAGTTCTCGTAAATTATCTTACTCGCTACTTAATTTAGCTGAAATAATGCGAAGCTCGCAATTTGTTTACAAACAAAACGTTTGAGCCCTCTACGAGTAGCGGACGGACGTTTATTTAAATACGCATTCGGACAGTTTAATTTCGGCCACCGATTCCGTAGTCAGAGGGTAGGACTGCCGACTGTCATCACGACGGTTCTAGGTTCGATCCTCGGCTTGGGAGAGGTGTTAGTCTAGCGGCACTGATGAGTTGTGAAACAACGAAACAGGTCTGTATGTCGATGACTAAAAATATATTTTATATATATATATATGAAAAATTAAATTCTTGGCATAAATATGATTTTGCATTGTAAACACCTTATTAAGCACCAAAAGTCCCTAAGGCCTTAATATATTTAAATTTGAGTTCAGCACCATGCAAAACTGCTAAAGAGATATACACAGAAAATTTTGGACAAATATGGTAAAATAGTCCCAAAAATGGAGTGTTTTTATTAGCCCTAAAAGAGCCCCTGGAGAACACCCAAGAGTTATCGTGAACTATAGACAAACAAAATGATATAGATATCAGTTTGTTACAACTTTTCAGAAAGTTTTTTAAAAAATCCAATTGACACTTTTGTGCTTATAAAAAAAAAATTGATGGCTTGGATTTTTATAAAACGTTCTGAAAAGTTGTAAAATCATTTGCATATTACATTACGAAAATCTGTTTCAATAATTAGCTTCATGCAATTATTTGTGGGAATAAAATTTTCTTCATTGTTTTATTTATCTATATTTTATATTTCTATTTAGAAATATTATTTAAAGTTGATTTATTTAATGTATATTTTTTAATTTATAATTAATTTGTTTTCAATTATTATTAGATTATACCAGTTGCCTTTAAAAACCAGGGCAAATATGCAGTGAAAATCTGATTTTTTTTCTTTCTGTAATTAAAGCTTAAAGGCCCCTTGAGATTTAGGATTAATGACTGTCAGGTGGCTTGGAGACCTTACATAAAAATGTCAAAGTGTTGCATGACTTTTACTTAAGGTTTGTTTATACTTTTTCTTACAGAAAAAATAGAAAATAGTTTGTAAACTGATCTCTGCAATGTTTCGTTTATTTATTAAATGTTTTGTAAATTACATTAAAGATTTAACATTTGACACATAAAAATTGGCTGGGTCTAGAAGGATTTCGATTTCCCTCGCCGAAGACAATAATGGGGAGAATAAAAAATTATCAGTGTTCTGGCATATATCTTGAGTTATTTTATTCTTGCATTGCCTTCCCTATTTTCTAGATGATGATAGCTGATTTGATATCCCCGACGAAACATCTCCCAACAGATATTTTTACTGAAGAAATTTATCACATTCTTAGGCGAATTATTTGTAGTATTAGTACTTGTATTATTATAAAAAGTTTGACATAAGAATGATACTGTTTGTAAAAAAAAATGTTTCTTTACTTTTAAGGAAAGTTAACAGTTACAAGAAATAAATATTACATGATTATCAAATGATTTTTTTTAATTAGTTCATTTATTGTAACACTGTTTTGTAAAATTGTAGCAACTGCTATGCTTGGCCAGAATAAATGACACGCAGGAACATTTCACATCGATCACTGCTTTGAAACGCCCATACGTATGAAAAACATGCAGGATCATGATGTCATAAAAGAAAAGGAACTATGCTATGTTCCCTCGTGTATGAATATAGGAAACAGGCTAAAACATTCGAGAAAGCCTATATATAAAGATTTCAGAGGCACAAAGATTTTAAAAAGTACGCCCACGCAAATTCTGCAGGGAACAAAACTTAAAATACGTTTTGTTCGGCGGACGTAATTGAAAGCATACCCTTTGACAAAAGAGTGCACTTCTCAACCAATCGGCACTAAAAAAGAGATTTAATTTTCAAAACACTTTTTCTCACATCGCCTGGGAGCTGATCGACAAATACTTGAATGAATTCACTCACTCATTCTCACTCAGCACTCCGCATTCCTCACTCTTTGCTCACTTTTCTATTCATGTAAACAACTCCGTTGCTACGTATTTTTCCACCAGCATGGCAAAATATGATTATCCACATGCACGCACACACACTGCGAATAAAACAGATATTCAGCCGCATGCAAGGATATTTACCTTCTTCCTTATTTCTCCTAGCACACACAAAAATTAAGCCTGTTTTCTTAGTGAGAAAACAAAGGACACTTTCTGCTTTTTCTTGTCTAAACAACGAACAGTCTCAATAACTTTCACATTTGCAAGAACTGTCTATCCAGACACACTTTCTGGACAGTATAAAATGTGCAAACTTTTTTTTGGGTGCCACTGTACTAGCGGGGGGAGGGAGGGGGTTTGCCCGTGCGTAAAATACGCTTAAATATGATGTTTTAATTTTTCCGGATTTCGTATATATTATTATAGAGTCTTGATTTCAAAAGTAAAAAAAAAAAAAAAAAAACGTATTTGGGTGCCATCAGCTAGAATCGAAACCGGAAGCAAAACTGTAATATTCAAAGCTGGTGACGTTGCCATTCTTCGAACGTGGCACGTATATGAACTGATTAAAAAGTAATAAACTAAGATGAATGTACAAAATATATAGCGATTTTTTTGTTCAATTTTGACTTATTTTTAAACCCTTACAAACTATTTTAACTGGCTAAAGATCCATAAGGGACGGTCCGTAAAAAATCTAATCATTTTAGGCCCCTAGCGTGTGTTACTTGTTATTTTGTGTAAATAAATACTGTTAATTTCACGTTTCATTTTATTTTATTTGTGGTGGAAAAAGGAATCTTATGCGATATGAGTAACACTACATCATAAAAAACATGAGTAATTTCAAACTTTGTGCTATTCTTACAAAAGCCTCACTTCATTTATCCTTCATTATAAACATTCCACACAAGAAAACACTTATGGTTGAACAATTTAAATTAATATTTCCTAACAGGTAAATAAATGTTTATTTCATGTTAATTAAGCGATTTCATGTTCTTTGTAAAGTGTCGTTTTTTCCCCTGAATTTATTTATTATTTTTTTTTTATTATGGGATGTAAGTTGGTTACCATTTCTATGGATTGACGACCCGGTTAAATTTACCTTTAATGGTCCCAAAAATCGATCTTATAAATTGGTGACTCTACAATGAATTTGAAAACATATCCTATAGATTGGTGACCTCCCGACTTGCATCCTATAAGATAATGATGATGATAACCACAATAAAAATATTCAAAACTTAAATAATTTATGGCATTCCGACATATATCTAAGGACATTCTTAAAAGTAAATAAACATATAATTATTATTAAAAAAATATAAATACAAAAATATATGTGCCCTCGTGCATACAACGATGGCCACCGCCACCGCTTATGACATAAAGAATTACATTGCTTAATATCTGGAAAACTACCGATTTGCGGTAAATTTAAGTTCAATATACGTTTTCAGCATACCCGCACACCTTCAAAAGTCGTCATGTTAAAGGAAGGTGGAAACGAAGTAAAATTTTACAAATATCAAAAAATATGGCCACCGCGAATATTACTACATGAAACATGCAGAAAAGTATCTTTTCAATATCGTGAAAACTAGTTGCCTATTAATTTAGACGTTATGACAACTTTACCAATGTTATTAGCAAGTTAAAAATAGTTAGATACGATAGTTAAACTAAACATTACGAGCAAAACATTCCAGAACAAAAATAAATACGCTTATTAAATTAGGTTTGAGACGATACATTAGCTAAGATTATTTGTTTTTTTCATACGGCCATTTTCTTTCCATCTTTGTTTATAAGAAATCGAGAGAGAGAGAGAGGGAGAAAGACAGAGAGATGGGGAGAAAGAGAGGGAGAGAGATAGAGAGAGGTGTAGAAAGGAAATGAGAATCGTTTTACTATGTTTTAAGACTTTCCACCGAGTCATTTTTATTATTCTAATCTGATTTTTAGTGTACAATATTTTTATTTCCGTCACAAGTACTTGCATCTGCGTTTATTCAGATTGGCACTCATGGCAGTAGTATTTAAAATTGAAGAAAATACAGAAATACCAGTTACAGAAACGAAGATGAAATATTCCAAAAATCACGTAATTTGATCAGGTATTTTTTTTTATTCAAGAAAATAATATTTTAGGTGCAAGTATGAAAGCGGTATCCCCCCCCCACACACACGCAGTAATTTTTTTTATTTTCGTCTTTTTTTTTCATTTTTTTTCTTCTTTTTGGCAGATTATTATCGAATTGTAACTAATCTACAAAATCATTCAAAAAATTTTTTTTTAAATTTAATATTTAACATTTTTAAGGGTGCTCCATTTCTAATACACCGTTCTAGTAAAAAAATCGATCCCCCATTTTGAAAGCATCCACTTTTTCAGCCAAATGTCCTGAATTTAGCCTTTTTAAGCCTTTTATAAAGGCCAAACAGCTTTCAAAAAAGGCTAAATTCATGAAATTTAGTAGAAAAAGTCGATACTTCTAAAATGGGGGATCAATTTACTAGAACGTTGCATTAGAAACAGAGCACTATTTAACAATGTTAATTATTTAATTTAAAAAAAGTGAAGTATAGACAAACAAAATTATATAGAAATCAGTTAGTTACAACTTTTCAGAAAGTTTTTATAAAAATCCAGAGTATCACTTTTTTAATAAGTACAAAAGTGTCAATTTTAGCCATTTTAACACGAAAGGTACCCCTGGGGGAAAGGGGGTCAGCGAAAGTTTTTCCGGAAAATCCGTTCTGTTATTTTTTTTACTCATATCATGTTTAATGTTTGAGCAAAATTTCAAAAAATTCCAAGATGTAGTTATTGAGAAAAGTGTGGACAGACGAATGGATGAACAGACGAACAGACAAGGGTGAATTTACAGGTGCACCTTCCTTTTGTCGTGGGGGGGGGCGGGAACAAAAAGTAGATCTCCATTGTTTTAGGTATTAAACGCTGTTGGGTCACGTCGTAAAAATTTACCGAATGGACTTTTAAATAATAACGTTATTATTTCAGCATATTCCGTATTCTGCAGAAGTACCATACTTTCACCTAACAATTTAATAAAAAGATCTTGTAAAAAAAAATTAATTTAACTTGAAAATCCGATGTAAAAAAAAATGGTACAGTTTGTATTATGCAGAAATACACAGAAAATAAATAAAAACCACAATAACGGATGTATACGAGTGCTATCCCTCTAGCCAAATACGCATCAGCTCCGATGTTGTACTGTGAGAAATTAATCTCACAAACTCAATACGCCCTGGCTGAGGCAAAAATAATTCCGCAATTACAAAACCATACCTTTAAACTCAAATTTTATTCAGTTATAACATCAAAGAAAGGTTATTGGTCTGGCTACAGTCCTTGCAAAACGGTGGGTCAGTTTTGCCTCCCAAATTGGGAGCCAGTAGTTAACTCCCTTTATTTGAGTGGTAGCATGGTTTTCCTTCAAAAAGGTCCATGGTAATTTATGGTGTTCTCGGCAATAGTTCTGGTGCGTTTAATTAGGCATAAATCGAGTCCTTTTGAACCGTAATTGAATTGAGAAAAGTTCAAACATTTAAGTGATATAAATATGATGAAAATGTTTAAATGATGCCATCCTCTAATTGGGATATCTTCGGCACAATATAAAGGTGTCTCTGCTTGTAGGGATTTCAAGTCCTTTTTCACCAAACATTTAGGTGATTTAAACAATAAGAAATTGTTGCGGCTCCATTCTCGATAAGACATTCTTCTCGGAGCCGACTTTTGGTGAGTCTCACTCTTGCTGGAGGTTTTCGTAGACTGAAAAACACACGGTTGTTTACAAAAAAGGCGCCAAGTAATTATCTTGGCACATACAAATTAACCAATCACAGGTTGCCTACAAGAAATATGCGTAGGCGACTTAAAACATGAAAATGGCATTGTAGCTGGAATTTCTAACAGTAGGTAGTTCAACTTAGGGAGCTGTTATTATTTTTGCAAGGAAAGAATTTTTGTATGTGTGACCTATTTTTATTTTTTTTTTTTTGGCTTGAACTTTGTGCATTATTTTGTTCTTATGATTGTATCTGTTTTTTTTTGGGGGGGGGGCGGATATTATTATTTTTTTTCTGGAGTTTATCGTTATAGATAATTATTAACAGGAAAATTAGTGAAAGTCAAAATTAGCACTTGTGGCGATAAACAAAAACTTTACCGTGTACGTACCTCTCAGGGAATGTCGTAGATCAAAACACAGTGAAATGTTATTTGGTGCTAGTGCACTTATTGATCCGCGTTATTTTTAAATAGTTATTTCAAGTTTAATTAAAGTTTTGCGACACCTGTTCTTATTAAATTGTTAGGTGAAAGTACAGAATAGGTACACAACACCCTCCCGTCCCCACGTTAAGAATAAAACAAAAGAATACAAAAACAATAATAAGAAAAGAATCCGTAAAGTTCAAACGAACTTGAAGCTTTTATTAAAAAATAAAAAATAACACAGGTACCGTAAAACTTTAATTAAACTTTAAAGTACTATTTAAAAATAGCGCGGATCAATAAGTGCACTAGCACCAAAAACATTTCACTGTATTTCGATTGACGACATTCCATTTTGACTTTCACCAATTTTCCTGTTAATAATTACCTATAACGATAAACTCCGGCAAAAAACAACAACAACAACAAAAAGAAAAAATCATAATAACAAAATAATGCGCAAAGTTCAAGCCAAAATAAATAAATACTAAAAACTTCTTTCCTTGTAAAAATAATAATAATGGCTCCCTAAGTCGAACTACGTACAACATTGGAGCCGATGCGTATTTCGCTAGAGGTGTAACAGTAACACGTCAGCCAATCCAATGAATAATTTATTAAAAAAAAAAAAAATGGTATAGTTTCTACTGTTGTTGTTGTTTTTTTTTTTTTTTTAGAGCAAAACCAAAATGAAAATAAAAGTACGATATTTAGCAGAGAAGCCAACGAACGAAAAAAGGTTTTTAAAAATTCAAATGTTAGCAAACGCAAGATCAGTTACTCTTCTACTTACTTAATAAGTTTTGTGCATTTTAACGTATTTTAAAGCTTTTGTTCGAATCAAAAAAGAAGAAAAAAAGTAGTGCAGAGAGTTGGTAAGTTAAATCGACAACATGTCCGACAAAAACATGCCGTCTTTGAAGTTTCAATAATGACTGAAGCGTCAGAAACTAAACAAAAAATACTGATAAAAATTCAATGAGTATTTTTTTTTTTACTTTTTTTTTTATTCAATTTTCACCCCAAACAAGGCACAGTGCCACTTTGAAGCAGGGGGCTATTATCATGGACTTAATTAGCGAGGTCATTATGAAGGGAGATGAGTAGAAAGATGTTTGTTAACATTACACTTGAACTTCTGCATATCATTGCAGTTGGGAAAGCAGAATCCCGGAAGGGAGTTCCAAAGACCCGCAGTTCTGGGGAAGAAACTATTGGAGTAAAAGGCTTTCTTGCACCTAGGGATCTCTACTGTAAAGGGATGAGACTTAGTAGCTTGTCGGGTTTGTCAGGGGGTAGTTACGTCGGGGAGGTACAAGTGTTTGCAGTTCGTCAGAGCATTCACCAGTATTAATTTTTTTTTATTTTTAACCATTATTAACGCAAAGAAGGCAGCACGTTCTTGTCGGTTTAACTTGCCCACTCGACACTACTCGTTTTTAAAACCGAATAAAAGCTTTAAAATACGTTAAAATGGTACTAGTGCACTTTACTGCACTTATTGATCCGTGCTGAAATAATAACGTTATTATTTAAAAAGCCATTCTTAACATGGGGAGAGGAGGGTGCTTTGTAATTATTCTATAGCCTTACAATTGAAAAAAAAAAACAAAAAACATAAAACTTTAATTAAACTTGGAAATACGATTTTAAAAAATAGCGTGGATCGGATCAGTAAGTGCATTTAGCACCATTAAAACAAACAAACCTTATCCAGATAAGTAGAAGAGCAACTTATTTTGCCTTTACAGAAATCCTGGGTTTGTTTTACTATACACATAGATTCGAAAAAGTTGTCAAAAAACAAATATATAACAAATAAATGTTATCAAAGGCAAGATAAGTTACTTTTCTACCTAATTGGATATTTTTTTTAGTGTTTTTATTTAATGTAAAATGTTTATTCAGCTCGAAAAACATAGTGTTTACCGATGTATTGGAAAATTTTAAATGGCGCCGGACTCTCTGTTGAACACGATAAGTTTGGGAAAATGAGTTAAAAATAAAAACTATATAAAATACTGTTAGAAACTCGCTCAATATATATTACCGTGACATGCTGACATATATTCGGTGGGTTTCTAACACTATTTTGTCTAGTTTTTTTTTTTTTTAGTTTTTAAGTCCTTTTCCCAAACTTACCGTGTTCAACAGAGAGTCCCCCGCCATTTGCAATTTTCAAATACATCGGTAAACACTATGTTTTTCGAACCGAATAAACATGTTACATTAAATAAAATCACTAAAAACATATCCAGTTAGGTAGAAAAGTAACTTTTATTGCCTTTGATAACATTTATTTGTTATATATTCGTTTTTGACAACTTTTTCGAATCAGTGTATAATACAAAACAGAAATCCTTCATGACTGAGACAATTTTAAGTTTTGTTTTCATCTAAAGTGCCCCTTTTTTTGAGAAGCTGGATTTTCCCACATTAAAAACTGACCTTGTGTCTAACTCTGCCCTCGTTGGGAGGCAAAGTAAATAGGAACATTTATTTGTGATATATTTAAATACCCCCCCCCCCACACACATTTTTTTTTTCTTTCGTTTGTTGGATTTTCCGTTAAATCCCAACAAATACTTCCTGGAAACGCCGGGAAAATACATTCAGTCTAAGAAGAAAATACGAAATAAAGAAATCAAAGGCAAATAGGTTTTATGTATGAAAAAAAGAATCTTATTACTTACGTTTTTTCCTATATATATATATATATATATATATATATATATATATATATATATATATATATATATATATATATATACTTTAAAGGGTAGGGGTATCGTTCTGAGGGTAATTAACTTTTGTAACGTCAATTGATTAAACCGTAGTAACCAAACAAACCTTTAAATTCGGTAAAAATACGAAAAAAAATAAAATAAAATTCGCTGCACTGATAGCAGCAAGACAATATACGCAGGTGCGCGACGCGTGCGTGTTTAGTATTTAGTTTAATAAATAATAAACATTTATTTATTAGCGTTTTTTTTTTTTTTTTTTTTTTTTTCTTGTCGGGGAATTTATTTAAAATATGGTTAAACTTGCGGAGCAGAGCAGCACTCAGCAGCAGCAGTCAGCACTGCAGCAGTAGCACGCTCTGTTTTACGGTTGTTTTAAAAATGGAACGGAAATTTAAATTCCGTTCCGTTTGAATCTTTTTTTTTTTTTTTTTAAGATTATTGCGCATCGAAAGTAATCGAAAGAATAACATTACTTTTTATATAATAAAAAGCAACAACATTTTATTAACAAAAGTGAAATAATTTAATTTTTAAACAAAATAAGTCAATTTGGTCAATTTGTACGACGTGAACAAACTATTTACTATAAGCGGATCAATGCCCGGTGCCAAAGTGATTTCGGCCACACTGACCAATCGATTGGCAGGGCGCATTGATTTGAGCTTAAGGACTATTTTTAGCCCTTTGGGATCTGAGCTGCGATCGTCAGAGAGACGCCAGCAAGCAACCTATACCTCTCTCACTCACCCCTCCCACTGCTACTTGTTGACGACTGCAGTCTGATGGCAGACGACACCTCCAAACAGACTTTTATACTTTCTTTCTTTCTCTGCAGTTTGAAATACAATCTCGCCTTTTCTAAATAAACCCTTTATTATTGTTTTGTTAAGCAATGTCATTTGGCCTTGTGTTTATTTAAGTAATTATTAGGAGAGAAATGCACAACATTTCCCTCCTATAAATTTGTACGACGTGACCTAGCGTATTATAAACACCCCACCAACCTTCCCATGTTAAGAACGGCTTTCGGAATAAACAACCCGGGTTTGTATTACTGTACACATAGATTCGAAGAAGTTGTCAAAAAACAAATATATAACAAATAAATATTATCAAAGGCAAGATAAGTTACTTTTCTAACAAACTGGATATATTTTTCGTGTTTTTATTCAATGTAACATGTTTATTCAGCTCGAAAACCATACAGTGTTTACCGATGTATTGGAAAATTTAAGATGGCGTCTGACTCCCTCTTTAACACGGTAAGTTTGGGATAAGGTGTTATAAATAAAAAACTGGATAAAATACTGTTAAAAACTCGCTCAATATATGTTACCGTGACATAGCTTGACAGATATTCGGTGGTTTTTTAATAGTAGTTTGTCTAGTTTATTATTTATAACACCTTTTCCAGAACTTACCGCGTTAAAGAGAGAGTCGAGCGCCATCTTAAATTTTCCAATACATCGGTAAACACTATGTTTTTCGAGCTGAATAAACATGTTACATTGAATAAAAACACGAAAAATATATCCAGTTTGGTAGAAAAGTAACTTATCTTGCCTTTGATAACATTTATTTGTTATATATTTGTTTTTTGACAACTTTTTCGAATCTATGTGTACAGTAATACAAACCCAACAACCCCAACCGCAAAAGCCATTCTTAACATGGGGAGGTTGGGAGGGTGTTTATTCTGAAAGCCGTTCTTATTGGGGTGTTTATACTACGGTGGAGCAAGTCGTAAAAATTGACTGTCAATTTGGTATACCTTTTTTAGGAATTACTACTGAATAGTATTGCATATATCCAACTCACCGTTCACATTAGAAATGTCGACTTTTCTAGGTTTTCGGGTATGTTTACAACGAATAAACACTCCCCAACCTCCACCTGTTAAGAACGGCTTTTGGAATTTGGCACTTCGGACATATGACTATTTTGGGTAATTTGAGAACCCTCCTACTTAAATCTTTTGGTTTACAAAATTTTACTATTGCATAAAAATTCTTAATTTTGCAAATTGTGCCCGTATCGATGGTCGTGTGCTATCCATTTTTTAAAACTTAATTTTTATTATTTTATCGATTAATTTCGAATTTTTTGGGCTCATGCGTAATTAAAAAAAAAAAAAACAGATTGAAATGGAACGAAATTTAAATTTCCGTTCCATTTTTAAAACAACCGTAAAACTGTCTTCCGCAAGTTTTACCAGCTTTGCATTATCCTGATAAGTCTTGTCTTAAAGAATCTAATTCTTTTAACTTTCCTATATATATATATATATATATATATATATATATATATATATATATATATATATATATATAACTACTTCATTTACTCACATAAATTTAATATACGAAAGTATAGATTTATGCGTAAACTTTAAGTATTTACTTCAAAAGTGCTCATAGTAATTTATAAAATATATATGGCAACTAAGCTACACTGAATATTCTGCGTTTCATCCACTGTAGGATTCGTCAGGCTTATGCGTGAATTTTGTGGTTGCTTCTTGTTTTTATATATGTTGAGGATTTCTAGTTAGCCAATCAGCTTTCTAGTATCCACCGCGCCCCCTCCTATCAGCCAATGGGCATGCATTTTATCGAACAAAGGATCTGTTTTAGAACTATATATATATATAACTTGGGTCGGGAACTGGGAGCATGCTTTTTCCACAAACGCCATTGGAAGCTCAGTGAATACTCGGTGGATTACGATGATTCGGCTGGCTTTGGTGTTGTGGTTGGTTGGTTGGTTTAGCGGCACCAATAAATAACTTCAACAAATGTCTATTTTAAACAAACATTCATCCACCACTATTATAGTGCTCAAACCGTTTGTTTACAAACAAACAGCAAGCCTCGCATTTTTCAGCCAATTAAGTAGCAGGTGAGATTATTTAGCCCGGTGCTCTACCCAAAAAAGGGGGGCTTAAAATATATTTGTAGTCATCCACATACATTACTGTTTCCTTGTATCAGACCTCATCAGTGCAGCTAAACTATGAGAAAGAGAGTAGGTAAGTGGCCACTCTGTTCAACGATGAATCAGTGGAAAATTGTATGCGCAGTGTTTATTCAAATTGGCACGAATATTGGCAATTAAAAGTAAAGAAAATACAGAAAAGTCTGTATGATGTCTGTATTCGTTATAAAACAAAGATGTCATATTCCAAAAATTATGTAAATCAGTCAAGTAGTTTATTTTTATACTAAGAAAATAAAAATTTACGATTATTAGCGATTTTAATACTACACTGTATTGAACAGAAGGCTGATTGTTTTTTTACCCTGACACTTCGATTTGAGTTGTCTCCCTTTATCAAATCCATCAGATTTTATCATGTCTGACTAAAAAACTATGACTCGCTAAGTCGTAAAATTTTATTTTATTGAATTAAAAAAAAATTACTTGATCAAATTACATGATTTTTGGAATATGACATCTTCATACTTTAATGAGTAAATGTAAATCATAAAAATTTTTCTGCATTTTCTTTACTTTTTATTGTTGGTTGGTTGTTTTGTTTTACGGCATATCAACCCTTTTCCTGGTTATTTAATGCCGAATCTGGTGATTTTGAAGAACGATTTTTTAATATAATATATTTGTTTTTTAAGTCGTATTCTATTTAACCCATAGTTGGGACCCTAACAGGTACTACCACTCTGGGTCAGAGTGGACCTGGGAGCAATGGCAATTAAAAGGTGGCTCCACAACTCCCTAAGGCCTGCAAGCTGGGGCCTCACCATCGGATATAGTTTAAGGTCATATCCAGGACCTTTGGTGTTGTGAGAGGTCATGTTGGTGATGTACTCGACGTATGACCAAATGAAGTAGTCAAGTGGGTTCAGGTTGGAGGAGGAGGGGGGCCAGTGAGAGCAGGGTAAAAAGTTGTAGAACTCCGTCTGAAGCCAAGCCTGGGTCACTTTGGACTTTAGGGCCGGGCCCGAGTCCTGCTGCTACTGCCAGGGTCTGCCAGAGGCCACCTGATTGCATCAGGGGAACAACACACTCTTCAGTCCATCCAGGTACACTTTGGTGTTGACTTTCAAGCCGACTTCGAAGATGTGAGGTGGCATAATGTGGCTCTCTCTTGAAACCACACCAAAGACCATGGCCAGAAACTTTGATTTTATCATGTCTGACTAAAAAACTATGACTCGCTAAGTCGTAAAATTTTATTTTATTGAATTAAAAAAAAATTACTTGATCAAATTACATGATTTTTGGAATATGACATCTTCATACTTTAATGAGTAAATGTAAATCATAAAAATTTTTCTGTATTTTCTTTACTTTTTATTGTTGCCATGAGCGCCAATCTGAACAAGTACCATATGGGCTGTCCCCCTAGTGGGTGTAACCTTGGCATGGTTAGAGGGCCTGAGTGTCTCCAAGACCTAAATAGCTATGCTGGCGGGAGAATCATCTCCTGGTAGGGTCACCCAAGCTAGACAGGTTGAAGGGTAGAGATCAGACTAAGAGCACTCACTGGTCCTCCAGGTTGAGGGTTAGAATAGGGCCAACAACCAAATTCTATAAAAGAAAGTTACAGAAACCACAATGACATCATTTGTGAACTTTTTGATCTGGAAAGGGTCTTCTCTAGTAAAGTTCATGCCACAAGCATGTGAAAGCCTCCGGGAAGCCAGTGCGCCTAAAAGAAACATTGAGGCTGAGACCAGGGCTGCCAAAATGACATGGGTCGAACTGAAAAGGACCAGCCAGAACCGGGTCCATTGGGGGAGCATCGTTGCAGCTCTATGTTCCCCGAGGAATCAAGAAGCCTAAATAAAACCATATGGCCTGTGCTCAGAGAAAACATTCTATTTTTGACAAAATAAAAACTATAATGCAGAAAAGAAATAATTAATTGTTTGGATGTCATAAATGTCAATAAATATTTTAAAAATTCTTATTAAAAAAAAAACATCTTATTAAATATTTTTATATACTTATATGAAAAATATTTAATAATTTAATAAGATGCTTTAAAATGTCGAAAACTTGTTTTTTTTATGTAAAAAGTTATCAAGAACGCGCTAAAAATATTTATTGAATGTAAAAGTATTTTTTTTTGTTATTTTAGCGAAATTCAAAAACTGAAATACTGAATATCAAGTAAATGCAATGGTAACTACTGAATTATAATGTCACAGTAATGAACATATCCAAAAATTACAAAAAATGATAAGGTAGAAAATTAATTATTAATGAAAAGTTTTTGAAAACAATCAGAAAAAATTAAATTTTTACTAAATTAGCCAAAGATTTTCAGTTTTCAGAAAATATTTTCCTCTCTTTTGTTATGATTAGAACTCTCCAGTGTCTTGTTTTTGTTTTGTTTTTTTGCAAGACTCAATTTTCATTAATTGATTTTGAAAATTATTTTTATTAATAATTAATTTTTATCTTATTGTTTTTCTTAATTTTTGATATGTTCATTACTGTGACATAACAATTCAGTAGATAACCTAAGTTTCACTTGAAATTTCAATTTTCAAATTTTACTACAAGAATGAAGAATCAAAATACAAGGTGCATCCGGTGTTTGAAAACATTTCTTGCAGTTTTACGGATAATAAAAATACAAACAACACATTTGTACTTAAATAAAACATCTATAATATAAATTTCATCTGTCTGTTTAAATGTATGTATGTATGTATGTATGTATGTATGCAAGGGCGAATGAACCCTTTTTTGGGGTCAACGGCCAACTAGCACCGTGTGTTTGTGTGTATGTATGTGTGTGCTGGGGTGGAGAGGACTCTTGTAAGCCGTGGTGAAGGCAACCTTTCTAGGAGAAGCAAATCTCTGATTTAAAAAAACTATAAAGCGGGAGACCAGTACCCGCATTAAGCTGGTCTGCAGTTTAACTTGTTGCTGGCTATCTTGCTCTTACTTGTTGCTGGATCTCAACATCGAGAGAGAGACTTAGCTGTCATACAAAGCTAAGACTCTGTAACATCATCTGTGTATAGATACTCCCTCAGGCATTTGTCTATAAAAATGGTCCTGTGGCAATGGAAGTCATTTTCGGGCTCATGGACTTTAAGTGTCTGAGGGAGTGCCACTCGTCTGACAAGACGTTGCAATCATCATGCATGTGTTGCACCTAGGCTAGTTGCTATATAAGTGACACTCTCATTTGATAATTTCATTCAATGAAATTTCCCCCAGCTTCAACGTCAGCTTCTATTCTAGTCCTAAACCTTTGGCAGCGCGCATAAGATGGTCCTCCTCGATGTTGCCCATTACTCTTATTATGGATTATTTCAGAGAATCTTTGGTCTTGTGAGGATGTCTATTAACATCTCTCTCAACAACACCCTCACATAATAATAATAATCCAATTGATTAAGGTCTGGAGAGCCTGGAGGCCACAAGTTGGGGGTAATGTGTTCATGAAAATGTTCTGCTAACGATTCTTGACTGGTTCGAGTCTTATGTGATAGTGCAGAGTCTTGTTGAAAAAATGTAGGGCGTTCCATTTCTTACTCTACTGATCCATGACTTAACAATAGTACCTAGGACATCAATATAAGCCGAAAAATTGACTCTTTGTCCTCGTGGAAAGAAATGTGGCGGCATCACACATTCTTTATCGCTGACAACCCCCAAAACCAAAACTTTTGTGTGCATGACTCTTGGTACTTTGGAGTGATCACCACATAGCCATCTGTCATTCCTTCTGTTTACCTTTTGCTTCTGGTAACAGTTTTTTTTTTTTGTCAGAACAAAAAAAAAAGCATGTTCAGCATAATGTTTCAGTTTGTTTAAAAGTCTGTTGGATGTCACTAAACGATTTTCTTTTCTTTAGTTGTCTTGGATATGAACTGGCTTCTCTTCATCACATAGGACTTGTATAAAAGATTCATCACATAGGACTTGTATCAAAGATTCATCACATAGGACTTGTATCAAATATTCATCACATAGAAATTGTATCAAATATTCATCACATAGAAATTGTATCAAAGATTCATCACATAGAAATTGTATCAAAGATTCATCACATAGAAATTGTATCAAAGATTCATCACATAGGACTTGTATCAAAGATTCATCACATAGAAATTGTATAAAATATTCATCACAGAAATTGTATCAAATATTCATCACATAGAAATTGTATCAAATATTCATCACATAGAAATTGTATCAAATATTCATCACATAGAAATTGTATCAAAGATTCATCACATAGGACTTGTATCAAAGATTCATCACATTGGACCTGTATCAAAGATTCATCACATAGAAATTGTATCAAAGATTCATCACATAGAAATTGTATCAAAGATTCATCACATAGAAATTGTATCAAAGATTCATGACATAGGACTTGTATCAAAGATTCATCACATAGGACTTGTATCAAAGATTCATCACAGATATTGTATCAAAGATTCATCACAGAAATTGTATCAAATATTCATCACACAGAAATTGTATCAAATATTCATCACATAGAAATTGTATCAAATATTCATCACATAGAAATTGTATCAAAGATTCATCACATAGGACTTGTATCAAAGATTCATCACATTGGACCTGTATCAAAGATTCATCACATAGGAATTGTATCAAAGATTCATCACATAGGAATTGTATCAAAGATTCATCACATAGGACTTGTATCAAAGATTAATCACATAGGACTTGTATCAAAGATTCATCACATAGGACTTGTATCAAAAATTCATCACATAGGACTTGTATCAAAGATTCATCACATAGGACTTGTATCAAAGATTCATCACATAGGACTTGTATCAAAGATTCATCACATAGGACTTGTATCAAAGATTCATCACATAGGACTTGTATCAAAGATTCATCACATAGAAATGGTATCAAATATTCATCACATAGGACTGTTATCAAAGATCCATCACATAGAAATTGTATCAAATATTCATCACATAGGACTTGTATCAAAGATTCATCACATAGGACTTGTATCAAAGATTCATCACATAGGACTTGTATCAAAGATTCATCACATAGGACTTGTATCAAAGATTCATCACATAGGACTTGTGTCAAAGATTCATCACATAGAAATTGTATCAAATATTCATCACATAGGACTTGTATCAAACATTCATCACATAGGACTTGTATCAAAGATTCATCACATAGGACTTGTATCAAAGATTCATCACATAGAAATTGTATCAAAGATTCATCACATAGGACTTGTATCAAAGATTCATCACATAGGATTTGTATCAAAGATTCATCACATAGAAATTGTATCAAAGATTCATCACATAGAAATTGTATCAAAGATTCATCACATAGGACTTGTATCAAAGATTCATCACATAAGACTTGTGTCAAAGATTCATCACATAGAAATTGTATCAAATCACATAGGACTTGTATCAAAGATTCATCACATAGGACTTGTATCAAAGATTCATCACATAGGACTTGTATCAAAGATTCATCACATAGGACTTGTATCAAAGATTCATCACATAGGACTTGTATCAAAGATTCATCACATAGGACTTGTATCAAATATTCATCACATAGGACTTGTATCAAAGCTTCATCACATAGCACTGTTATCAAAGAATCATCACATAGGACTTGTATCAAAAATTCATCACATAGGACTTGTATCAAAGATTCATCACATAGGACTTGTATCAAAGATTCATCACATAGGACTTGTATCAAAGATTCATCACATAGGACTTGTATCAAAGATTCATCACATAGGACTTGTATCAAAGATTCATCACATAGGACTTGTATCAAAGACTCATCACATAGGACTTGTATCAAAGATTAATAACATAGAAATTGTATCAAAGATTCATCACATAGAAATTGTATCAAAGATTCATCACATAGAAATTGTATCAAAGATTCATCACATAGGACTTGTATCAAAGATTCATCACATAGAAATTGTATCAAAGATACATCACATAGAAATTGTATCAAAGATTCATCACATAGGACTTGTATCAAAGATTCACCACATAGAAATTTTATAAAGATTCATCACATAGGACTTGTATCAAATATTCATCACATAGGACTTGTATCAAAGATTCATCACAGGACTTGTATCAAAGATTCATCACATAGGACTTGTATCAAAGATTCATCACATAGGACTTGTATCAAAGATTCATCACATAGGACTTGTATCAAAGATTCATCACATAGGACTTGTATCAAAGATTCATCACATAGAAATTGTATCAAATATTCATCACATAGGACTTGTATCAAAGATTCATCACATAGGACTTGTATCAAAGATTCATCACATAGGACTTGTATCAAAGATTCATCACATAGGACTTGTATCAAAGATTCATAACATAGGACTTGTATCAAAGATTCATAACATAGGACTTGTATCAAATATTCATCACATAGGACTTGTATCAAAGATTCATCACATAGAAATTGTATCAAATATTCATCACATAGGACTTGTATCAAAGATTCATCACATAGGACTTGTATCAAAGATTCATCACATAGGACTTGTATCAAAGATTCATCACATAAGACTTGTATCAAAGATTCATCACATAGGACTTGTATCAAAGATTCATCACATAGGACTTGTGTCAAAGATTCATCACATAGAAATTGTATCAAATATTCATCACATAGGACTTGTATCAAAGATTCATCACATAGGACTTGTATCAAATATTCATCACATAGGACTTGTATCAAAGATTCATCACATAGGACTTGTATCAAAGATTCATCACATAGGACTTGTATCAAAGATTCATCACATAGGACTTGTGTCAAAAATTCATCACATAAGACTTGTGTCAAAGATTCATCATATAGAAATTGTATCAAATATTCATCACATAAGACTTGTATCAAAGATTCATCACATAGGACTTGTATCAAAGATTCATCACATAGGACTTGTATCAAAGATTCATCACATAGGACTTGTATCAAAGATTCATCACATAGAAATTGTATCAAAGATTAATCACATAGGACTTGTATCAAAGATTCATCACATAGGACTTGTATCAAAGATTCATCACATAGAAATTGTATCAAATATTCATCACAGAAATTGTATCAAATATTCATCACATAGAAATTGTATCAAATATTCATCACATAGAAATTGTATCAAATATTCATCACATAGAAATTGTATCAAATATTAATCACATAGAAATTGTATCAAAGATTCATCACATAGGACTTGTATCAAAGATTCATCACATTGGACCTGTATCAAAGATTCATCACATAGGAATTGTATCAAAGATTCATCACATAGAAATTGTATCAAAGATGCATCACATAGGACTTGTATCAAAGATTCATCACATAGGACTTGTATCAAAGATTCATCACATAGGACTTGTATCAAAGATTCATCACATAGGACTTGTATCAAAGATTCATCACATAGGACTTGTGTCAAAGATTCATCACATAGGACTTGTATCAAAGATTCACCACATAGAAATTGTATCAAAGATGTATCACATAGGACTTGTATCATAGATTCATCACATAGAAATTGTATCAAAGATTCATCACATAGGACTTGTATCAAATATTCATCACATAGGACTTGTATCCAAGATTCATCACATAGGACTTGTATCAAAGATTAACCACATAGGACTTGTATCAAAGATTCATCACGTAGAAATTGTATCAAAGATTCATCACATAGAAATTGTATCAAATATTCATCACATAGGACTTGTATCAAAGATTCATCACATAGGACTTGTATCAAAGATTCATCACATAGGACTTGTATCAAAGATTCATCACATAGGACTTGTATCAAAGATTCATCACATAGGACTTGTATCAAAGATTCATCACATAGGACTTGTATCAAAGATTCATAACATAGAAATTGTATCAAAGATTCATCACATAGAAATTGTATCAAAGATTCATCACATAGAAATTGTATCAAAGATTCATCACATAGGACTTGTATCAAAGATTTACCACATAGGACTTGTATCAAAGATTCATCACATAGGACTTGTATCAAAGATTCATCACATAGGACTTGTGTCAAAGATTAATAACATAGAAATTGTATCAAAGATTAATCACATAGGACTTGTATCAAAGATTCATCACATAGGACTTGTATCAAAGATTAATAACATAGAAATTGTATCAAAGATTTATCACATAGGACTTGTATCAAAGATTCATCAAATAGGACTTGTATCAAAGATTAATAACATAGAAATTGTATCAAAGATTAATCACATAGGACTTGTATCAAAGATTCATCACATAGGACTTGTATCAAAGATTCATCACATAGGACTTGTATCAAATATTCATCACATAGAAATTGTATCAAAGATTCATCACATAGAAATTGTATAAAATATTCATCACATAGGACTTGTATCAAAGATTCATCACATAGGAATTGTATCAAAGATTCATCACATAGGACTTGTATCAAAGATTCATCACATAGGACTTGTATCAAAGATTCATCACATAGGACTTGTGTCAAAGATTCATCACATAGAAATTGTATCAAATATTCATCACATAGGACTTGTATCAAAGATTCATCACATAGGACTTGTATCAAAGATTCATCACATAGGACTTGTATCAAAGATTCATCACATAGGACTTGTATCAAAGATTCATCACATAGGACTTGTATCAAAGATTCATAACATAGAAATTGTATCAAAGATTCATCACATAGGACTTGTATCAAATATTCATCACATAGGACTTGTATCAAAGATTCATCACATAGGACTTGTATCAAAGATTCATCACATAGGACTTGTATCAAAGATTCATCACATAGGACTTGTGTCAAAAATTCATCACATAAGACTTGTGTCAAAGATTCATCACATAGGACTTGTATCAAATATTCATCACATAGACTTGTATCAAAGATTCATCACATAGGACTTGTATCAAAGATTCATCACATAGGACTTGTATCAAAGATTCATCACATAGGACTTGTATCAAAGATTCATCACATAGGACTTGTATCAAAGATTCATCACATAGGACTTGTATCAAAGATTCATCACATAGGACTTGTATCAAAGATTCATCACATAGGACTTGTATCAAAGATTCATCACATAGGACTTGTATCAAAGATTCATCACATAGGACTTGTATCAAAGATTCATCACATAGGACTTGTATCAAAGATTCATCACATAGGACTTGTATCAAAGATTCATCACATAGGACTTGTATCAAAGATTCATCACATAGGACTTGTATCAAAGATTCATCACATAGAAATTGTATCAAAGATTCATCACATAGAAATTGTATCAAATATTCATCACATAGGACTTGTATCAAAGATTCATCACATAGGACTTGTATCAAAGATTCATCACATAGGACTTGTATCAAAAATTCATCACATAGGACTTGTATCAAAGATTCATCACATAGGACTTGTATCAAAGATTCATCACATAGGACTTGTATCAAAGATTCATCACATAGGACTTGTATCAAAGATTCATCTCATAGGACTTGTATAAAAGATTCATCACATAGGACTTGTATCAAAGACTCATCACATAGGACTTGTATCAAAGATTAATAACATAGAAATTGTATCAAAGATTCATCACATAGGACTTGTATCAAAGATTCATCACATAGAAATTGTATCGAAGATTCATCACATAGGACTTGTATCAAAGATTCATCACATAGAAATTGTATCAAAGATACATCACATAGAAATTGTATCAAAGATTCATCACATAGGACTTGTATCAAAGATTCACCACATAGAAATTTTATCAAAGATTCATCACATAGGACTTGTATCAAAGATTCATCACATAGGACTTGTATCAAATATTCATCACATAGGACTTGTATCAAAGATTCATCACAGGACTTGTATCAAAGATTCATCACATAGGACTTGTATCAAAGATTCATCACATAGGACTTGTATCAAAGATTCATCACATAGGACTTGTATCAAAGATTCATCACATAGGACTTGTATCAAAGATTCATCACATAGAAATTGTATCAAATATTCATCACATAGGACTTGTATCAAAGATTCATCACATAGGACTTGTATCAAAGATTCATCACATAGGACTTGTATCAAAGATTCATCACATAGGACTTGTATCAAAGATTCATAAAATAGGACTTGTATCAAAGATTCATAACATAGGACTTGTATCAAATATTCATCACATAGGACTTGTATCAAAGATTCATTACATAGAAATTGTATCAAATATTCATCACATAGGACTTGTATCAAAGATTCATAACATAGGACTTGTATCAAAAATTCATCACATAGGACTTGTATCAAAGATTCATCACATAGGACTTGTATCAAAGATTCATCACATAGGACTTGTGTCAAAGATTCATCACATAGAAATTGTATCAAATATTCATCACATAGGACTTGTATCAAAGATTCATCACATAGGACTTGTATCAAATATTCATCACATAGGACTTGTATCAAAGATTCATCACATAGGACTTGTATCAAAGATTCATCACATAGGACTTGTATCAAAGATTCATCACATAGGACTTGTGTCAAAAATTCATCACATAAGACTTGTGTCAAAGATTCATCATATAGAAATTGTATCAAATATTCATCACATAGGACTTGTATCAAAGATTCATCACATAGGACTTGTATCAAAGATTCATCACATAGGACTTGTATCAAAAATTCATCACATAGGACTTGTATCAAAGATTCATCACAGAGGACTTTTATCAAAGATTCATCACATAGAAATTGTATCAAAGATTAATCACATAGGACTTGTATCAAAGATTCATCACATAGGACTTGTATCAAAGATTCATCACATAGAAATTGTATCAAAGATTCATCACATAGGACTTGTATCAAAGATTCATCACATAAGACTTGTGTCAAAGATTCATCACATAGGAATTGTATCAAAGATTCATCACATAGGACTTGTATCAAAGATTCATCACATAGGACTTGTATCAAAGATTCATCACATAGGACTTGTATCAAAGATTTATCACATAGGACTTGTACCAAAGATTCATCACATAGGACTTGTATCAAAGATTCACCACATAGGACTTGTATCAAAGATTCATCACATAGGACTTGTATCAAATATTCATCACATAGGACTTGTATCAAAGATTCATCACATAGGACTTGTATCAAAGATTCATCACATAGAAATTGTATCAAATATTCATCACATAGGACTTGTATCAAAGATTCATCACATAGGACTTGTATCAAAGATTCATCACATAGGACTTGTATCAAAGATTCATCACATAGGACTTGTATCAAAGATTCATAACATAGGACTTGTATCAAAGATTCATAACATAGGACTTGTATCAAATATTCATCACATAGGACTTGTATCAAAGATTCATCACATAGAAATTGTATCAAATATTCATCACATAGGACTTGTATCAAAGATTCATCACATAGGACTTGTATCAAAGATTCATCACATAGGACTTGTATCAAAGATTCATCACATAGGACTTGTGTCAAAGATTCATCACATAGAAATTGTATCAAATATTCATCACATAGGACTTGTATCAAAGATTCATCACATAGGACTTGTATCAAATATTCATCACATAGGACTTGTATCAAAGATTCATCACATAGGACTTGTATCAAAGATTCATCACATAGGACTTGTATCAAAGATTCATCACATAGGACTTGTGTAAAAAATTCATCACATAAGACTTGTGTCAAAGATTCATCATATAGAAATTGTATCAAATATTCATCACATAGGACTTGTATCAAAGATTCATCACATAGGACTTGTATCAAAGATTCATCACATAGGACTTGTATCAAAGATTCATCACATAGGACTTGTATCAAAGATTCATCACATAGAAATTGTATCAAAGATTAATCACATAGGACTTGTATCAAAGATTCATCACATAGGACTTGTATCAAAGATTCATCACATAGAAATTGTATCAAAGATTCATCACATAGGACTTGTATCAAAGATTCATCACATAAGACTTGTGTCAAAGATTCATCACATAAAAATTGTATCAAAGATTCATCACATAGGACTTGTATCAAAGATTCATCACATAGGACTTGTACCAAAGATTCATCACATAGAAATTGTATCAAAGATTCATCACATAGGACTTGTATCAAAGATTTATCACATAGGACTTGTACCAAAGATTCATCACATAGGACTTGTATCAAAGATTCACCACATAGGACTTGTATCAAACATTCATCTCATAGGACTTGTATCAAATATTCATCACATAGGACTTGTATCAAAGATTCATCACATAGGACTTGTATCAAAGATTCATCACATAGAACTTGTATCAAAGATTCATTACATAGGACTTGTATCAAAGATTCATCACATAGGACTTATATCAAAGATTCATCACATAGGACTTGTATCAAAGATTCATCACATAGAAATTGTATCAAAGATTCATCACATAGGACTTGTATCAAAGATTCATCACATAGGACTTGTATCAAAGATTCATCACATAGGACTTGTATCAAAGATTCATCACATAGAAATTGTATCAAAGATTCATCACATAGGACTTGTATCAAAGATTCATCACATAGGACTTGTATCAAATATTCATCACATAGGACTTGTATCAAAGATTCATCACATAGGACTTTTATCAAAGATTCATCACATAGGACGTATCAAAGATTCATCACATAGGACTTGTATCAAATATTCATCACATAGGACTTGTATCAAAGATTCATCACATAGGACTTGTATCAAAGATTCATCACATAGGACTTGTATCAAAGATTCATCACATAGGACTTGTGTCAAAAATTCATCACATAAGACTTGTGTCAAAGATTCATCATATAGAAATTGTATCAAATATTCATCACATAGGACTTTTATACAAGATTCATCACATAGGACTTGTATCAAAGATTAATCACATAGGACTTGTATCAAAGATTCATCACATAGGAATTGTATCAAAGATTCATCACATAGGACTTGTATCAAAGATTCATCACATAGGACTTGTATCAAAGATTCATCACATAGAAATTGTATCAAAGATTCATCACATAGGACTTGTATCAAAGATTCATCACATAGGACTTGTATCAAAGATTCATCACTTAAGACTTGTGTCAAAGATTCATCACATAGGACTTGTGTCAAAGATTCATCACATAGAAATTGTATCAAATATTCATCACATAGGACTTGTATCAAAGATTCATCACATAGGACTTGTATCAAAGATTCATCACATAGGACTTGTATACAAAGATTCATCACATAGGACTTGTATCAAAGATTCATCACATAGGACTTGTATCAAAGATTCATCACATAGGACTTGTGTCAAAAATTCATCACATAAGACTTGTGTCAAAGATTCATCATATAGAAATTGTATCAAATATTCATCACATAGGACTTGTATCAAATATTCATCACATAGGACTTGTATCAAAGATTCATCACATAGGACTTGTATCAAAGATTCATCACATAGGACTTGTATCAAAGATTCATCACATAGGACTTGTATCAAAGATTCATCACATAGAAATTGTATCAAAGATTCATCACATAGGACTTGTATCAAAGATTCATCACATAGGACTTGTGTCAAAGATTCATCACATAGAAATTGTATCAAATATTCATCACATTGGACTTGTATCAAAGATTCATCACATAGGACTTGTATCAAAGATTCATCACATAGGACTTGTATCAAAGATTCATCACATAGGACTTGTATCAAAGATTTATCACATAGGACTTGTACCAAAGATTCATCACATAAGACTTGTATCAAAGATTCACCACATAGGACTTGTATCAAATATTCATCACATAGGACTTGTATCAAAGATTCATCACATAGGACTTGTATCAAATATTCATCACATAGGACTTGTATCAAAGATTCATCACATAGGACTTGTATCAAAGATTCATCACATAGGACTTGTATCAAAGATTCATCACATAGGACTTGTGTAAAAAATTCATCACATAAGACTTGTGTCAAAGATTCATCATATAGAAATTGTATCAAATATTCATCACATAGGACTTGTATCAAAGATTCATCACATAGGACTTGTATCAAAGATTCATCACATAGGACTTGTATCAAAGATTCATCACATAGGACTTGTATCAAAGATTCATCACATAGAAATTGTATCAAAGATTAATCACATAGGACTTGTATCAAAGATTCATCACATAGGACTTGTATCAAAGATTCATCACATAGAAATTGTATCAAAGATTCATCACATAGGACTTGTATCAAAGATTCATCACATAAGACTTGTGTCAAAGATTCATCACATAAAAATTGTATCAAAGATTCATCACATAGGACTTGTATCAAAGATTCATCACATAGGACTTGTACCAAAGATTCATCACATAGAAATTGTATCAAAGATTCATCACATAGGACTTGTATCAAAGATTTATCACATAGGACTTGTACCAAAGATTCATCACATAGGACTTGTATCAAAGATTCACCACATAGGACTTGTATCAAACATTCATCTCATAGGACTTGTATCAAATATTCATCACATAGGACTTGTATCAAAGATTCATCACATAGGACTTGTATCAAAGATTCATCACATAGAACTTGTATCAAAGATTCATTACATAGGACTTGTATCAAAGATTCATCACATAGGACTTATATCAAAGATTCATCACATAGGACTTGTATCAAAGATTCATCACATAGAAATTGTATCAAAGATTCATCACATAGGACTTGTATCAAAGATTCATCACATAGGACTTGTATCAAAGATTCATCACATAGGACTTGTATCAAAGATTCATCACATAGAAATTGTATCAAAGATTCATCACATAGGACTTGTATCAAAGATTCATCACATAGGACTTGTATCAAATATTCATCACATAGGACTTGTATCAAAGATTCATCACATAGGACTTTTATCAAAGATTCATCACATAGGACGTATCAAAGATTCATCACATAGGACTTGTATCAAATATTCATCACATAGGACTTGTATCAAAGATTCATCACATAGGACTTGTATCAAAGATTCATCACATAGGACTTGTATCAAAGATTCATCACATAGGACTTGTGTCAAAAATTCATCACATAAGACTTGTGTCAAAGATTCATCATATAGAAATTGTATCAAATATTCATCACATAGGACTTTTATACAAGATTCATCACATAGGACTTGTATCAAAGATTAATCACATAGGACTTGTATCAAAGATTCATCACATAGGAATTGTATCAAAGATTCATCACATAGGACTTGTATCAAAGATTCATCACATAGGACTTGTATCAAAGATTCATCACATAGAAATTGTATCAAAGATTCATCACATAGGACTTGTATCAAAGATTCATCACATAGGACTTGTATCAAAGATTCATCACTTAAGACTTGTGTCAAAGATTCATCACATAGGACTTGTGTCAAAGATTCATCACATAGAAATTGTATCAAATATTCATCACATAGGACTTGTATCAAAGATTCATCACATAGGACTTGTATCAAAGATTCATCACATAGGACTTGTATACAAAGATTCATCACATAGGACTTGTATCAAAGATTCATCACATAGGACTTGTATCAAAGATTCATCACATAGGACTTGTGTCAAAAATTCATCACATAAGACTTGTGTCAAAGATTCATCATATAGAAATTGTATCAAATATTCATCACATAGGACTTGTATCAAATATTCATCACATAGGACTTGTATCAAAGATTCATCACATAGGACTTGTATCAAAGATTCATCACATAGGACTTGTATCAAAGATTCATCACATAGGACTTGTATCAAAGATTCATCACATAGAAATTGTATCAAAGATTCATCACATAGGACTTGTATCAAAGATTCATCACATAGGACTTGTGTCAAAGATTCATCACATAGAAATTGTATCAAATATTCATCACATTGGACTTGTATCAAAGATTCATCACATAGGACTTGTATCAAAGATTCATCACATAGGACTTGTATCAAAGATTCATCACATAGGACTTGTATCAAAGATTTATCACATAGGACTTGTACCAAAGATTCATCACATAAGACTTGTATCAAAGATTCACCACATAGGACTTGTATCAAAGATTCATCACATAGGACTTGTATCAAAGATTCATCACATAGGACTTGTATCAAAGATTCATCACATAGGACTTGTATCAAAGATTCATCACATAGAAATTGTATCAAATATTCATCACATAGGACTTGTATCAAAGATTCATCACATAGGACTTGTATCAAATATTCATCACATAGAAATTGCATCAAATATTCATCACATAGGACTTGTATCAAAGATTCATCACATAGGACTTGTATCAAAGATTCATCACATAGGACTTGTGTCAAAAATTCATCACATAAGACTTGTGTCAAAGATTCATCATATAGAAATTGTATCAAATATTCATCACATAGGACTTGTATCAAAGATTCATCACATAGGACTTGTATCAAAGATTCATCACATAGGACTTGTATCAAAGATTCATCACATAGGACTTGTATCAAAGATTCATCACATAGGACTTGTATCAAAGATTCATCACATAGGAATTGTATCAAAGATTCATCACATAGGACTTGTATCAAAGATTCATCACATAGGACTTGTATCAAAGATTCATCACATAGGACTTGTATCAAAGATTCATCACATAGGACTTGTATCAAAGATTCATCACATAGAAATTGTATCAAAGATTCATCACATAGGACTTGTATCAAAGATTCATCACATAGGACTTGTATCAAAGATTCATCACATAAGACTTGTGTCAAAGATTCATCACATAGAAATTGTATCAAATATTCATCACATAGGACTTGTATCAAAGATTCACCACATAGGACTTGTATCAAAGATTCATCACATAGGACTTGTATCAAATATTCATCACATAGGACTTGTATCAAAGATTCATCACATAGGACTTGTATCAAAGATTCATCACATAGGACTTGTATCAAATATTCATCACATAGGACTTGTATCAAAGATTCATCACATAGGACTTGTATCAAAGATTCATCACATAGGACTTGTATCAAAGATTCATCACATAGGACTTGTGTCAAAAATTCATCACATAAGACTTGTGTCAAAGATTCATCATATAGAAATTGTATCAAATATTCATCACATAGGACTTGTATACAAGATTCATCACATAGGACTTGTATCAAAGATTCATCACATAGGACTTGTATCAAAGATTCATCACATAGGAATTGTATCAAAGATTAATCACATAGGACTTGTATCAAAGATTCATCACATAGGACTTGTATCAAAGATTCATCACATAGAAATTGTATCAAAGATTCATCACATAGGAATTGTATCAAAGATTCATCACATAGGACTTGTATCAAAGATTCATCACATAAGACTTGTGTCAAAGATTCATCACATAGGACTTGTGTCAAAGATTCATCACATAGAAATTGTATCAAATATTCATCACATAGGACTTGTATCAAAGATTCATCACATAGGACTTGTAACAAAGATTCATCACATAGGACTTATATCAAAGATTCATCACATAGGACTTGTATCAAAGATTCATCACATAGGACTTGTATCAAAGATTCATCACATAGGACTGATATCAAAGATTCATCACATAGGACTTGTATCAAAGATTCATCACATAGGACTTGTATCAAAGATTCATCACATAGGACTTGTATCAAAGATTCATCACATAGGACTTGTGTCAAAAATTCATCACATAAGACTTGTGTCAAAGATTCATCATATAGAAATTGTATCAAATATTCATCACATAGGACTTGTATCAAAGATTCATCACATAGGACTTGTATCAAAGATTCATCACATAGGACTTGTATCAAAGATTCATCACATAGGACTTGTATCAAAGATTCATCACATAGGACTTGTATCAAAGATTCATCACATAGAAATTGTATCAAAGATTCATCACATAGGACTTGTATCAAAGATTCATCACATAAGACTTGTGTCAAAGATTCATCACATAGAAATTGTATCAAATATTCATCACATAGGACTTGTATCAAAGATTCATCACATAGGACTTGTATCAAAGATTCATCACATAGGACTTGTATCAAAGATTCATCACATAGGACTTGTATCAAAGATTCATCACATAGGACTTGTATCAAAGATTCATCACATAGGACTTGTATCAAAGATTTATCACATAGGACTTGTACCAAAGATTCATCACATAGGACTTGTATCAAAGATTCACCACATAGGACTTGTATCAAAGATTCATCACATAGGACTTGTATCAAAGATTCATCACATAGGACTTGTATCAAAGATTCATCACATAGGACTTGTATCAAAGATTCATCACATAGAACTTGTATCAAAGATTCATTACATAGGACTTGTATCAAAGATTCATCACATAGGACTTATATCAAAGATTCATCACATAGGACTTGTATCAAAGATTCATCACATAGGACTTGTATCAAAGATTCATCACATAGAAATTGTATCAAATATTCATCACATAGGACTTGTATCAAAGATTCATCACATAGGACTTGTATCAAAGATTCATCACATAGGACTTGTATCAAAGATTCATCACATAGAAATTGTATCAAATATTCATCACATAGGACTTGTATCAAAGATTCATCACATAGGACTTGTATCAAAGATTCATCACATAGGACTTGTGTCAAAAATTCATCACATAAGACTTGTGTCAAAGATTCATCATATAGAAATTGTATCAAATATTCATCACATAGGACTTGTATCAAAGATTCATCACATAGGACTTGTATCAAAGATTCATCACATAGGACTTGTATCAAAGATTCATCACATAGGACTTGTATCAAAGATTCATCACATAGGACTTGTATCAAAGATTCATCACATAGGACTTGTATCAAAGATTCATCACATAGGAATTGTATCAAAGATTCATCACATAGGAATTGTATCAAAGATTCATCACATAGGACTTGTATCAAAGATTCATCACATAGGACTTGTATCAAAGATTCATCACATAGAAATTGTATCAAAGATTCATCACATAGGACTTGTATCAAAGATTCATCACATAGGACTGGTATCAAAGATTCATCACATAAGACTTGTGTCAAAGATTCATCACATAGAAATTGTATCAAATATTCATCACATAGGACTTGTATCAAAGATTCACCACATAGGACTTGTATCAAAGATTCATCACATAGGACTTGTATCAAATATTCATCACATAGGACTTGTATCAAAGATTCATCACATAGGACTTGTATCAAAGATTCATCACATAGGACTTGTATCAAATATTCATCACATAGGACTTGTATCAAAGATTCATCACATAGGACTTGTATCAATGATTCATCACATAGGACTTGTGTCAAAAATTCATCACATAAGACTTGTGTCAAAGATTCATCATATAGAAATTGTATCAAATATTCATCACATAGGACTTGTATACAAGATTCATCACATAGGACTTGTATCAAAGATTCATCACATAGGAATTGTATCAAAGATTCATCACATAGGAATTGTATCAAAGATTCATCACATAGGACTTGTATCAAAGATTCATCACATAGGACTTGTATCAAAGATTCATCACATAGAAATGGTATCAAAGATTCATCACATAGGACTTGTATCAAAGATTCATCACATAGGACTTGTATCAAAGATTTATCACATAGGACTTGTATCAAAGATTCATCACATAGGACTTGTATCAAAGATTCATCACATAGGACTTGTATCAAAGATTCATCACATAGAAATTGTATCAAAGATTCATCACATAGGACTTGTATCAAAGATTCTTCAAATTGTGACTTCAGAGACACTGAGATGTTTTGCAATTGACCTCATTGATAGGGCACTCGTCAATGATTTTCTGAACATGTTGAATAAACTTGTGTGTTTTTATGGTGTCAAAGCATTTCTAGTGCTTTTTACATTTAGCAACAGAAGAAATTTGGCCATCATTTTCTTCTACCTCATTGCGAACTTTAAAAACAAAGGATCGGGTGACTTTAAGAAATTGTGCAATTTGCAAATCGCTGTATTCTGCCAATATTGCAACTATTACAACATGTCTTTTTATTTCCTGTGCTAGTTTATTATCTTTTTTTATTTCCTGAGCTAGTTTATTGTCTTTTTTTATTTCCTGTGCTAGTTTATTGTCTTTTTTTATTTCCTGTGCTAGTTTATTGTCTTTTTTTATTTCCTGTGCTAGTTTATTGTCTTTTTTATTTCCTGTGCTAGTTTATTGTTTTTTTTTATTTCCTGTGCTAGTTTATAGTCTTTTTTTATTTCCTGTGCTAGTTTATAGTCTTTTTTTATTTCCTGTGCTAGTTTATTGTCTTTTTTTATTTCCTGTGCTAGTTTATTTTCTTTTTTTATTTCCTGTGCTAGTTTATTGTCTTTTTTATTTCCTGTGCTAGTTTGTCTTTTTTATTTCCTGTGCTAGTTTATTGTCTCTTTTTTATTTCCTGTGCTAGTTTATTGTCTTTTTTTTATTTCCTGTGCTAGTTTATTGTCTTTTTTATTTCCTGTGCTAGTTTGTCTTTTTTTATTTCCTGTGCTAGTTTATTGTCTTTTTTTTATTTCCTGAGCTAGTTTATTGTCTTTTTTTTATTTCCTGTGCTAGTTTATTGTCTTTTTTTTATTTCCTGAGCTAGTTTGTCTTTTTTTATTTCCTGTGCTAGTTTATTGTCTTTTTTTATTTCCTGTGCTAGTTTGTCTTTTTTTATTTCCTGTGCTAGTTTATTGTCTTTTTTATTTCCTGTGCTAGTTTGTCTTTTTTTTAATTTCCTGTGCTAGTTTGTCTTTTTTTATTTCCTGTGCTAGTTTATTGTCTTTTTTTTATTTCCTGAGCTAGTTTATTGCCTTTTTTTATTTCCTGTGCTAGTTTATTGTCTTTTTTTATTTCCTGAGCTAGTTTGTCTTTTTTTATTTCCTGTGCTAGTTTATTGTCTTTTTTTTATTTCCTGTGCTAGTTTATTGTCTTTTTTATTTCCTGTGCTAGTTTATTGTCTTTTTTTTATTTCCTGTGCTAGTGTATTGTCTTTTTTTATTTCCTGTGCTAGTTCATTGTCTTTTTTTATTTCCTGTGCTAGTTTATTGTCTTTTTTTATTTCCTGTGCTAGTTTATTGTCTTTTTCTATTTCTTGCGCTTGTTTATTGTCTTTTTTTATTTCCTGTGCTAGTTTATTGTCTTTTTTTATTTCCTGTGCTAGTTTATTGTTTTTTTTTATTTCCTGTGCTAGTTTATTGTCTTTTTCTATTTCTCGCGCTAGTTTATTGTCTCCCATGACTAATTGTCTGTAAAAAAAAAAAAAGTTAAAAGTTATTATACAGGAAAGAATTGGTAAAATAAGTTTACGACATAATCACGTTGACACACCATATAATAAGATTACGGCATAATCACGTTGACACACCAGTTCCTGCTGGATCACTGAAGTTAAGCAACGTTTAACCTGGTCAGTACTAAATGGGTGACCATTTGGGGCTCCCAGGTGCTGTATGTGCTCTCCGCTTATCTTGGCATTGTTTCCAGTTGTCCTGGTCTTCTCCTTGCCACTGGACTCAGACAGTGCCGATTCAGGAGACGTGTGGTTGGGGATTGTGCAACGTTGCCTCACAATAACATGTGCTTTTGCCCCTAAGGGGTATCCTTTGTCTTTCAAGACTGAACGGAAGCATGGGTAAAAAAAGTGATGTTTTCAAACACCAGATGCACCCTGTATATTACAGAATTCCAAAATTGTCCAATTATAAAAACAAAAAAAATAGTGTGATCACATCTTTGAAAACATTTTGGAATGCTAATTTGAAAATATTAGAAAAACAAAAAAAAATTTTGTGAAATATTTTTCAAACTCGAGACTCTGGATGGAATTTGGAACGGCACCTTTTATTTACTTTACGGGAGTAGCATGCTCTCGTTCCATCAGCCATCACTGGATAGAGGTTCTAAGTTCAATTCTCAGTGTGGGTGAATGAAAAATACAATCACGAATTATTCCGGACCTTTATCCAGGCATGGCTGATGAAACGAGAGTATGCTACTCCCGTGAAATAAATAAAGGATTCTATTTAAAATTCCGTCCAGATTCCCAAGTTTGACAGAAAGATTCCTGAGTTCGACAAAATATACCTGAAGAAGGTCGGAGGCTACATCAACTGAAACGTGGTGAAAATGACACTCAAGATAAGAACAATAGTCCGATGAAACCAAATAATAAGAATGTGATTAACCCTTCAGAAAACTAATCAGATTCATAACCAGAATTAAAGTTACATTTTCAACAATTTAAAAGTAAAATAATTATTTGAAGTATAATAAAAAGGATACTTACATAAATCAACATTCCTGGCTGAAAATATTCGGTCAGCAAAATTTTGGAACAAACTAAAACCAAGTTCCTAAAATGGAAAACAATGATTTTCACTACATTTTATTTTGAACTCATACATTTTAATTATTATAGGAAATAATTATGTCAGCTCCTTTAAGAAACTCGTTTCTTATCGTTGAGCACTTCCAGTTCAATTAAAGTCGATCAATTAAACTCTTATGCATAGATCATCGTATAATGATGAGATCACTCTGACTGACGTAAAAACATTTAAAAATAAAATGTTTAATTCCAACGTTATTTCATGTGGTTAATAGAAGCCGAATGGATACGGTCTTTGCTAATCAAGTCAGAGATGGCTTGTGTTGCCAGGTTCGAATCTATCAACTGGTATTAATTGTGACACCTTACACTGAAGATTCCCGAAAGGATGAAACACTAGTGTCTGTAGGTATTTAATTATTATAGTAAGTAATTATATATATATATATATATATATATATATATATATATATATATATATATATATATATATATATATATATATATATATATCTTATTAATGTTTTAAACCAAAATTTATATACAGGGAGGGCCAAAAGTATATATATCAGGTCATCCCATAAGTTCTGTCCGAATTTATGAATAAAGAATAGAAGTGAGCAAATGTTACATTTTATTTAAAATTAGATCATCAATATACTTTCCCTGATTATCTATGACTGCCTTTCCATCTATTAACAAGCTTATTAGTTCGATCGCTGTAAAATCCTTTTAGCTTTGATTCGAAGAACTCACAAATGTCAGTTTCAACACTTTTCTGCGTTACAGAAGCTGTTCCTTCCAAATGTGTAAACAAATGAATCCAATACATATACGACCACATGTTAAGTCATCCCATAAATTCTGTCAGAATATATGAATAAAGAAAAGAATCTATTTGTAAAATCTCTCCTTCCCACCTGACTACAACTTAGATGTCTTCAAGTCCAACGTAGACAAATTCCTAATGAACCGCCCTCTTAAGTAAACACTTCATTAAATCTCCACACCAACGTACTGTACTTGCATTAACCCTTATCCCTGAGTGGTTTCCGGGCCTTGATAAGTGGTGACCGCCGTGTAAAAAAAAAACAAACAAACAAAAAAACAAATGAATCCAATACATATACGCCCACATATTAAGTCATCCCATAAGTTCTGTCCGAATTTATGAATAAAGAATAGAAGTGAGCAAATGTTACATTTTATTTAAAATTAGATCATCAATATACTTTCCCTGATTATCTATGACTTCCTTTCCATCTATTAACAAGCTTATTAGTTCCATCGCTGTAAAATCCTTTTGACTTTGATTCAAAGAACTCACAAATGTTTCAACACCTTTCTGCGTTACAAAAGCTGTTCCTTCCAAATGATTTTGTAAGCTATGAGACAAATGGTAGTCTGAAGGAGCAAGGTCAGGAGAATAGGGTGGATGAGGAATTTTCTCCCAACCAAGTTCTTCGATCTTTTGTGAGGTGATTCTTGCTGTGCGGGGTTGTGCATTGTCCTGATGAAACACCGCCCCTTTTTAATTCGCTAGAGCAGGTATTCCCCCCCCCCAAAGCCTGGTTCAAATGCTCTAATTGCTGACAGTAGATTTCTTTTCACAAGTAAATCAATGTATTCTGAACTTAATGTACTCCTAAAAGCAAGGTATTCTGGGAAGAATGTATTATAAAAACAGAAATAATTGAATGGAATTACATTTGACAACTTTATTCGGCATTAACTAACACAAACATGGTTGATATGCCATAAAGCAAACCATTTACTTATTTACAAGCTATACATATGGCATGGAAGAAATTTGAAATCAGCATTTATTTGGTTTACAGATTTCCAAATTATCCAAATGAGATGATCCAATTCTTTCAAGGTCCTGTCGGTGGGGCATTAGAATATGCCGACTGCCTCCCTGCAGAGGGTAAAAGTCCCTCAATGGGGGTCCTGGATATGACCTTAAACTATATCCAGTGGTGAGGCCCCAGCTTGTGGGCTTTGGGGAGTGTGGAGCCACCTTTTAATTACCATTGCTCCCAGGTCCAGGAGTGGTAGTACCTGTTAGGGTCCCAACTATGGGTTAAATAGAAACCGACGTGAAAACAACAAATATATTCTATTAAAAAATTTTTTTCTTCAAAATGTTTGGATTCAGCATTAAATAACCCGAAAAGGGTTGATATGCCGTAAAACAAAAACAACCAACCAATTCTTTCAAACATTTCAAACAGAAATGTTAGAATCTGTTTTAGATTAGGCCCTCCTGAGTTGGTCGGGTAAGAATGCAATGGGAATTTTCAAGTTGCTTGGGTATCAAATAAGATTCAGAATTTGGAAGTCGTACTTGTACTTGAGCAGGGGTACTTGTACTAAAGACAAGTTATCACTTAAAGTTTTGCTTTATTATATCTGCGGGCTTAGAACTAACTTAGATAAAAAAAAAGTTAGGACTTTAAAAAAAAAAAGTTAGGACTTTATTTAAGTAATATACTTAATATATTCTATTACTGCAAGCTTGCCTATATTGAAAATGCTTGCTTCCTGGCTAGCCAATCAAACCATCTAATATAGTTAGTCTTATTTTCTATTATATTCGAAATATAATACAGTGACATTAGCAAAGAAAAAGTCACCTATGAAAACGAACCTCCTAAATTAAAACCTTGAATAATTATCTAAACTCGAATCTAAATTAATATTAAGCCGACTTTACAAATTGATAAAAGTTAATTACTGGATTTTAATCATAAAGGTGAAGCTCCATTATTCAAACTCGAGATAGATAACGACAAACTTCCACTCATTAATATGAGAGTGGAGATTATCATCAAAAGTGTCCTGAATTGATAACTTAGCACCAGACTTACTGCTTAGATATAAATAAGTCACTTGTACCCATTCCCCTCCTTCCCCCCCTTTTTTTTAAATGGAGAGTAGATAATACAGTGGATATGTTATCGGCAGCTCCAGTAACTCTTGCTTCTCCTTTTTTGTCCCTCAGTCCTCATTCAATGAGTAATTTTTCTGACAAAGGGTGAAGAAAAAGCTGCTTAAAGGTCGGTAGTACTTGGTGAGCAGTAGTCTGAGATGTCGGAAATTTTTCTGTCTCTATGTCTATCCTTGTGGCCATGTCACTGTTCCATCATTTCTCCTAGCAAACTCCCCAGATATCTTAGCAGTAAGTGAAACTAACCTACACGCCTCCATCCCTTCTAACCACTTGAACATGCCTGGTTATCTCCCACTTTGCTGTAAGGGCTCAGGCAGACAGATACATAGAGTCTATTTTCGAAACACCCTCTCCTTGACTAGAGAATCCAAACTAGAATCAGACGACCAGGCCTTCATGTGTTTTAGACTTAACCGGCAATATAGCTATTTATATTTTCTTTACCATTCTCTCTCCACCCAGGACTTTACCCTAATCAACCAAGTCTCTGACATCATAGATGTAGCACTCTCCCTAGATACTATCGCTCAAGTATATGCATTTGGTTACTTTAATGCCCTCCATGGCTTGGTTTCTCTAGATACACAGATGCAGCTGGCAGCATAACATAGTTTCTCTATATCCCATTCCCTATCACAGACAGTTATGTTTCCGACCTATCTCCCAGATCAACAGGACCAAGAAGCTTCACTTCTAGATCTATTTCTAATCACAGTTCCCAATGATTGTGTAACAAATGCCCATAGCCCACTTGGGAATGCCGAACACATTGTGATAATGGAAGAAATCACCCTAAACTCTCGCCCTGAAGCTGAAGACTCATTACACAAAATGAAAAAGTACTATAAGAAGGCTGACTTGGAAGTCATCAGGGATCACATCAAAGATGCTCCATGGTGAAGTATTTTTTCTCTTCCTGTGGAACAGTGTGCAAATGAAACTACTGAATGGTTCAAAGTAGCAATTGAAAGACACGTTTCTACACGGAAGTACATTATCAAACCACACTCTCCACAATTGTTCACCTCTGATTGTGCAACTGCTGTCAGCATGCATTCCATAAACTTATTCCGCAAACTTATTCAATATAAGTCCAATATAAAAAGGCAAAAGCTTTTAGAAGCTAAAAATAATTGTAAGAGAGAAATAGCTGCAGCCAAGAGAGGGCATTCTGAAGTCAAAGAAATGCACTGACTTGCAGAAAATAGGAACTCATGATTTCTGAAAAAATTATAACAGTGTAGTAAATAATGAGCAATCAACAATTCCTCCACTATGCAACAAGCTGAAGATTGTTTGCACAGCAACTGAAAAAGGCAAATCTGCTTGCCCGATGTTTTGTCTCCAACTCAAGCAGGCCACTCCTTCCTAAATTTCCCTTTGCAGACAGTAGCTGATGTATCGTTATTTTCATGGAAAGTGTTCGACTGAGCTTCAATCTATGGTCCCCCCTCGCCAAACTTTCACAAGAAACACTCGTTTAGCTGTAAACACTATCAATAATTCCCCACACTCTTTATCTGTGCCTAAACCTAAACGCCGATTCCATGAACAAAACTTCTTTCTTAGAACTGCACGCCTGTGGAATTGTCTTCCGTTTTCCTGCTTTCCGGCTGACTACAATATGGTTGTGTTCACTGTCTAAAGTAAATAAGTTCTTGATGAGCCATTCCATATAAGTTATCAAATTTACCAAATTTTCATTACTAATGATTACTATATTTTTCAATTTCTTCTGTACACTCTTTAACCCTTATCCTTGAGTGGCCTCTTGGCCTTGATAATGTGGTGATGCCTATGTAAAAAAAAAAAAACAGTAGCCACACTCAGTGATCTGAAAATCACCCCTTCCCTTGTTTGTGATGCTATAATAAATCTAGACACCTTGAAAGCATGTCGGCCCGATCTTACCCCTGCTATACTACAAAAAAAATGCTCCGCAGAGGTTGCTCTGGTTCTCTCCAAACTCTTTAACAAATGTCTTCATGAATCTTGCTTTCCCAATGCTGGAAAATTGTTTGCAGGAATTCTGGCGAAAGAACTGACCCACTCAATTATTGCTCGATTAGCCTCTTCCCTCTCATTTGCCAACATCTTTGAGGCCTTAATCAATGAAGCACTAGTTCATCACCTCATAGACGATAAACTTTTATCAGACTGATGGATTTATGCAAGCCTGTTCAACTGCAGATATTTTAACAGTATTCTTTAAATGTATATACCAAGCACTGGATAAGGCAAGAGAAGCTAGATCAGTAGCCCTAGACATATCTAAGACATTTAAATGTATATAATATGTATCTTGTCAAACTCAGGAATATTTCTGTCAAACTCGGGCATTTAGATGGAATTTGGAGTGGAACGCTTTATTTACTTCACAGGGATAGTGTGCTCTTGTTCCATCAGCCATGACTGGATAGAGGTCATAAGTAATTTGAAATTGTATTTTTTGGTCGCCTACACAGAGGATTGAACCTTCAACCTTCAGGAGAATATCACTTTTTGCAATTGATTGTTCCAAATACTCTAACCACTGCACTACAGGTCCTTGCGGACTTCTTTTTTTTAAATTATTATTTTGGGTTCATACGAATTGATATAACGTTTGGTTATTTGTATAATTTGGATTCATTGGACTACTGTTCTCAACTTGAGTGTGATTTCCACAACGTTTTAGAACCTTTATTTACTTCATGGGGGTAGCGGGCAAGGACCTGTGGCGCAGTGGGTAGAGTACTAATACCACCAATAGTAATCGTTTGCTCTTTGTGACTACCATTTTCTACTCTGCAGACGATGGTGGCAAGCAAAATATGGTCCATTTAATTATTTTCCTCTCAGATAATGTAAAAGCCCCATCCTTTTCTTAGAGTAGAAAGGCTTTTTCATATCTAAGAATCTCAACAGTGAAGAGGTGGGATTTTGCTGCATAGTAAGGAGGCTGTATGTTGAAGGGGTGCAAGTACTATGAATTCATCAGAGCACATTCCATTAAAGTAACCACAAGGATGTCACATTGCTACGATAGGACAGAGATTGGAGCTTGGTCAACAATGCAGGATCTATTAAAGTTGAGACTCTTTTTGGAACCCTGTCTACGAGTGAAAGACTACTGGTAGATTTTGTTTCAATGCCAACGTTAAGTATTCCATCCTAAACTGTTGGTTTACATTACATTTAAACTTCTGCGTGTCAGTACAGTCAGAGAAGCAGGTAGCAGGAAGGTAATTCCAAAGTCTAACTGCTCGAGGGAAGAAACTATTAGAGTAGAAACTTTTTGGCATATAGGGATCTTGACAGTGACGGAGTGTGATTTTGTTGCTAAGCAGGTTTGTTGGGGATATATACGTCAAGGGGGCACAAGTGCAACAAGTTCACCAGAGCACGTTCCAGTCAGCTTATGAATTAATTCTTTCTCAACTTTATCCAGAAGCCTGTACAACAATTTCAAAGAACCCTCTCAGCTAATATAATGCAATGTTGAGACACAATTGTCTACATATATTCCTCTGACAACATACAAGAGACTAACCTTTAAGCATTTAGAAAAAAAAAAAAGGCTCCCGAACGTTACATATTTTCTCCTGATGACCCAACATTATCTGGAGGTGAAATACTGAAATACCTCACAAGTGAAAACAGCTGATGAACATGATTATATACAAGTCTATCGGTTAAGCTGTTTATTCCAAACCATATCTTTTGTTATCTGCTTGCTTTATAGTGAATTTCTAATACTGCTCCAGTAGCAAAGTTCATCCTTCTAACTAAAAGAAAAATGGCCAGATGTTTAACCTCCTTCTTCTACCATATTGTCACCACTCTAGTCAAGACAGTTTTTTTTTTAATTTTTTTTTATTTTATTTTTTACATGGGGGGATCACTACTTATCAAGGCCCAGAAGCCACTTGGAGATAAGGATTATTGTGTGTACAGTAATCAATGGGATAATATCGTAGTAATAGTTGGTATTGGGGATTTCATAAAATGTCTACTTAAGGGGGCAATCAATCAGGAATTTGTTTATGTTGGACTTGAAGACATCTTGTAGTTGTAGTCAGGTGGGAAACAGGCAAACGGAAGAGAATTCCACAGGCGTGCAGTTCTCAGAAAGAAGCTTTGTTCATGGAATCTATGTTTTGATTTAGGCACAGATAAAGAGTGGGGGAAATTACTGGCAGTGGTTTTAGCTAGATGGGTGTTTATCATGAAAGATTGGCGAGGGGGACCAGAGATTGGAGCTCAGACGAGCACTTGCCATAGAAATAATGATAAAACAAAGACAGGCTCGCAACGTCTCTTCTGTGGGAGAGAGGTTGCAGGGAAGAGAAAAGGGCATCCCCCACTAAGCCACAAAGTCTAACAATAAAGGATCAGTTACCAAATAACACGTTTATTAAACATCATGCATGCCACAAAAATGTTGATGTATATATAGACTTTTCGATGAATAAGAGATATCAATAGGAAAGTAAGAAATTGAATATTCACTTTAAAATGCTTAATCGGTTCAAAAAACATACAGTGTCTAACAATAATTGCAAACAAACAAAAAAAATGGTAGCGAGTTGACACCTTTGAGAAGTTTGGAAAATGACTTAATAAAATTGTATAATAAAATTATACAAAACAGAGTTAGAAACACACCTAACATATGTCACGGTGGGTTTGTATAATTTTATTTTTAAATAAATCATTTCCCAAACTCCTCATATGTCAACTCGCCGCCAGTTTTTTTTTTTTTTTTTTTTTTTTTTTGCACCTATTGATAAACATGTTTTTCGATTAAGCGTTTTAACGTGACTACCAACACTAAAAACTTTTTCCAGATAGGTAGAAGAGTAACTTATCTTGCCTTTGGTAACATTTATCTGCTGTATTTTTTTTTTTTTTTTTAATTTTGGCCACTTTTTCGTATCTCTGCGGATTGTAAAACAAACCTCGTTTTTTTTTTTTTTTTTTTTTTTTTTTTAATTTATTTTACCGTGCTCAAATAATAACGTTATTATTTAGAAACTTATTTTTCACATGGGATGGCGGTGTTTTGTAATCATTCTGTACTTTCATCTGACAAAATTGTCACAATTTCATAATGAAATTTTTTTGAACTTAAATTTTACTTGAATATACTTATTTTACAATTTAATCAAGACATTAAAAAAAAAATGAAAATATCGAAAAAAAAAAAAAAAGGGTATATTGTACGTATCCGTTTTGACATGAAGATCCCCGCCCCCGCCTAAAAAAATTTCACTTAATTTGATCGAGTAGGGTTTTTTTAAAAAAAATTTTTACAGCGGAAAAACACATTTTTATGGGAGCGCGTTGGATTTGTTTTAAATTGTTGTTTGAATTTATAGAAACAACACGGTAGATAACTCCATGTGAAGCGCCGACACTCCCTCCCCATCTTTAATAACTAGCTTTTCTTCCTAAAAATCGAACCTTTGGCTCGGTATCATAACAAATTGTTTTTTCGCTGTAAAATAAAAACTACTTGATGAAATTAAGTGAAAAAAATTTTTTCAGAGAACTTCATTCCATAACAGATACGTACAATTTAAAAAAATTTCGATATTTTCATTTTTTTTTTTAATGTCTTGACTAAACTGTACAAGTACCAAACAATTAAATTAAAAGCAGACATTGTTTTAAAATATGACTGTGATGCTAGTCATACTTTCATTAATTATTCGACAAACAATTCACAAAAAAAAAAAGTAAATATTCATACAATAAATACTTACTTTTATTTTCAGTCTTATTCCAAAAATTCAATTTCTTTGGCATCAAGGAAAATAAGTTGTTAAAAAATTTGAACTTTACAAGATTATTTCAATCAAAATTCTAAAGAGTGTCAATCAAGGGAGATAATTCAAACCCACACAAAAACATTTCTATATTTGTTTTAGGCGTTCTACCATCTTTGGTTCCATCTCTAAAGCAGATAAATCGTTCGAAGGAAATAAAAACACGTAAGTAATATTATTTTAATTCTTTCTTTTAGGAAATTGGCGACGTAAAAACATTGTATCACTTTTTAAACGAGAGCTTCTCTTACTTAAAACAATAACGTCTATTTAATTTTCGGTCTTTAATTTTTTTTTTTGGGGGGGGGAGGGCTACAATTAGACATCAAACCGAAAAAGTAGTAAACAAAACAAATATATAACAAATGAGTGTTATCAAAGGCGATGTATGTTACTCTTCTACCTAGCTGGACAAGCTATTTTGCTGTGTTTGAACGTATTTTTTAAGTGTGTGAAACTGTCGAAAATTCTCCGACACCAAAAGTAGTGGATAGTTTGGTCTAGTATAACGGTTGCGAAATTTTCTAAGATCGTGACCCCCAGCTCTCTGAGTGGTCAAAAAACACAATACTATAAATCAAAACCTGTGCGTGTGAACTCTAGTTGTTAACAAAATAATGTCCACATGAAGTATCCGTCATTTGAACACCCTGCCCCAATGGAAGCAATCTTTTAAATAACCAGTAACAGTCATACATATGCAACCATTTTTACCAGAAGCGGCAGCAGATATAAGTTGGAATTCAAACGCCACTAGTTTTGCGCTGTCCAAAACGAACCCGACCCTCCTCCGATCTCCAACCTCAAGTCAAGTGAGTTGTTTAACTTATTTTTCTCACAAAACGCAGTGAGCCCTTAAATTAAAACGAAAACAAGGATGGCGTCGTAATGGTTTCTCCTTTCTGAGAATTGGTAAAAAAAAAAAAAAAAAAAAAAAATCGAAAATAAATAAAAGTAGTGACAGAAATCCACTCAATATCACCCACCGGTAACATTTATTGACCGGATTTCTATCAGTATTTTTATTTATTATAGACTGTTTGACCGATTCTCGGGACTCCAAAGGTGAAAACACCATGACACCATCTTTGTTTTAGTTTTGAGTTAAGCGCTCAAAACTGCCTTAAAATAAGTTAGAACATACAAAAAAGTGCCTATTCAGATGTGTACTTTGCACGTATGGCGGCAATCAAAAGTAAAGAAAATACAGAAATGTCTGCATGATTTATGTACCAGTCACAGAAAGAAGATGAAATATTTTTTTTTTAAAAATCACGTAATTTGATTAAGTAGTTTATTTATTATTATTTAAAAAAAAAATTAAAAAAAAAAAATAAATTGTCGATATTTCCTACCGACGAGTGGGAGGGGGAAAGAAAAGACGTTTAGCTTGCAACGAAAAATTACCTCGTTGCTTACAAGCAAACGTATTCTTGTAAATATAACGCACTGTTAACAGTTGTCGTACCGGTCTGATAGATCTCTAACAACGACAAGAACAAACTACCACAACCCTTCTTTTTATAGTCTCAATCTCTCGTTCAGCGAGATTGAAACGAGACTGGAATGTCTATTTAAGCTATAAGGAATAGACATCCTATTTTCTTCATTAACAAACACCAGGCCGGGCCGTTCACAGCCATGAGTGTCTTTCCCTTCCCACCGAGCCACCCTCGGTAAGTCAATCAATTTAATTATCACAAAATAAATAAAATCACTCCGTGTCCATAAGAGAGTAAAAAGTAGCCTTAATTGTAAAATCAAGGCATAACCGATTTTTATTTCCAGTTTGTTTTTTGTTTAATAATTTATGAATATAACTATCTTTTCTTTTTTTATATTTTAATCTTTTCAGAAACTAACATTTCAAATTGCGAAAACATTTTTAGAATGGTCATTTTATATAAGTTAAAAAAAATAAGTCTGAAGAATATTAAAATGACGTCGGCCTTCATTTATCTGTGTAAAACGGCCAATTTGTTTTTCAAAAATAATTTAAAAAAAAATGTTTAAAACTGCTTGATTAATTTTTTTGTGATTTTGTGAATATATCATCTTCATTCTGTGACAAGTTGGTACAATATAAATATTTTTCTTCATTTTTATTTATCGCTATGAGTGTCAATGTGAATATGCACCAAAAAAATTATCCAGCTAGGTAAAAGAATGATTTATCTTGCCGTTGATAGCATTTTTTTTTTTTTTTTTTTAGATAAGATCTGTAACTATGTTCATTATTTGGATGATTCGGACGACTATTCTCATCTTAGTTATTAGTTACTTCCAATGATAGACACAGATTAAACACTAGCCTGGGTATTTTTTTAGTTTAATGACCCCTCGGCATTCACCTTTAATTTTTTTGACTTCGGGTACGTTGAGAACAAATATTGCATTCATTTTTTGTGCAAACAAGTATTTATCCATATTTGAAGACATTCAGTATCCAACATAATCACTAGTGTTTTTGCTGGCGGCCATCTTGTTTTCCAATAACGAAAAAAACGCTGTTTTTTCATTATTGGAAAACAAGATAGCCGCCATTAAAAATGATAGAGGTTACGTTGGATACTGAATGTCTTCAAATACGGATAACTACTTGTTTGCGCAAAAAATGAATGTGATATTCGTCCTCAGCGTACCTGAAAACCGTAAAAGTCGACAAATTAAAGGTAAATGCCGAGGGGTCAGTAAACTAAAAATTTACCCTAGCCTGGATACCTAGCATTGCCTGGGTGTTTAAAGGTGTGTGTTGAGTCAAAAAAAAAAAGTTGTAGTAGCTATGGTATAGCTGGAAAAGTCTTCTCAATTATTAAATCATTTCTTTCTGATAGATTCATAAGAGTAGTAGTTGAGGGGCAAAAATCAGAAGCTCACAATATTAATGCCGGTGTCCCTCAGGGATCCATCCTGGGCCCAACTCTTTTCCTGATCTACATTAATGATCTTCCAAATCATATCCTTACATCATTTGTAGACATTTATGCTGACGACACTACCATTTATGGTACCACATCTAAGACAGTAAACGAGCAAGTTCTCTCCAATTCTCTCTCCTCTGATCTTGAGCACGTAGTACAATGGGGAAAGGAGTGGCTGGTTACTTTTAATGCATCTAAAACCAAGCTTCTCTCTTTACATCATCAACATTCTAATCCACATTTGTCATCAATTGAAATGAATGGCTCTCGTCTTCAGGAGGCCTCAAGTTTTGACAAGCTTCTGGGCTTGACCATTACTCCTGATCTTAAATGGAACACGTATATCAAATCTGTTGCCAAGGCCGCTGGAAAAATGGTGGGATCTTTCTATCGATCCAGTAGATATCTCACTGCTGATGCTATTCTCTATCTATATAAGAGCCAGGTACGTCCAAGGATGGAATACTGTTGCCACATCTGGGCAGGAGCTGCTAGAAAGAACTTGTCCTGCCTTGATAGAGTTCAAAATAGACTTCGTAGCCTCGTAGGAGATGTCCTTTTCTCCTCCTTGCAACCTCTATCTCACAGAAGAGATGTTGCGAGTTTGTCTCTGATGTATCGTTATTTTCATGGAAAGTGTTCAACTGAGCTTCAATCTATGGTCCCCCCTCGCCAAACTTTCACAAGAAACACTCGTCTAGCTGTAAACACTATCAATAATTTCCCCCACTCTTTATCTGTGCCTAAACCTAAACGTAGATTCCATGAACAAAGCTTCTTTCTTAGAACTGCACGCCTGTGGAATTGTCTTCCGTTTTCCTGCTTTCCGGCTGACTACAATATGGTTTTGTTCAAGTCTAAAGTAAATAAGTTCTTGATGAGCCGTTCCATATAAGTTATTAAATTTACCAAATTTTCATTACTAATGATTACTATATTGACCAACTTCTACTGTACACTCTTTAACCCTTATCCTTGAGTGGCCTCTGGGCCTTGATAATGTGGTGATGCCTTTGTAAAAAAAAAAAAAAAAAAAAAAAAAAAGGCGGGCTTGAACTCGTGACGTGAAGGCGGAAAAGAAAGTGGAGGTGTGTGTGTAAGGGTGTTGGTTGAGCAGAAAAGAAAAAGGAAAATTGCGAGCACAAAAAAAAGTAGTAGGCAGACAGGCAGGCTCGAATCCGTCCCATGAAAAAGGAAAAGAAAGTGAAAAATAAAAACGTTATACGATAGCTATTGTTCCCATCGCCAAACCAAAAGTGACATAGGTTTAAATTAAGACTAGACAATCTAAAAGAGGTGATGACTTTCTAAAATGTTGACAGAAACGACGATGGTACTAGTGCATTATTGATCTGTGCTGCAATAATAACGTTATTATTTAAAAAGCCATTCTTTACATGGGGGAGGGCGTTTTGTAGCTATTCTATACTTTAACCTTACAATTGAATAAAAAAAAGCATATCATAAAACTTTAATTAACCTTGGAAATACGATTTAGAAAATAGTGCGGATCAGTAAGTGTACTAGCACCAAGACGACCCCTTCCTGTAGAAAAGTGCCCAGTTGAGGGTGAAGGAATTAATGTTTAAGCCAATTTTTTTATATTTGTCGTCCAAAGGGTCGAGCTTCCAAATAATACTGATCTTGTAAAAATCCATCTCTGTCGATAGTTTTTGTGAGATATGCAAACATACATACATTTAAATAGACAGGTGAGATATATATTATAGATGATGTAACTGTAATTTAATATTATCATTATAGCTTTTATATTGTTTAAAATAAGGTTCAAATAAACTAGTAATATTTTTTAAAAATTTGACAATGTACAAAGATTATATAAATGCTAGACCAAAATCTTGCTTATATTATCGATGCCTTAAAACAACGTTCCTATGTAGTGATCGTTTTGAAGCCGTAAATGCACCCATATTTAAAAAATCAACTAATGGTCAGATTTTCATTAATTTTCGATACGTATTCAAATTTAAATTAACTTATCTTTTAAATGCAGTTTTCTTAGGTGTTCTACTCTCCCTATGTTAGGAAAACTAAACAAAATCAATTTAGGTTCATAAAAATTGCAACATTTTATAAAACTGAAGTGTTTAAATAATTAAAAAATAATTATATATAGAGAGAGAGAAAGAGAGAGAATAAATGACAAAAAACTATATTTGAAGATTCATGATGTTAACTATCTTATAATTTATTCCTTTAATTCAGTTAACTTTTACAATTCTTGGCAGTATCTGTTTTGTAGTGTAAAATCAATCACTTCATTATTATATCAATCAGTGAATCTATTATGCCCTTAACTCATCAGAAGGAAAAAGTAATAATCAATCTGCCCAAAGAAAACGAAGTGTGATTTGACATGATTAAAATCCAAAAATTACATTGAGCTTCTTAAATAAGGATTGATATATATTATAAGAAAATATATTTCTACAGACATATATATATATGTATCTAAAAATCTATTATTTCAGTGACCTTGAATTTATAAGTAAAAATTGGACATAAAATCAATATTATTATGTTTTAAAATAAATCAACATTTTTTTCTCAATAAGATATATTACGATTAGTTAAATTACAAAAAAAAAAACCAGAATTCTAAGAAATATTTTTTAAAAAATTTAAATATAATAAAATTCCAACATTCTGTGACCTGAAGTTTTAAGCATAGATTTTGTAATAAGGTTTTCCAATTTTAAAAAGTAATATAAAAAATAACTAGAAATTATAAAATAACATATTCAACTACAACTTGAAATTATTTTAATTGTTAAAAGATGTTTTTATATCTAGAAGTGGGGGTCAACTTGATTTTAGTGCTTATTTAAAAAAAAAAATGTACGGAGGTCCCTAATTAATAAAATCAACATAAACCATAGCAAGTAAATGCTGATTACCTGATTCAAATAAAGCATCTAGCGGCTTCCGTAAAAAGTATGCATAATTGTACAATAGACACAAAATGATGACGTGGCTGATTGTGCATAAAATGTTGGTGATTTTATACAAGAATTTTAACATCCCTATGATTATTATTGATAATGCTTTGACCGATGTAACTTCTGACCTTTATCAAGTGTATATTTGGGTGCCTGACATTGCTTGGCTGTTTGGAGGTGTGTGTTGAGCAAAAAAAGAAAAAGTGGTAGTAGCCAGGCAGGCTCGAACCCATACCATGAAAGAGGAAAAGAATGTGGGAAAAAAAATATGTTGCTGCGCCCACCGCCAAACTGGAAGTTTTAAATTAAGGCTAGTCAATCGAAAAAAGAGGATGACTTTCAAAAATATCAGCGAAAAAAGAGACCCCTCCCTGTAGAAAAGTGCCTGGTGGAGAGGGGGAAGAATTAATGTTTTTAGCCAATTTTTCAATATTTGTCGTCCGAAGGGTCGAGCTTTAAAACAAAACCAATCTTGTGAAAATCCATCACCTGTGTCGAAAGTTTTAGGCAGACATACAAACATACATACATATATGCATTTAAATAGACAGGTGAGATTTATGTCATAGACTAGCAAGGGGTACCCGGCATTTCCCGGGTGTTTGGAGGCGTGTGTGGTTTTGGGTAAATCAAAACTCCGAGGGGAGGGGTTAAAATAAAAAAAAAGTTTTGGTAGGTAAATATGAGGATCGAACCTGAACCCTTGAGGCAAAGTTGTAAATTAAAGTGTGAAAAAAAAAGTGCGATAATAACCATTGCACCACCACCACGAGATGCTAACGGAAACATGTTTGAATTTATTTAATTACTTAGATTAGTAGGTGCACGTTTTAATGACTTAATTAGGTCAACTTTTGACTACGGGGTATCCTTTAGTGCAGAACGCTTTTTCTTTTTTTTTTCTTTTTTCCAAGATTTTGGGGGTAGGAGGAAACAGCTCCACTTGTCCAAATTGAGTAGCAATTGTTTGATATATAGAAAATATTTCCACATTGATCAAAGCTGATTGCTTTCGGACATTTCCGGCGATAGACGGAAAATACCGCCAGAATTAGTGTCACTTTTATTATAGGAAAAAGACTAATCCACATGCGGCGAGCGACAAATGTTGAATATTTATCTTCCCGAAGTCGAGCAAATTAAATAGACAGGCGAGCTCCATTGTTAACTTTGAGATATTACAATTTACATGTGATATAAAAAGTTTTAAAAAGTTGTTAGGCGACCGACCGCTTCTCTGAAAAAAGCCTTTTGTAGACATACAGAAAAAGCGAACACATATACTCACAAACATACATTTTCGCTTTTATATTTATAGATAATTGAGTCTTTATCCATAATTCCTCCGATATTAAAAAACAAAAAGCAAATTAAAATCTGTATTATTTCTACATAATAATGTTATTATGTCAGCATGGTACAATAAGTGCATAATTTATTCCTTTATTTCTGCTGGCACTTACAATTCTGGACAATAACTGTTTCATAGTGCAAAATCAGTCATTTAATTATTATATCAAGCAATGAATCTATTTTGCCCTTAACTCATCAGAAGAAATAGCAACTATCAATCCACCAAACGAAAATAACATGCATTTGGGCATAAATACAAAATTCAAAAATTGGAAGATAAATAAAAATTACCTTATATTTAGCTTACATTATGCCATTTTTGAAATTAGAAATAAAGTCACTAACATTTAAAAATTTGTATTAATAAGTGTTATTAATTTTCATATATACTACTAAAAGTTATTCTACTTAGTATTTAATTGATTTATTATTTATAATTAATCTATTTAGATTTGTCATTTATTTATTACTGGTGAAGGGTACCTGGCATTGCCCGGGTGTTTGGAGGTGCGTGTGGAAACTGCGGGGGGGGGGGGGGTTAAAGAAAATGCTTTGGTAGGTAAGGATCGAACCCGAACCGCAAAGTTGTAAATCAAAGTGTGAAAAAAAAAAAAGTGCGACGTTAACGATTGCCCCACTGTGAGATGCTAATGGAAACACGTTTGAATTTATTTAATTACTTGGATTTGGCAGGTGCCCGTTTTAAGGAGTTAATGAGGTCAAGTTTGAATGCGGGATAGTGTCATTTACTGCGGGAACGCTTCCCAAGATGTTATAGGAAAAAGACTAACCCACATGTGGCGAGCGACAAATGTTGAATATTTATCTTCCCGAAATCGAGCAAATTAAATAGACAGGCAAGCTTTGTTGTTAACTCTGAGATATTACGATTTATATGTGATATAAAAAGTTTTAAAAGAAGCGACCGCTTCTCTGAAAAAAGTATTTTGTAGACATACAGAAAAAGCGAACACACATACATACATTTTCGCTTTTATATTTATAGATATGCTATGTAATCTCATTGATCTTCTTAAATTAAGGAGTTATATATATAAAAAGTGAAATATAATTGAAAAAAAATAATATTTCCACATATATATATATATTTATATATCATATAAACCTGACGATTTCTCACGAGAATGAAATGCAGAATATTCTGTGTAGCTTAATTGCCATATATATTTTTATAACTTACTACCATATATAATATATATATATATATATATATATATATATATATATATATATACAAAACGAAGCAGATACTGTCAAGAATTGTAAAAGTCAACTGAATTAAAGGAATAAATTATAAGATGGTCAACATTATGAATTTTGGAATATAGTTTTTTGTCATTTATTCACTATATTGCTCTGTAATTACATTGAACTTCTTAAATAAGGATTGGTATATAAGAAAATATATTTCTACAGAAATATATTCATAGATATATAAGATTGTTGATTTATTTTTTTATTAGCAATTCTGTAGTTTTTTTTTTGGGAGGGTCGCTCTCTAATCATTCTTAAGAGAGAAATTATCTGCCCTTTGTTTACATTTCAGTCACCCCACATTTTCAGGATACATTATTTTAATATTATTATGTGCATAAAAGTAAGGTATCCATATATATATATATATATATATATATATATATATATATATATATATACTAGCAATGGGTACCCGGTGTTGCCCGGATGTTTTGAGGTGTATGCTGAGCAAAACAACAAAAAAAGGTCAATTTTTAAAAATTTTACCCCTATTATGACCCCTTAAAATTTATTGTTTAGGGCTCAAATAAAATTATTAAGTTAGATCCATGTCCAAGAAGTCTATATCTAAAATTTTATGTGTTTAGACCCAAAATTGTAGGAGAAGTTTGGTAGAGTTCTCAAAGGTCAAATCGTTGAACTTTGACCCCTTAATCGCCAAATTTCTGTCCGAAAACCAATCACATCGATTTTCCCAAATCTCAGTACCCTGTGTATCAAATTTCGAATCGGTAGGCTTAAAATTGACAGAGTTATTGTGTAGGGAAATGTACACAGACACACACACACTTTCACTTTTATATATAGAGAGATATGTATATATAAGGAGAGAATTCTATTGTAATAAGTAGTCATACCATACAAGATTATAGTCACACTTCAAAATTCATACTACAACTATCTATATAGACATGGTCAAATAGGTAATCACATTGGTTAATAATCATTTGGAAGTGACAGTCTTCTGGAAATTGAAGGTCCAATCCTTACTTCATATAACATAACATGTTCATTTCCATGACATATGTATATTATTCTATGCGTTATGCATTCGCTTTTAAATAGTTGTAGCACATCTTAACACTATACACGGTTATTTATTATTGTTATTATTATTAACTCTTCTAGTAGTAATAAATTAATAACAATCTACCTTTGTGGTTTAAATAAAAGCTTTAGTTCAAGATTCTTTGCAGGTTCTGGAGTTCGAAATAAATATTTCCAAGTTTGGTTATTTAGATTCTATTTTTTGTTTTTACCGTGCCAAAGTACTGGCATGAGAGGGTGACAACTATCTTAGCAAAGAAAATAAAACAAGGAACAAATCTCACTTTACAACAGCAATTGACAGAAGAGAAAAAGAAGAGAAATACCTCTGTGTCTGTTCCTCAATTGTAGTCTTGAAACAGATTGCCAATGTTGTGATTTTTCAGTGAAAAATCCTGTACTAAGGCCAGGTAATAATTGTTAGGGTTAATAAAGATTAACGTAGATCAGAAAGAATCTTATTAGGTCTAATAGTATTAATGCTGGAGATCCTCAGGAGTCCATCCCGGGCCCACTTCTTTTCCTGATCTACATTAATGGTCTTCCACATCCTTACATCATTCATAGACATTTATGCTGATGTCACTACTATCTATGGTAGCACATCTAAGACAGTAAACGACCAAGTTCTCTCCTATTCTCTCTCCTCTGATCTTGAGCATGTGGTACAATGGGGAAAGGAGTGGCTGGTTACTTTTAATGCATCTAAAACCAAACTTCTATCTTTATATCATCAACGTTCTGATCCCCATCAGGCATCAATTGAAATGAGTCGCTCTTGTCTTGGGGAGGCCTCAAGTTTTGACAAGCTTCTGGGCTTGACCTTTACTCCTGATCTTAAATGGAACACGTACATCAAATCTGTTGCCAAAGCCACTCAAAAAATGGTGGGATCCTTCTATCGATCCAGTAGATATCTCACTGCTGATGCAATTCTCCATCTATATAAGAGCCAGGTACGTCCAAGGATAGAGTACTGTTGCCACATCTGGGCAGGAGCTGCTAGAAAGGACTTATACTGCCTTAATAGAGTTCAAAATAGTCCTTTTTCTTGGCTTTAATTTCACCTTATAATTTTCTTCAACAATGCTTCAAGCAAACGACAACCTACTTATATCCCTCAGTCTCGGTCAGACAGAGTTTGCACTCATGAAGAACACTCTTCCGCTGTCTTCTCTTGAAAAAGGACTAATAAGTCCGAAATATATTGAGATTTATAACACCATTGGATACAACAGAAAAAAAAACTACTGTTGTTTAGAGTTGAAATAATTTTACTCTATATAAAAAAAAAATCTCGCATTGTTCTTGGCTTTAATTTCACCTTATAATTTTTCTTCAACAATGCTTCAAGTAAACGACAACCTACTTATATCCCTCAGTCTCGGCCAGACAGAGTTTGCACTCATGAAGAACACTCTTCCGCTGTCTTCTCTTGAAAAAGGACTAATAAGTCCGAAATATATTGAGATTTATAACACCATTGGATACAACAGAAAAAAAAACTACTGTTGTTTAGAGTTGAAATAATTTTACTCTATATAAAAAAAGATCTCGCATTGTTCTTGGCTTTAATTTCACCTTATAATTTTCTTCAACAATGCTTCAAGCAAACGACAACCTACTTATATCTTTATATATATATACATCTTTATATATATACATCTTTATATATATACATCTTTATATATATCTTTATGTATATATACATCTTTATATATATATACATCTTTATATATATATAAATCTTTATATTTATATATCTTTATATATATATCTTTATGTATATATATACACCTTTATAATTATATATCTTTATATATATATATATACATCTTTATATATATACATCTTTAGATAGATCTATATATACATCTTTATATATATATATATATCTTTATATATATATATATATATCTTTATATATATATATCTTTATATATATATATCTTTATATATATATCTTTATATATATATCTTTATATATATATATCTTTATATATATATATCTTTATATATATATATATATCTTTATATATATATATATCTTTATATATATATATCTTTATATATATATATCTTTATATATATATATCTTTATATATATATATCTTTCTATATATATATATATCTTTCTATATATATATATCTTTCTATATATATATATCTTTCTATATATATATATCTTTCTATATATATATATATATATCTTTCTATATATATATATATATATATATATATATATCTTTCTATATATATATATATATCTTTCTATATATATATATATACCTTTCTATATATATATATATACCTTTCTATATATATATATCTTTCTATATATATATATATATATATATATATATCTTTCTATATATATATATATATCTTTATATATATATATCTTTCTATATATATATATATATCTTTATATATATATATATATATCTTTATATATATATATCTTTCTATATATATATATATATATATATATATCTTTATATATATATATATATATATCTTTATATATATATATATATATATATATCTTTATATATATATATATATATCTTTATATATATATATATATATCTTTATATATATATATATATCTTTATATATATATATATATATATATATATATATATATATCTTTATATATATATATATATATATATATATATATATATATCTTTATATATATATATATATATATATATATATATATATATATATATCTTTATATATATATATATATATCTTTATATATATATATATATATATATCTTTATATATATATATATATATCTTTATATATATATCTTTATATATATATATCTTTATATATATATATATATATCTTTATATATATATCTTTATATATATATATCTTTATATATATATATATATATATATCTTTATATATATATATATATATATCATTATATATATATATATATCATTATATATATATCTTTATATATATATAAATATCTTTAAATATATATCTTTATATATATATATCTTTATATATATATAAATATCTTTATATATATATCTTTATATATATATAAATATCTTTAAATATATATCTTTATATATATATATATATCTTTATATATATATATATATCTTTATATATATATATATATCTTTATATATATATATCTTTATATATATATATATATATATATCTTTATATATATATATCTTTATATATATATATATATATATCTTTATATATATATCTTTATATATATATATATATATCTTTATATATATATATCTTTATATATATATATATATATATCTTTATATATATATATATCTTTATATATATATATATATATATCTTTATATATATATATATATATATATATCTTTATATATATATATATCTTTATATATATATATATCTTTATATATATATATATATCTTTATATATATATATATATCTTTATATATATATATATCTTTATATATATATATATATATATATCTTTATATATATATATATATATATATCTTTATATATATATATCTTTATATATATATATATATATATCTTTATATATATATATATCTTTATATATATATATATATATATCTTTATATATATATATATCTTTTTATATATATATATATCTTTATATATATATATATATATATATCTTTATATATATATATATCTTTATATATATATATATATATATATATATATCTTTATATATATATATATATCTTTATATATATATATATCTTTATATATATATATATCTTTATATATATATATATCTTTATATATATATATCTTTATATATATATATATCTTTATATATATATATATCTTTATATATATATATATAAAGATATATATATATCTTTATATATATATATCTTTATATATATATATCTTTATATATATATATCTTTATATATATATCTTTATATATATATATCTTTATATATATATCTTTATATATATATATCTTTGTATATATATATCTTTGTATATATATATCTTTATATATATATATCTTTATATATATATATATATCTTTATATATATATCTTTATATATATATATATATATCTTTATATATATATATATCTTTATATATATATATATATCTTTATATATATCTTTATATATATATATATCTTTATATATATCTTTATATATATATATATATCTTTATATATATCTTTATATATATATCTTTATATATATCTTTATATATATATATATATATATATCTTTATATATATCTTTATATATATATATCTTTATATATATCTTTATATATATCTTTATATATATATATATCTTTATATATATCTTTATATATATATATATCTTTATATATATCTTTATATATATATATATATCTTTATATATATCTTTATATATATATATATATCTTTATATATATCTTTATATATATGTATATCTTTATATATATATCTTTATATATATACATCCTTATATATATATATTTATATATATCTTTATATATACATCTTTATATATATATATATACATCTGTATATATATATACATCTTTATATATATACGTATTTATATATATATACATCTTTATATATATATGCATCTTTATATATAGACATCTTTATATACATCTTTCTATATATATATATCTTTATATATATACATTTTTATATATATACATTTTTATATATATACATCTTTATATATATATACATCTCTATATATATATATATACATCTTTATATATATACATCTTTTTATATATATACATCTTTTTATATATATACATCTTTATATACATATACATCTTTATATATATATACATCTTCATATATATAAATATTTACATCTTTATATATATATATACATACATATATATACATACATCTTTATATATATATACATCTTTATATATATACACATCTTTATATATAAATATATATATGCATCTTTATATATATATGCATCTTTATATATATATACATCTTTATATATATATACATCTTTATATATACGTCTTCATATATATATATAAGTCTATATATATACATATTTATATATATACATCTTTTTATATATATATGCATCTTTATATATACATCTTTATATATATACATTTTATATATATATATATATACATACATCTTTATATACATATATATATACATCTTTATATATACGCCTTTATATATATACACACCTTTATATATACACACCTTTATATATATACCTTTATATATATATACCTTTATATATATATATATACATCTTTATATATATATATACATCTTTATATATATATACATCTTTATATATATATATATACATCTTTATATATATATATACATCTTTATATATATATATACATCTTTATATATATATATACATCTTTATATATATATATATATACATCTTTATATATATGTACATCTTTATATATATACATCTTTATATATATATATGTACATCTTTATATATATGTACATCTTTATATATATATATACATCTTTATACATATATACATCTTTATACATATATACATCTTTACACATATATATATATATACATCTTTATACATATATACATCTTTACACATATATATATACATCTTTATACATATATACATCTTTACACATATATATATATACATCTTTATACATATATACATCTTTACACATATATATATATATACATCTTTACACATATATACATCTTTACACATATATATATACATCTTTATATATATACATTTTTATATATATATACATCTTTATACATATATTCATCTTTACACATATATATACATCTTTATATATATATATACATCTTTATATATATACGTATATACATCTTTACACATATATATATATACATCTTTATATATATATATATATATAATCTTTATATAGATATATAATCTTTGTATATATGTATATATAATCTTTATATATATATAATCTTTACACATATATATATATACATATATATATACATCTTTACATATACATATACATCTTTACATATGTATATACATATACATCTTTACATATATATATACATCTTTACATATATATATATACATCTTTACATATATATATACATCTTTACATATATATATATACATCTTTACATATATATATATACATCTTTACATATATATATATATATCTTTACATATATATATATACATCTTGACATATATATACATCTTTACTTATATATATATACATCTTTATATATATATATATGTACATCTTTTTATATATATATATATACATCTTTACATATATATATATATATATCTTTACATATATATATACATCTTTACATATATATATATATATCTTTACATATATATATATATACATCTTTACATATATATATACATCTTTACATATATATATACATCTTTACATATACATATATATACATCTTTACATATATATATATATATACATCTTTACATATATATATATATACATCTTTACATATATATATATATACATCTTTACATATATATATATATACATCTTTACATATATATACATCTTTACATATATATACATCTTTACATATATATACATCTTTACATATATATACATCTTTACATATATATATATATACATCTTTGCATATATATATATACATCTTTACATATATACACTTGTGCCCGATATTATTCATACCCCTCGGATCTTTGAGATTTCTATGAGAATATTGCTCAAACCAGAAGGTAGACAATATTAAAGGGATTTCAAACAATAAATCAAGCATAAGCATTTAATTTAAACTCAACAAATAAATAAATTATGCAAGTTTGAAACATTATACAAAGAAAAACAATAATGGCACTAGTTCAAAATTATTCATACCTCTCTTACTAATAGTCAATAGCATGCGCTTTATTCTTAATAACTGCCTGTAACCGTTTTGGATATTTATCAACAAGGTTTTTACAAGCATCAACACTGGTTTTTGACCATTCTTCAATGCAGTAGTTCTCCAAATCCCTCAAATTTCTAGGTTTCCGCTTTTTAACTTCAGTTTTCAATATGTGCCAGAGGTTTTCGATAGGGTTCAGGGTGGGACTCTGGCTAGGCCATTCCAAAACATTAATTTGATTATCCTCAAACAATTTCTTGACTATTTTGGCAGTATGTTTTGAATCATTATCCTGTTGAAGGACCCAGTTTGGTCCTAAATGGAGCTTCTCCGCATCCTGTCTAATGTTTTTCTGGAGTATCTCCAAATATTGCTCCTTCTTCATTGTTCCATCTATCTTGACCAAACTACCTGGACCACTAGCCGAAAAGGAGCCCCAAAACATTAGGCTACCACCACCATGTTTCACCGTGGGTATGGTGTTCTTTGGGTTGTAAGCTTCTCCTTTCTTCCTCCAAACGTAAGAAGCATCCATATGGCCAAACAATTCAATTTTTGTTTCGTCAGTCCACAAAATACTTGAGAAAACGGACTCTGGAGAATTCACATGGGTCCTAGCAAACTTTAGACGTGCTGCAAGGTGTTTTCCGGTGTGCAATGGAGTTCTTCTTGGTCTTCTTCCTTTCAGACCATTTTCATGCAGAGTCCTTTGCAATGTTTGCCTTGATATTTTTATGCCAGAAGACTCCAGATTTTCTAAAATGTCCTTAGTAGTGGTGATTGGATTTGCATTAACACTTCTTACAAGATTCCTGGTGGCTCTATCAGACAGTTTCCTTTTCCTTCCTCTACCAATCAAGTTGTTTGTTGTGTGGTGGCTCTGGAATTTTTTGATGATGCTCTGTACTGTTGCTGTGTAGGGACCTCAAATTTCTTGGAAATTGACTTGTAACCTAAACCATCCTTATGTGAATTCACAATTTTAGTCCTAAGATCATTACTAAGCTCTTTTTTCTTCCCCATTCTAATAATTTTTATTATTTTATTGGTTTTCAGTTGATATCATTTTAATTTCTGAAAAATGCAAAAAACGAAATGAAATTAATCAAAGGTTCTATAAAAGCATTCAAAATAAGAATCAAACAGGAAACAAACAGTCAGAAACTCGATTACTACTGAAAATATAAGGGGGTATGATTATTTTTGAACATTGCAGATTTTATAAATAGCTGTATATTTCTTTTATTACAAGTATCCCGAGATTTTAAAATGACGAAAATGATCAGAAGAGGTTTATTAAGAATATGTATCAATATGGACGTAAACAATAAATTCTTACAAAGTTATACCTAATAAACTCAATTTTTAAGGGGGGGGTATGAATAATATCGGGCACAAGTGTATATATATACATCTTTACATATATATATATACATCTTTACTAGTAATTGTCTGTATTTTTGAGATGAGTTGTTTTCATTGATTGAGATTGTCAGACTGACTTCCTCATCTTGGTTGTTATTGTCACAACGTTTCGGCCGTTTTGCCCTCCGGCCTTCGTCAGGTGAACGGTTTGTTAGGAGTCTCGAACCCAACCCTTTATTATTATGTTCGGACTCCAGCTAGGCTTTGGGACATAGTTGCTGATTCTCTGTTTTTCAATGTTACTTTTTCACTGCCTTCGTTCAGGATTGAACTCAGCACCTTTGGGTAACTGTAAACTTTGATACAACGTCTAGGACCGCTCGGCCATATGTCACTAGGACAATTCTTAGTTGGTTTTTGTTAATGTTAAACCTATGTTGTTATTCAAGGTTTTCTCTCTCTATCAGAGGTGTCCAAATTGCATTCAGCTCTATGCTTGGTTTGCTCAGTAGGTTGTTATGTCCGAGCATGTGAGCTGTTTCTTTAAGTTTTCTCACTTTCCAGTGGGTCTCTCTGTTTATTATTTTTACTTCATCCCATAGGGGGCGATGATCCCCCCTCTCCATCCAGACATGGTTGGCTATACCCGATTTTTTCCGTCTCCCCTTTAGTTACCGCTTTTCGGTGTTCTTCCACCCTTACTTTAAGGGGGCGGCATGTTTCACCCTTGTAAACCTTTCTGCAACTGCATGGGCGCCAAATCAAGAAGCTCACAAAGCTCAAAGACCAGAGGATTGTAACATCAAAACACCGCTCACCTGTGAAAGCGGTCATCAACCTCAGCAGCCACCAACTGAGTCACTCAGAGGAAGCAGTACTAAATAAAGGTCTCAACTTCGCAACAACAACCAAACGCGTTCCATTCTTAGATATCATAACACACATGGAAGATATAGCCCTGAGAATCCCATCAACCCAAGGTGATGAAATAAGATGGAAAGTGAGACAAGTACTCGAGAAAGCCAAGCCTCCTAAATCAAACATCTCTCGGGAAGATAGGCTGGCTATAAGAAACCTACAGGGTGACAGCAGTATAATAATTCTGCCAGCAGACAAAGGCAATGCTACTGTGGTGATGGACATGTCGGAATACTCTGAAAAAATGGCAGGCCTAATCGCAGATGGTAGCTACGGTAAAATAAAGAAGGACCCAAATTTGAAAACCGAAAGAAAGCTGTTACAAATCCTTACGAAAAACAAGGAACACATCGCTCCGATGAGATATAGACAGCTGGTCCAGCATTACAGTAAGCTACCACATATGTACGGTCTCCCCAAGATACACAAAGACGGTATTCCACTCAGACCCATAGTGAGCTGCCGAGGCTCAGCATGCCACCCACTGAGCAGGTACCTTGTGGATATAATAAACCCATTAGCAGGCAAGTCAGCAACACATGTAAAGAATTCTGCCCACTTCACGGAACTGATCAAGGGAGCACCCATCAGTACAAACCAAATGGTAAGCCTAGACGTGGTTAGTCTGTTCACTAAAGTCCCAACTAGTGAGGCACTAGCAGTAATTCAAGACAAACTAGCTGCGGACCTCTCCATAGAAGAGTGCACATGTGTACCATTGCCAAACTTAATGGAAATGCTGACATTCTGCATAGAAACAACCTACTTCAGAATGGGTACTGACCTATATCGACAAGAGGAGGGACTAGCTATGGGCTCGCCATTATCACCAGTGATGGCGAACATATACATGGAATACTTCGAAGACATGGCCTTAGGTTCAGCTCCCTTAAAGCCCACCATGTGGCTAAGATACGTTGATGACACCTTCATACTCTGGCCCCATCAGGAAGACATCCACTCTCCTAGATCATGTGAACTCAATAAGACCATCGATACAGTTCACAATGGAGAAAGAAAAAGATAACCAAATGGCCTTCCTTGATATACTCATATCACGCACAGAGCATGGGTTTAAGACATCCGTATATCGCAAACCTACCTTCACCGGACAATACCTAAACTTCAACTCCCATCACCCATACAGTATCAAACATGGAATCGCACGCTGCTTACAACATCGAGCAGAGACAATAAGTAGCGACACCATTACATACCACCAAGAAATGGTCAGGTTGAAGAATACCCTCCGTCGTAACAACTACCCCGATAGCATACTATCCACCAGACGTGTTAATAGTATAAGAGAGGAGAATGAAACCCAAAACCCTCCAACGGTCTGCCTACCATACATACGAGGCATCTCCGAAAAGATTCAGAGAATATGTGCCCCCTACAACATCAGGACGGTATTCAAAAGCGAGTCAACACTCAGACGACACCTGGTACGAGTGAAGCCCCGCATGGATGAGAACATGACCAAAAACTGCATATACTCCATCCCATGCAGTTGCAGAAAGGTTTACAAGGGTGAAACATGCCGCCCCCTTAAAGTAAGGGTGGAAGAACACCGAAAAGTGGTAACTAAAGGGGAGACGGAAAAAATCGGGTATAGCCAACCATGTCTGGATGGAGAGGGGGGATCATCGCCCCCTATGGGATGAAGTAAAAATAATAAACAGAGAGACCCACTGGAAAGTGAGAAAACTTAAAGAAACAGCTCACATGCTCGGACATAACAACCTACTGAGCAAACCAAGCATAGAGCTGAATGCAATTTGGACACCTCTGATAGAGAGAAAACCTTGAATAACAACATAGGTTTAACATTAACAAAAACCAACTAAGAATTGTCCTAGTGACATATGGCCGAGCGGTCCTAGACGTTGTATCAAAGTTTACAGTTACCCAAAGGTGCTGAGTTCAATCCTGAACGAAGGCAGTGAAAAAGTAACATTGAAAAACAGAGAATCAGCAACTATGTCCCAAAGCCTAGCTGGAGTCCGAACACGGTACCCCCGTAATAATAATAAAGGGTTGGGTTCGAGACTCCTAACAAACCGTTCACCTGACGAAGGCCGGAGGGCAAAACGGCCGAAACGTTGTGACAATAACAACCAAGATGAGGAAGTCAGTCTGACAATCTCAATCAATACATCTTAATATTTATATATATACATCTTTACATATATATACATCTTTACATATATATATATATATATATACATTTTTACATATATATATATACATCTTTACATATATATATATATACATCTTTACATATATATATACATCTTTACATATATATATATACACATCTTTACATATATATATACATCTTTACATATATATATATATATACACATATGTACACATCTTTACATAGAAATAAGAGTGTGGGTGGTTTGATGTGCGAATGCTGCATGTGAATTGTAAAAATTTTACTTGTCATCATTGCTTTATGTTCAGACAATCTTCATCATCATCACAACCTGCAAAAATCCAAATGATATGCAAGATATGCAGTTATCAATAATAATTAGAATATTGTTCATCATTGAATAAGAATGGTGAAGTAAACGTTTAAAACAAATTATAAAAAAATCTTTATGCATATCAATATGTTCTCTATTGGTTCCCTGACAAAGGAGGGATTGGATCTTGTAATTCACTCCCCCGTTAATTTATTCACACTTTTCTCAATAACTCCACTTTGGATTTTTTTTTTTGGGGGGGGGGGGAATTTTGCACAAGCATTAGTCATGGTGAAAATAAACTTTTATTACCAGAATGGATTTTCCAGGATAAGTTTGGCGCTCCCCCCCCCCCCCGGGAGCATTATAGGTGTAAAATTGCTCGAAAATTGTTTGTTTGTTTGCACTTTTCTCTTGAATTTTAAAAAATTTGCCACAGACATTAGTCATTGTAAGAAACAATTTCGGCCAGAGCAGATTTTCCAGTCTAACTCAGGTTGCTGCTCTAGAGGGCATCATAGGGGTAAAATTGTCCCACAAATCATTCATCTGCTTGCAATTTTCCCAATAACCACGCCTTTGATATTTTTGAAATTTTCCACAAATATTAGTCATGCTGAAAGTAGATTGTTCACTTGTCCAGAGGGAGCGCGCATGATTGGCTTGTTTCCAGATTATAAAACATTTTATTTACGTTTTCCACTTCCAACAATAATTGAATAGAATATTTATTTTTCATAGAAATCTTACAAAATTAAAAACACTTAACTGAAAAAATTTAAAATATCTTGGAATATTCAAACTAAAAACTCCCCCCTTAACAATACAGTTATTTAAAGAGAAAAAATACATTAGAAATGGATTACATTAATAGGTAGATTTAAAAAAAAAAAAACAATTATTTTCGTAAATTTCTGGATGTACAAGCATGTATTTAAAAGACTTTGATATTTTTGAAATTTTCCACAAATATTAGTCATGCTGAAAGTAGATTGTTCACTTGTCCAGAGGGAGCACGCATGATTGGCTTGTTTCCAGATTATAAAACATTTTATTTACGTTTTTTCACTTCCAACAATAATGGAATAGAATATTTATTTTTCATAGAAATCTTACAAAATTAAAAACACTTAACTGAAAAAATTTAAAATATTTTGGAATATTCAAACTAAAAACTCCCCCCTTAACAACACAGTTATTTAAAGAGAAAAAAAATACATTAGAAATGGATTACATTAATAGGTAGATTTTAAAGAAAAACATTCACACAATTATTTTCGTAAATTTCTGGATGTACAAGCATGTATTTAAAAGACTATGAACAATTGGAAAACAAAAGGTGCAAAAACTCTTGTGAAACTGCATTTTTGCACAAATGATGGAAGGAATTTGTTATTAAAAATGAAAAAATATAGAGAAGGGAATTATTTTTTTCTTAAATATGAGCCTTTCATTTTCTTGAGAATTTCACATATAAAAGAGAAACAACGTTTTACCTGAGAAGTGTAGGTGTCCACATTTCTCTAGAAATCCTGTACTACTACAAATTCATTTGTACACCTGTTTTCTAGTAAATGAAAAATGACAAAATATATGCAAATACGCACAGGAGATTATCATATATGCTAACTCCTGCAAATACGTACTTAAGATGGATGATTTCCTTGTCAATTTTAAGTGAAAAAGAATACAATAGTGATGATAGGTAGATTAAAAAGCATTCACGATATTAATATTTTGTGTGGATCTTCAAATCTGTATGAATATGCAGATTTTTTTATTGTTTGAAGTAAAAGAAAAACTGCAAAAACTCTTCCAAAACTTGAATATACACACCTGGTGCTACCAGATCAGGCTGCCCGAAGATATTGGCTTCCTGAGATGAAATGCAACTAACATTGATGCTTTTTGTTTTTCTACTTCCTTTTGCAAAACTTAATTATGTTCTGCAAAACAAAAGCAAGAATAACAACCCACCTTTTTCCCATTTCCCTTTTCTTTCTATCTCCCCCACTTCCTGACTGTTTTCCTTACTTAAAATGTACCAAAAATTAATACTGTAACTCTTTTTCCATCCTCCATTGCAAAACTTATTCATGTTCTGCAGGGCAGGGAACAAAACCGATAAAATCCACTATAAAACAACCAAACCAAACTCTACAAACTAGTGATTAGAGATAGAAAGAACTTGAAGAATAAAAACCTTGTAAAAAATAACTGGATGCAACATGAATACTGGATTCGGCATTAAATAACCTGAAAAGGGTTGATATGCCGTAAAACAAACCAACCAAACCAAAGAATATACACACACAATGGGAGGATTTTTTTGTTAGAAATACAAAGATATAGAGAAAATAGTTATTTTCTTGGGAATTTTATTTGATAAGACATAAAACAGAAACCTTTTTAATTGCATTTCTCAGGAATTCTACATATTAGGTTGACAAAAAAGTTCTTACAGTTTTTAACTTATAAATTCAGATAAACATATCTCGGTTCAAACATGAGATTATTCATCAAAATAAACACCATCAGAATCAGCACATTTTTGCCAATGCAAAACAACTATATTATGCCAGTAAGATAAAAAGCTTGCATTCTGGTGGCGACAAAATCACTGAAGGCGTTTTTTATTGCTTAGGTTTTGGAAGCATTTCTCATCCAGAAAGTTGTCAAGATGCTTGTAAAAGCAGTAATCGGTAGGTGAGAGGTCTGGTGAGTATGACGGATGAGGCAGAGTTTTGTAGCCCAATTCGTTCAACTTCTGCAGGATTCATTTAGCAATATGCAGTCAAGCATTTTCATGGAGGAGAATTGGGCCTTTTCTGTTGACTTATGCTGGGTGTTGTTGTCGAAGTTTCTGATGCATTTAATTCATTTGTTGACAGTACGTCTCTGCAATAATAGTTTTGCCTGCATTCAAAAACTGTAATGGATGAAACCATCACCATCATAGACTGTAATGGATGAGACCAACACCATCGTACAGTCTGCATGATTTTTTTTGGTGCAACTCTGGCTTTAGGGAATGTTGTGGAGCTTCATTTGCATCTAATCACTAAGCTGAGTGTCGTTGGTTGTCATAATGAACCCACTTTTCATCACAAGTCAAAACTCGGTTTGAGAAACAGGTTGTTCTAGTTGCTTAAAAGAAGGGAAGATGACACTTCATAGCAATGTTTCTTTTAGTTGTCTTTTCATTTATCAAGTTTTTGTCTTTCCAATCACTTCCAAATAGTTGGAAATCTTGTACATTACATCTAAAGATAGATTAACCTAAACGTAGATTCCATGCTCAAAGCTTCTTTCTTAGAACTGCACGCCTGTGGAATTGTCTTCCGTTTTCCTGCTTTCCAGCTGACTACAATATGGTTGTCTTCAAGTCAAATGTGAACAAGTTTCTGATGAGCCGTTCCACTTAAGTTAACAAATTTACCGAACTTCCATTACTATCAATTACTATATTGTCCTTTTGACTACTGTACACTCTTTTACCCTTATCCTTGAGTGGCCTATCGGCCTTGATAAGTGGTGACGCCTATGAAAAAAAAAGAAAAAATTCAGAAGCAAGTTCTCTAACAGTTGTACGCGGATTGATTTTGACTTTATTAACTCTATTGATCAGTGTCAACCGCCGATGACCAACCACTACACTCAGCTTCAAGACTCTTGTCGCCACCACAAAATTTCTTAAACCACCATTGATATCATGAGCTATTTCAGCAGCTTTTTGGTTTAGTTTTAATTGAAATAAGAAAATTGTGTGATTTTGCTTTTTTTTTTTTGCATCTTGTATACAACGTTCTGAAAATAAGACAATTGTTTTAAAACGATTGTAATATAGATAGAGTGAAAAACGCTCTTTAAAATGGTATGTAAAGTAAAGGCATTGTAACAAAGACTTATTTGAAAGTACAGCATTTTAAATCAAAATTAAAAATTCAGCAAGAACTTTCTTCTCAACTTTATACGTACAAATCCATAGAATAGATTAACCATTTTCTTGCAAAATTTGTACATTATCGTTTTCTAATAAATTCAGGATGCCAAATATATGCAAATAAGTGCAGGAGAGAAAACATTTTCCTGGATTTTTATTTTCACTCGGTTCAATTATGAAGTAAATAAAGTGCTCTATCTGAAATTCCATCCAAATTCCAGAGTTCAACAGAAACGTTCCCGACTTCAATAAGTTACACCTGAAGAAGGTCAGAGGTTGCATCGACCAAAATGTGGTGACAGGTACACTCAAGATGATAAAGCAGTCCGAATAACCCAAATAATACGAATATGTAGTATCTGTTTTGATACTAGGTGTTTCATAGTCTTATTAACCAGTTGTATTGTGTTTTTTTTTTTTTTTTATTATATTTTCACCCCAAACAAGGCACATTGCCACATTGGTGTAGGGGGCTACTATCAGAGGCAGCAACTACTGAGGCACTATGTAGGGATTTGGGCAGCAAGATGTCGGTTCACGTTGCACTTGAATTTCTGCATGTCAGTACAATTAGGGAAGCAGGAACCTGGAATGGAATTCCAGAGTCTAGCGGTTCTGAGGAAGAAACTACTGGAGTAGAAAGATCTTTTACATCTAGGGATCTCTACTGTGTGGGAGTGGGATTTAGCTACCTGTCGGGTTTGTCGACATCGTGGGGGCACAAGTGTCTGCAGTTCGTCAGAGCATTCACCATTAAAATACTTGTAGAACAGGCAGAGGGATGCAACGTTTCATCGATGGGACAGAGGCTGAAGCTTAGATGCCAGTTCAGGGCGTATCAGATTGGCGACTCTCTTTTGAACCTTGTCTAGGAGAAAGAGACTAGTAGCAGATGCACCATCCCAAATGTGACAACAATACTCCATACATGGGCGAATGGTGGCCTTATAGAGGTACAGGATACTTTCAGGTGTCAGTAGTTTTCTAGCATGGTAGAGAGATCCTACTATAGAAATATCAGATGTTTAAATGAATATATTAGATCGAGTATATACAGCTAAAAAACTAATCCCTGTAAACTGTGGATCTTCATTTGTACAAACACTTTACTTAAAGAAACAAATGCTTGTCACACATTAGACACTACCCTCCTGTATCTAAGGTTTCTCTATACAGGAGTTTGTCAGGACAACCTGGCATGAGGATACTTTTCCTCTACAGGTAAACCCAGACTAAATATTCAGAAGCACATAGTATTCATATTCAAAATAAGATGCCTCAGTGTGGCTAGCCAATGCTGGCTCTTTTAGGAATGGTGCACTTTCTTTAAATGGTGTTACCTCAGATAACAGCAGAAAGCAGCATATTTTTCTTTTCACAGGAATCACCACTTATCAAGGTCCGGAGGCCACTCGAGGATAAGGGTTAATCGGTATACATTAGTCAATGTGATTATAGTGTGTGGGAATTTTGTAAATTGGATTATTTAGGGGGACGGTTCATCAAGAAGTTGTTTACATTGGACTTGAAGACAATCAGATTGTAGCCAGCTGGAAAGGAGGCAATCAGAAGAGAGTTCCACAGGCGTGCAGTTCTAGGAAGCTTTGTTTATGTAATCTGCATTTAGATTTAGACACAGATAGAGTGTGGGAAATCATTGATAGTGGTTCCAGCTATATGAGTGTTTATGGTGAAAGTTTGGCGAGGTGGGATCATAGATTGAAGTTCAGCTGAGCATTTGCCATGAAAATAACGATAAAGGAGAAACAGGCTCGCAACATCTTTTCTGTGGGAAAGAGGTTGCAGGGAAGAGAAAAGGGTATCCCTCACTAAGCTATGAAGTCTATTTTGAACCCTGTCAAGGCAGGATAGACTGCTTCAAAAGAAATTCTTTTCCTGGAATCCAGTAAACCAAGAGACCATAAGAAATGTATATTATGACATATTTAAATTGTTCGTTGGGGAGAGGAAATTTGATGTTTGTAATTTCTTTCTTAACTCAGTGTTTGCGAGTTAAATAATTGTACCTATTTACAATGCCTCCCCACGGGACAGAGTTAGACACCATGGTCGTTTTTTAACGTGGAGAAAAGGTACAAAAATAAAAAATTGTCTCAGTCGTGAAGGGCTGCTCCTCCACCGAAAGAGAACAAGATATGGCAGTGCAGCATCTGAAGAACAGATACTACACTTTGATCTTGGCCAAAAGGTCAATAATTGTAATGGAATATTCAAATATTTATGTATCTAAGATATCAAGCGGAAAAAGTGGCTCTTGATTTCCTAGACTTTCAATTGAAGTAAAATAAAAACAAAAAAGTGAAAAACTATTCTCCTGTAATATCTGTAAATGTACTTTTTGGCTAATATCATTTATCATTGAATATTAATGAAAGATATAGTGTTCAAAACATAAATTGAGTACTGAAAAAACTTCTTTATTAATATATATTATTATATACTTATTGTTTATTATAATTATTAATATATATATATTATTATATAATTATTGTTTATTATAATTATTTATTAATGTATATATATTATTATATAATTATTGTTTATTATAATTATTAATATATATATATTATTATATAATTATTGTTTATTATAATTATTTATTAATATATATATATATTATTATATAATTATTGTTTATTATAATTATTAATATATATATATTATTATATAATTATTGTTTATTATAATTATTATTAATATAATAATTGTTTATTTTAATTATTTATTAATAATAATATAATAATTGTTTATTATTTATTAATAATAATGTAATGATTTTTTATTAAAATTATTTATTAATATATAGTATTATACAATTATTGTTTATTATAATTATTAATATATTATAATATAATTATTGTTTATTAAAATTACTTATTACTATATATATTATTATATAATTATTGTTTATTATAATTATTAATATATATATTATTATATAATTATTGTTTACTATAATTATTATTAAAATAATAATTGTTTTTTACAATTATTTATTAATAATAATATAATAATTGTTTGTTATAATTATTTATTAATAATAATATAATAATTGTTTATTTTAAGTATTTATAATTAATAATATAATAATTGTTATAATTATGTATTAATAATAATATAATAATTGTTTATTTTAATTATTTATTAATATATATATATATATATATTATGTAATTATTGTTTATTATAATTATTTATTAATAATAATATAATAATTGTTTATTTTAATTATTTATTAATAATATAATAATTGTTTATTTTAATTATTTATTAATAATAATATAATAATTGTTTATTAGACTTATTAATAATATTATAATAATTTATTTTAATTATTTATTAATAATAATATAATAATTGTTTATTATAATTATTTATTAATAATAATATAATAATTTATTATAATTATTTATTAATAATAATATAATAATTGTTTATTATAATTATTTATAATTAATAATATAATAATTGTTCATTATAATTATTTATTAATAATAATATAATAATTGTTTATGATATTTATGTATTATTAATAATATAATAATTGTTTATTATGATTCTTTTTAATATATATTATATAATGATTGTTTGTTATATTTATTAATAATAATATAATAATTGTTTATTATAATTATTTATAATTAATAATATAATAATTGTTCATTATAATTATTTATTAATAATAATATAATAATTGTTTATGATATTTATGTATTATTAATAATATAATAATTGTTTATTATGATTCTTTTTAATATATATTATATAATGATTGTTTGTTATATTTATTAATAATAATATAATAATAATTGTTAATTTTAATTATTTAATAATGATATGATAATTGTTTATTACTATTATTATAAATAATATTATAATTGTAAATTATAATTATTTTTAATAATATAATTATTGTTTATTAAAATTATTTATTATTAATAATATAATAATTGTTTATTAAAATTATTAATTATTAATAATATAATAATTGTTTATTAAAATTATTTATTATTAGTAATATAATAATTGTTTATTAAAATTATTTATTAATAATATAATAATTGTTTGTTATAATTACTTATTAATAATAATATAATAATTGTTTATTTTAATTATTTATTAATAATAATTTAATAATTGTTTGTTATAATTATTAATAATAATATAATAATTGTTTATTTTAATTATTTAATAATATATACTATTATATAATTATTGTTTATTATAATTACTAATTAATAATTATATAATTATTGTTTATTATAATTATTAATTAATAATAATATAATTATTGTTTATTATAATTATTTATTAATAATAATATAATAATTTGTTATTATAATTATTTATTAATAATAATATAATAATTGGTTATAATTATTTATTAATATATATATTATATAATTATTGTTTATTATAATTATTTATTAACATACATATCATATAATTATTGTTTATTATAATTATTGATATATATATTATATAACTTTGGTTTTTTATAAATATTTATTAATAATGATATAATAATTGTTTATTTTAATTATGTATTATTAATAATATAATTATTGTTTATTATAATTATTAATAATAATATGATAATTGTTAGTTTTAATTGTTTATGTATAATAATATAATAGTTGTTTATTATAATTATTTATTAATAATATAATAATTGTTTATTTTTATTAATTATTAATAATATAATTATTGTTCATTTTAATTATTTATTAATAATTATAGAATAATTGTTTATTCTTTATTATAATTATTTATTAATATATATATTATATAATTATTGTTTATTATAATTTTTGATTAATAATAATATAATAATTGTTTATTATAATTATTTATTATTTATAATATTATAATTGTTTATTAATAATGATATAATATAATAATTGTCTTTTTTTAATTATTTATCAATAATAATATAATTGTTTATTGTAATTATTTATTAAAATATATGATATTATATAATTATTGTTTATTATAATCATTTATTAATAATAATATAATAATTGTTTATTATAATTATTATTAATAATATAATAATTGGTTATTATAATGATTTATCAATAATAATATAATTGTTTATTATAATTATTAATATATATGTGTATTATAATTATTATAATGTATTTATATTTAATAAATTTATAAATTATAATTTATATTTGTTAATTTATAATTTATTATAATTATTATGTTTATTATAATTATTTATTAATATATTTTCTTTATTTGCAGCTACAAAGAACGTTTTTCAACCCCAGCAAAAATCGATGAAAATGTTTAGTCGGAGTTTTTCTATGATTACAGAAATTTTGAAAGATTAAGAACCCTTTCAACCAAAAATATTTTTAAAAACTTTCTCAATAACTTCATTGGAGACTTAATAACGGAGAAATATGCAATAAATAGTGATGACATTACATATGCAATAAGAAGATGAAAAAAGTCCTTCACAATATTTTGTAAACTTGTATGCAAATATTTATAGATAATTTAAAGTGAAATGAGAAAAGTACATAAAATCTGACAAAGCTTCAATGTGCACTATATTTCCAATGCAAAGAATTTATTTTACTTATGTTTTGTCACTACGATTTGATAAGACATAGAGATATAAAAAGAAAAGCATTGTATTATTATATTATTCTGAATTTCTAAGCAATTTTGTACAAGAACTCATGTGAATACTGAATACAAACCACTTGTACATTTCGCTCATATTCACTTTCTAATAAATTCAAGATGATATGCAAATACACAAGAGATATACAATATAAAGCAGAGAAAACATTTTGCCTGCAAAGTATATAAGCATGCATATCTGTACAAGATAGGAACCATTTACCTTTAGTATTTATACATGTTTGTTTAGAAATAAATTCAAAATGACAAAATATATAAAAATAGGCACAGGTGAGAAAACCTTTTTATGTGAGAAGTATATAAGTCTACGCTTCTAAAGAATACTATATGATAACTTCTGCAAATCGATAGTGGAGACGAACCATTTTTTTGTCGAATTTGTGGACTATCGTTTTCTGGAGAATTCAAGATGACAAAATATATGCAAATACAAAAGGAGAGATGCTATATGGAGCAGAAAACATTTCACTTGAAAAGTATATAAGTCTGCAGTTCTAAAAAAAACCTATATAACTGCAATTCCATACTGTATATGAACCATGTACTTTTAGAATTTATATATCTTAGTTTATTAATAAATTCGCAATGAAAAAATATATGTAAATATGCACAAGTGAAAAAACATTTCAGCTGAGAAGTATATAAATCCGGAGTTCTTAAAAATCTTATATGATACCTTTTGCAAATTGTTACTGGATGATATGAACCATTTACTTTTATAAGTTATGCATCTTAGTTTAATAATTCAAAATGAGAAAATATATACAAATACACACAAGAGAGAAAACATTTTACCTAAGAAGTATATAAAGTATATGTAGAATCCTATATGATTACTTCCGCAAAACAAAAAACTTCAAGATGGGAAAATATATTCAAATACGATATATAATAACTTTTAAAAATTGATAGTAGAGACGAACCATTTACTTGTAGAATTTATATCTCATCGTTTTTTGGGTTTTTTTTTTTTTTGATAAATTCAAGATGACGAAATATATGCAAATACGCACAGGGGAGAAAACATACTGCTGTGAACAATGTGGATCTTCGTTTTCACTAAATTCTAAGCTGCGTGTGCACATGCGAGTCCATGCGGGTAAAAGAGTAATCCCCTGCAAACTGTGTGGATCATCGTTTTCGCAAACGTCCCACTTAAAAAGGCACATGCTTGTGCACACAGGCGAGAAACCATTCTCCTGCCAAATCTGCGAATGTACTTTCTCCGAGAAGTCGCGATTGACCATACACATGAGGAAGCATTCAGGAGAGAAACCATTTGCATGTGAAATGTGCAAGGCTGCATTCACGGATAAGTCGACGCTGAAGAAACATATCCGCATACACACTGGGGAGAAGCCATTCATCTGTGAAGTCTGTGGCTGCGCTTTTTCGAACAATTCCAACTTGAAAGTGCACCTTCGCGTTCACACCGGAGAGAAGCCATTTTCCTGTGAGATGTGCGGCACCGCTTTTTCCCAAGAATCGCATCTAAAGCGGCACATCCGCATCCACACCGGCGAGAAGCCGTTCACCTGTGAAGTCTGTGGTTCAGCGTTTTCACAGGAATCGTACATCAAAACTCACATGCGGATTCATACTGGGGAGAAACCGTTTTCCTGCAAGGTTTGTCCATCTTCGTTCTCGGATAAGTCAACGCTGAAAAGACACATTCAAATACACACAGGAGCAAAACCATTCTTATGTGACATCTGTGGTTCAGCCTTCTCACGCAATTCGCAATTAAAGCGGCATGCAAATACACACAGGAGAAACATATTTATATGAGATTGGTAAGTCTTTAGTTTCAGACTGCACATTGTTTATGCATATTAATGAGAAAATATTTTCTTGTACTATTTGTAGATTTTCTAATCAATCTAGTTTAAGAAAACCTGTTAAAGCATGAAGTGAAACCGTCTGGGAAAGACTGGTCTTATGAAATAACATCTTTAGAAAATATGTGGAATGAATCTTGAAATTCGAAATTGAAGCAACATGCAAATACGCACAGGAGAAACATTTTTATATGAGATTGGTAAGTCTGTAGTTTCAGACTGTTTATTATTTATACATATAAATGAAAAGACACATTCAAATACACTCAGGAGTGAAAATTGGTAAGTCTTTAATTAACATTGACACATCTGTTCCCATTGGATCACCAAAGTTAAGCAACGTCAACCCTGGTAAATACTAAAATGAGTGACCATTTAGAAATTGTAGATACTACACGTGCTCTTTGATTATCTCAGCATTGTTTCCAGTCTTTTAGCACAAGCAGAAGATGTGCGGTTCGGAATTGCACAACACTTGTCTCACAATTAAATATGGTTGTCTATCATTTAAAAGAATTGTCAGTAAGTGTATGAGTCTAAAAGTCAGAAACTACATAATATACATCAATAAAGTCAATGTATTTTTTGAATTTACTGATAAGTTCATTTTGAAAAAACATATTTGAATGCTAGTCTGTGAAAGACTGGCTTAATAAAATAACATCTATAAATATAAAAGCGAAAATGTATGTATGTATGTACGCTTTTCCTCGATGTCCACAAAAGGCTTCTTTCAGAGAAGCGCTCGCTCGCGTCACAACTTAAAATTTTTTATATCATCAATAAATTGTAATATCTCACAGTTAACCATGGAGCTCGCCTGTCTATTTAATTTTATTGACTTTCAAACGTTAATTATTCCACATTTCCCGCATCGGCATGCGTTACATTCGGTATTAAAAAAAAGCGAAACTCGACTCTAATCACAGGCCCAGAGCCAGTGGTCTCTAGAGAGCTAAGTAACATTTGGTCAATGTCGACTTCGTCATATCAGCTGGTAGCTTTTCATTTCGAGACGAGGGAGCGGGTTTTTAAAAACAAACAAACCGATTTATTGACCTCATTAAAAACTGTCCCACACAAAATGCTAACTGCTGAATAGCTATCGCCGTCACGTCAATCAAAAACGCGCACCTGTTTTTTTTTTTTCACACTTTACTATTTTCCAACTGCACGTCGTCAAGGCTTCGTTTTTTTTTTTCACATTTCGGGTTTTTTTCACACACACCTACAAACGCCTGGGCAACGCAGGGTACCCCTCGCTAGTTTTTATGAAATGAATCCTGAAATTGTCAATTGAATCAACATGCAAATACATGCAAGAGAAACATTTTTATATGAGATTGGTAAGTCTTAATTTCACATTTTTCATTAAATCACCAAAGTTAAGCAATGTTTTGCCTGGTCAATACAAAAATGGGAGACCATTTGGGAATTACAGGCACTGTATGTGCTCTCCAATTATCTCGGCATTATTTCTAGTTATCTAGCACTTCTTGCCACTGGACTCAAGAAATGCCAATTAGTAGAGGTGTAGATTGTGAAACCCTTGTCTCACATGAAGCTACACTTACAGATGGTACCCATTATCGGGTTTGTATTACTGTACACATAGATTCGAAAAAGTTGTCACAAAACAAAATACTATTAAAAACTCGCCGAATATATGTCAAGCTATGTCACGGTAACATATATTGAGCGAGTTTTTAACACTACTATATTATCCAGTTTTTTATTTATAACACCTTTTCCCAAACTTACCGTGTTAAAGAGGGAGTCAGACGCCATCTTGAATTTTCCAATACATCGGTAAACACTGTATAGTTTTCGAGCTGAATAAACATGTTACATTGAATAAAAACACGAAAAATATATCCAGTTTGGTAGAAAAGTAACTTATCTTGCTTTTGATAACATTTATTTGTTATATATTTGTTTTTTGACAACTTTTTCGAATCTATGTGTACAGTAATACAAACCCGCATTGTCTCTTGAGATCGAACAGAGGCATTGTATGTAAGTCTTTAGTTTCAGACTGGTCTTGTTTATACATACAAATGAAAAACTATTTTCTTGTACTGTTTTTAGATTTTCTAATAAATCTAGTTAAAGAAAACGTGTTAATACATAAAGTGAAACTGTTTTCATGTGAAATTTATGATTATGTCTTGCCGGAAATTGAAAATAATAATCTATATATGCAAACGAGAAAATATTATTGTGTGCTGTTTGTAGATTCTTTGATAAATCTAATTTTGCAAAACGTTAATACATAAAGATAAATCAATTTCCCAATAATTATAGGTATTTGCCTTTCTAGAAATTTCCAAATTAAATATATTATATAAAAGAATTGTCAGTATTCATATGAATCTAAAAGTCAGAAACTACGTAATATACATCGACAAAGTCAATGTATTTTTTTTAATTTACTGATAAATCCACTTTGAGAAAACATAATCGAATGCAAGTCTGTGAAAGGAAGAAATATACTGGTTGTGATAGGAGCAACTGTTCTTAGAAATGTTCTTGGAATGAATCACTGAATTACTTAGCTATAGTGAAATACAGATAGCAGCTATAACTGAAATACAGATAGCAGCTATAACTGGAATAGTATCTGTTTTTAAAAAACGCCCTTGGATATCAATTCCATTCATAATAAAATCAAGTGTTAGCCTCAAGAAGGAGCCCCATGATCTTGTAAACTAACTGAAGCTAAGAAATTAAGAAAGAATTGTGTGAAATATATAATTCAAAGTTATATGGCCACACTCAAGATATTTTTTATAAAATGTGTGACTCTTTATTTGCCAAGGATTCACATCTAAAAAGGTACACCCTAATCCACACTAGTAAGAATTGGACTTTAAGGGACGCTTAGAATCTTAAAAAGATCTCTTGGTTGGAGTATATGAGACAGCGTGTGAATGTCTAGCCCTAACCTCTACTAGAAAAACTGATAAGAAAAAAAACAAAATTTTTGAGAAGCCATCTAGCTGTGAAGTGTTGGCTCGCCATTTTCCTAGGAATTATATATCAAAACTCATATGCAACAGGGCTTATGAAGAAGAACCTGAAGTCCTACCTAACTAATATTCCTGGTGAATCAAGTGCAAAATAGATCCAGACAATTGCACTTAAGGAAACAACAAAGATACTAAAAAGAGCTCTCGGCTGGTTTCAATAAAAAGCCGGGCAATGTTGGCAGCTGGTTTGGCTGCCCCATACCCAACGTTACAATCTTCAAAGGAAGAAAATTAAAAAAAAAAAGAGAGAAGCCATTTTCCTGTAAGGCTTGTGGGTCTTTGTTTTCAAGTAAATCAACATGAAATAACACATTCAAATACACAGGTCTAATGCATCTGCTACTAGGCTCTCGCTCATATGCAGGGTTTAAAAGAGAGTTGCCAACCTAATAGGTCCCATATTGTCAGCAAGCCTTCAACCTCTGTCCCATTGATGATTTGCTGCACACATCTGTTTTACAAGTATTTTAATGGTGGCTGCTGTGACAAACTATGGGCTCTTGTAACCCCTCGACATAAATACCCTTGACAAGCAGCAAAATCCCACCCCTACACAGTATAAATCCCTAGATACCGGATATCCTTCTACTCAAATAGTTTCATTGCTTAAACTTTGTAATTTCCCTTCTGGATCGGTGACTGTACTGACATGCAGAAGTTCAAGTGTAATGTAAATAGACATCTTGCTGCTAAACTCCCTACATAGTATCACTGCGAATTATGTCCCAGATAGTAGCTCTCTACATACTGGTGTTAAATACATGTCTGTGACTGGTATGGTAAATGAAGAAATTAAATCATTTTTTTTCTTGAAAAATTTACGTCCAACTTTTATGCCCTCTGCGACTGTTTTTGCATACAAAATTTCGGTTCAGTTTGAGCAAGCAACATCATTGTCTTTATTGAGTCTTGAAAGACAATGGATACCTCCTGTGAGGGTAGCTGTGTGTGTAATATGGATGAAAGGGTTGCATAATTCTTAACCACACCCCTCCTGAATCAGAACTGCTTGAGTCTAGCGGCAAAGAATGTCAAGATATGTAGAGAGCATACACAGCACCAGGAATTTTGGAATGGTCACCCATTCTAGTACTGACCAGATTCAACATTGCTTAACTTTGGTGATCTAACAGAAGTTGGTATGTCAATGTGATTATGCTGTACGAGCAAACCATACCATTACAACACTACATAAAAATAAGAGAAACCATTTGCAGATCTGCGTGTAATTTAATAACACACATGGCATGACGTTTTTTATGTTTATTCTGTATTTTTACAAAATTTAGAATTGCAGATACACATGCAAGGATGTTCATTTTTAAGTCAACTTGAAAATCTTTTGTAAATGCATGCAAGTGTAACCATTTTCATATTTGTTTTCCCCAAAATTCTAAATTTAATTTTATTTGAAAAAAAAAAACAATTTTTTCTCTGAACTGTAACATTATGGATCTTCTAAGGATTATCGTCTGAAAATAGATAAGCAAAAATTGTTTTCCATTTTCTGGTATGTGCTGAGAAATTGCATTGAACTTCCAAAACAAGGAAATAGTTTCTTCGATTTTTTTTTTTTTCGCATGTGAATATTAATGCAATTTTTTTCCCATGCTCGATTTGGAATCATTGGGAATTTGGAATTATTGGGAATTTCTGCAATTTCTTTGTCAAATAACAATTTTGTCCAACTATGCCTTTAACTTTGGCCAGCCAGAGCGAAGAACATCTCTCCCTGAAAAATTTCCTTGTTAGAATAGAACAAAGAACTTATGTTCTCCCCATCCTCATGGCGTAATTTTATGCAGGTTTCTCTCGTTTTATTTTGGTTTTTATTTTTTCCCTTTTGTAATACAAAATTATCAGATGGCAATTGTACTCAATAGAATAGTATTCAATAATTATGGTACTCAATAATATTCAATAATAATAATATTCAATAATAATAATAGTATTCAATAATAAAAGTATTCAATAATTATGGTATTCAATAATATTCAATAATAATAATAGTATTTAATAATAAAAGTATTCAATAATTATGGTACTCAATAATATTCAATAATATTCAATAATAACAATATTCAATAAAAGTATTCAATGATTATGGTATTCAATAATATTCAATAATAATAATAGTATTCAATAATAAAAGTATTCAATAATTATCGTATTCAATAATATTCAATAATAATAATAGTATTCAATAATAAAAGTATTCAATAATTATGGTACTCAATAATATTCAATAATAATAATATTCAATAAAAGTATTCAATAATTATGGTATTCAATAATATTCAATAATAATAAAAGTATTCAATAATTATGGTACTCAATAATATTCAATAATAACAATATTCAATAATAATAATAGTATTCAATAATTATGGTACTCAATAATATTCAATAATAACAATATTCAATAATAATAATAGTATTCAATAATTATGGTACTCAATAATATTCAATAATAACAATATTCAATAATAATAAAAGTATTCAATAATTATGGTACTCAATAATATTCAATAATAACAATATTCAATAATAATAAAAGTATTCAATAATTATGGTACTCAATAATATTCAATAATAACAATATTCAATAATAATAAAAGTATTCAATAATTATGGTACTCAATAATATTCAATAATAACAATATTCAATAATAATAGTATTCAATAATTATGGTACTCAATAATATTCAATAATAACAATATTCAATAATAATAATAGTATTCAATAATTATGGTACTCAATAATATTCAATAATAACAATATTCAATAATAATAAAAGTATTCAATAATTATGGTACTCAATAATATTCAATAATAACAATATTCAATAATAATAAAAGTATTCAATAATTATGGTACTCAATAATATTCAATAATAACAATATTCAATAATAATAAAAGTATTCAATAATTATGGTACTCAATAATATTCAATAATAACAATATTCAATAATAATAAAAGTATTCAATAATTATGGTACTCAATAATACTCAATAATAACAATATTCAATAATAATAAAAGTATTCAATAATTATGGTACTCAATAATATTCAATAATAACAATATTCAATAAAAGTATTCAATGATTATGGTATTCAATAATATTCAATAATAATAATAGTATTCAATAATAATAATATTCAATAAAAGTATTCAATAATTATGGTATTCAACAATAACATTATTCAATAATAATAATAGTATTCAATAATAAAAGTATTCAATAATTATGGTATTCAACAATAACATTATTCAATAATAATAATAGTATTCAATAATAATAATATTCAATAAAAGTATTCAATGATTATGGTATTCAATAATATTCAATAATAATAATAGTATTCAATAATAAAAGTATTCAATAATTATGGTACTCAATAATATTCAATAATAATAATAGTATTCAATAATAATAATATTCAATAAAAGTATTCAATAATTATGGTATTCAACAATAACAATATTCAATAATAATAATAGTATTCAATAATAAAAGTATTCAATAATTATGGTACTCAATAATATTCAATAATAATAATAATATTCAATAAAAGTATTCAATGATTATGGTATTCAATAATATTCAATAATAATAATAATATTCAATAAAAGTATTCAATAATTATGGTATTCAACAATAACAATATTCAATAATAATAATAGTATTCAATAATAAAAGTATTCAATAATTATGGTACTCAATAATATTCAATAATAATAATAATATTCAATAAAAGTATTCAATGATTATGGTACTCAATAATATTCAATAATAATAATAATATTCAATAAAAGTATTCAATGATTATGGTATTCAATAATATTCAATAATAATAATAATATTCAATAAAAGTATTCAATAATTATGGTATTCAACAATAACAATATTCAATAATAATAATAGTATTCAATAATAAAAGTATTCAATAATTATGGTACTCAATAATATTCAATAATAATAATAATATTCAATAAAAGTATTCAATAATTATGGTATTCAACAATAACAATATTCAATAATAATAATAGTATTCAATAATAATAGTATTCAATAATTATGGTACTCAATAATATTCAATAATAACAATATTCAATAAAAGTATTCAATAATTATGGTATTCAATAATAACAATATTCAATAATAACAATATTCAATAATAATAATAGTATTCAATAATAAAAGTATTCAATAATTATGGTACTCAATAATATTCAATAAGAAGAATATTAAATAATAATAATAGTATTCAATAATAATGTTACTCAATAATAATAATGGTACTTAATAATAATAGTACTCAATAAATATTAAATAATAATAGTACTCAATAAATATTAAATAATAATAGTACTCAATTTCAAGTTCTAAAACACAAACCAACTTTTTAGAATCGGAATATAAAACAATATTTAGTGCATCAAAAATATTGAAATAAAAGCAAATGAAAATTTTGGCTAACCCAACACTATCATTTGTGTGCTCTCGCTCATACGCTGGGTTTAAAAGAGAGTTGCCAACCTAATAGGTCCCATATTGTCAGCTAGCCTTCAACCTCTGTCCCATTGATTATATGCTGCACACATTATCTGTTTTACAAGTATTTTAATGGTGGCTGCTGCGGCAAACTATAGGCTCTTGTAACCCCTCAACATAAATACCCTTGACAAGCAGCAAAATTCCACCCCTACACAGTATAGATCCCTAGATACCGGATATCCTTCTACTCAAATATTATCAGATGGCAATAGTACTCAATAGGATAGTATTCAATAATAAAAGTATTCAATAATAACAATATTCAATAATAATAATAGTATTCAATAATAATGTTAATAATAATAATAATAATGGTACTTAATAATAATAGTAATCAATAAATATTGAATATTTTCATGAAAATAGACAACAGAGGAACTGTTTTTGTGAAAATTTATTTTTTTAAAAGACAGATTACGATTAGTAGAAAAGAATTTCTTAAGAAATAAAAGGCAATATGTTAAGTAAGGTCACATATAACATAAAAACATGAGGTTATGAATTTTATGATTAATCAAATTTTTGTCCTTGTTTTAATTTTGATGTGAAACATGTGCACCTTTAATGAAATACATATTTGAAAATATGCAGGGTCTTCCAAAATAATCTGACATTTGTTGATCAAAAAAAAAATTACATAACAATTAAATAAAGAAAATAGTTTTTATTTTTTAATTGTATGTAGAATTCCATTTTATTTTAATTAGGTCAAAATTCATTTATATCTGTATTTATGCATTTTATTAAAGGAAATGTTCCCAAATCATTTGATTTCTTTGTATGGTGATATCGGCTGGCCCACAAGATCACCTAATTTAAACAACTGGTTTTTTTTTTCTTGTGGGAATATTTGAAGTCACAAGTATTCACCTACTGTCCTTAAGAATTAAAACAAGCTATCTGTTCTAAAATTACTACTATTCCACCTGTAATGATCCATCAAGTTATTGAAAACTTTTGTGAAGATCTACAATCGTGTGTTAGTATTGATGGAAAATATTTGGCCAAATTATTATTTAAAACTGTGAGTTATAAAAATGGTATTCTATGTACATTTAAAAAATAAAAAAATGTATCTTCTTAAATTGTTATTTAATTTGGGGGGGGACAAACATGTGTCAGATCATTTTGGGACACCCTGTACACGCAGAAAATATATTATGAGAGAGAAACCATGCTGGATCATTCATCAAAGAACTTGATCAAAATATTGATCATGAGTTAACTTAAAACACATTTAATTTTCTTATATTTTGGTCAAGATTATCGAAAAGGTGAAAATCACAGTTCTCACTCGAACTATGATTCTGATTATCATAGAGACCCGTTATTTGATCCATATTGTAGCCAATGAAGTCCTGGGTATTTTATAACCTTTATATTGACACGATTGTTTGCCAGAGAGAGTTACTTGGTCTGGCATATGAACGTTTTTTGGAATTGTTGTTGCATCCTAGCACAACAACCAGCTCTCCAGGGGGAATAAACAGTATGTAAATAGACAATAAAAGTTCTTTACATCTAAGATGAATCACTAGTATTATCTTGGATTTATTTGACGTCAGCTACATCTGCTGGTGGGTCTCTTCTTGATGTCATTACAGGCAGGATTTTATCGGCGTTGTTGATAGGGACTGCGTGCTGAAATTAAACACCTGTACAAAACAACGAACAAACACATTTTTTCTTATAAAAATAAATTTATTTTATTTTTAACACTTAAGGAGCATTTTAAAGTTGGTGATTGTAGACCCATGTCTATCACCGTCTTGACTTCAACTTTTTATGTCTGCAATGGACAGAGTCTAAGCTTTAACTGTTTATTACAATTCTTCTCTCTTTCAAAGAGAAAGAGAGTGAAAAGAAAGAGAGGGAAAGGAAGAAAAAGAGAGAAACATGCATACACGTTAAAAACAAAGACACTAAAATATTGTTATTATCAAATTCTGATGACAGCAGCCAGGTTTGAGCCTTACCATTGTGCACCCGGTTACATAAACAATTGTCACCCTTGATTTTAATCATATCTGATTGACAATATTTGCTGTAACCGACATGTGTTTTTTTGTTTTTTTTTCAATAATAACGCCTTTCTTTCTTGTCTTCCCACAAGCACAAAGTCAGGCACAAGGTTTGTTAATGCTGAAGCCGCAACTCCACAAAAGAGCTTCTCATGACGTTTCTGAATTTTTTGGATGAGGATTGGTTATTCATATTATCTGGATTCATCAGACTATGGTTACATCGACTGAAACATTTTGAAAATCACACTCAAGATGAGAACAGTAGTCCGATGAATCCAAATAAAGAGTTTCTCATCTTTCGATTTTTCCAAATTTGATTTGATGCTATCTAATAACCACCATCATTTCGGCATGATCCAATAAATAGCTGAGTTACGAAAGTTGCCATAGCAAGACTTTGTGAATACTTCATACAAGGCGAACATACAACTGTGACCCATTATTATATTGTCAAGCAGAGGTATGAAATATCAAGACTCATTTCTGCATGTGTTATTTCAGAATTTTCTGTATCTTTCTTACTAATTGATTCAGATTATATGATTGCATCACAATAAGCTGTACTGGCCTACATTGATGGATGATGTACCAGTAAAGTAGTCGGTTAATAATCATAAAAATACCATGGTTATTTTTTAGATTTCTGCATCGGATAAATAATTAAATGCATTGGTTCTCCTGCAAGGATAGACATAAAACAATAAAGTACTTAATAATTAAAATCATTAACATTTATATAATCTAAAAATACTTTTTTTTTTAAACAATTGCATTAAAGGTGTTAAGCCAGGGTTATCATCCTTTCAAAACAAACACAGAGCAAAAGTTAAAATTTTTGTTCCTTAGAAGTGCTGGATGAGTTTGAATAAACTAAAATACATATTATATACGTATATGTATATGATACATATTTTATGTTATTAAAACTCAACTATTCAAACGTAGACGTATATAACACATATTTTATTTTATTAAAGCTCAACTATTCAAACGTATACATATATAATGCATATTTTATTTTATTCAAAGGCAACTATTCAAACATACGTTTATAATACATATTTTATTTTATTCAAAGTCAACTATTCAAACGTATACGTATATAATACGTATTTTATTTTATTAAAACTCAACTATTCAAACGTATACGTATATAATACGTATTTTATTTTATTCAAAGGCAACTATTAAAACATACGTTTATAATACATATTTTATTTTATTCAAAGTCAACTATTCAAACGTATACATATATAATACGTATTTTATTTTATTCAAAGTCAACTATTCAAACGTAGACGTATATAATACGTATTTTATTTTATTCAAAGTCAACTATTAAAACATACGTTTATAATACATATTTTATTTTATTCAAAGTCAACTATTCAAACGTATACATATATAATACGTATTTTATTTTATTCAAAGTCAACTATTCAAACGTATACGTATATAATACGTATTTTATTTTATTCAAAGTCAACTATTCAAACGTATACGTATATAATACGTATTTTATTTTATTCAAAGTCAACTATTCAAACATACGTTTATAATACATATTTTATTTTATTCAAAGTCAACTATTCAAACGTATACATATATAATACGTATTTTATTTTATTCAAAGTCAACTATTCAAACGTAGACGTATATAATACATATTTTATTTTATTCAAAGTCAACCAGCACTTCTAAGGAACAAAGATCTTAACGTGAATCCCGCGTGACCAACGCTCTGTTCCGAGATTTAAAAAACTACCGTAAAAACAACAAACAGATTTCTGCTTGCTGATTCTCTGCCCCAACAACAACATGACAAAAAAAAAGAAAGACATACTGAAGATGAAGTTTTACTTCAAAATATATTTATGAATTTCAATATAAATTTCAAACAAAATAAATGTCTGTTTATTTTGTAATACTGCGTTGTTTTGGCTTCAAACGTATATAATACATATTTTATTTTATACAGAGCCAAAGTGTTTTTTATTCGTTTTGCAGACTGTTATCGTCATTTTTATAGTTGTTGTCACACCACGTTTCAGCCAACTTATCCTCTGGCCTTCTTCACGTAATTAACTATGACGAGATATGAATGCGGAATCTTATAACTTACCCGAAGGTCAGAGGATGAGTTGGTTGAAACATGGTGAAACAACGGCAATCGTGAAGATGAGGATAACAGTCTGCAAACAGAATGAATGCACTAATTATCAAGCCTCATCCCAATAGATTAAAAAAATAAAAATTCATACAAGAGCGTTTAATCTTGTTCATTTATGCAGGAAAAAATTTTAAACAAGATTTTTCCTCTCGTAAGATTTATTTGTCTAATGCTGCCCTTATAAGCCTGCTTTATATATTGCTAGTGGGGGTGCCCAGGTGTGTGGAGGTATAAAAGAAAAAAAAAGTTTTGGGCAGGTAGGCTCGAACCCGAAGCCTGGAACTTACTACGACGCTAAGAAGGCAGAGAAGTGCGAAGGGTTGAAATTAAATCGTTAAAAAGCAGGTGCTTAAACGAATGTCAACGTCTGCTTTTGTAGGTAAAACATCACCTCATAGAGAAATGAAATCACAGCGTGAATTTTGTAGCATAAAAGTTGCTCAAATTAAAGATAGACACGACCTCGTTTCGTAAATCGGAGATATTACAATCTAGGGAGTCTGCAAAAAGTTGTAAGAATTCGTGATCCCCCCCCCCCACAAAAAAAGCCTTTGCCAGACATACAAAAAAAAATGCAAACACACACACATTTTCGCATTTATATAATAGATTAAAATTATATTTCTGATATAGATACTCTACTCTCATGCCGTTCAAGATCCAAACAACTTTGCTATACACGATCTGGAGGGTTTTCTGTTGCTGCTCTTATCTACCTGCATTATATGCTGTAAGTTTATATTCCTGATCTACAACTAATTTTATCATACATGGGAACATGAACTGGAATAGATACAGTGAGAGCATTGCCAAGGCTGCTGCAAAGAAGGTGAGCTCTTTCTACTGAGCTAGAAAACTACTTACGTCTGAAAGTATCCTGTACCTCTATAAGGCCATCATTCGCCCATGTATGGAATACTGTTGTCACATTTGGGCTGGTGCATCTGCTACTTGTCTCTCACTCCTGGACAGGGTTCAAAAGAAAGTTGCCAACCTTATAGTTCCTGAACTGTCATCTAGGCTTCTGTCTCATCAACGGAATGTTGCATCCCACTGCCTGTTCTACAAGGACTTTAATGGTGAATGCTCTGAACTACAAGCATTTGTAGCCCCTCGACGTGAATCCAACAAGCAACTAAATCCCACTCCTTCACAGTAGAGATTCCTAGGTGTAATAAAGCGTTTTACTCCAATAGTTTATTTCCCAGAACTGTGAGACTTTGGAACTCCCTTCTGGGATTCTGCTTTGCCAACTGTACTGACATGCAGAAGTTCATGTGTCATGTGAACAGACATCTTGCTGCTCATCTCCCTTCATAATACCCTTGCAATTTATGTCCCCGATGGTAACCCCCTACTTCAAAGTGGCTCTGTGCCTTGTTTGGGGTGAAAATTGAAAGAAAAAAAAAAGTTTCTCCATGAAAAATGTCATTATGAAGATTCAAGTACAATCTATACATACGCTTCTTGTTTTTCAACACGTGTTTTTTTTTTTTACTGTAATGGCAACGATTTACTTTTTGTTTACAACTCATTTCTGAAGTCATTTATTTGTCTACTGTATTACACGTACCTTTAAAATTCTTCTCTGACTAATAAACGTTTATTTTATCAAATCCAACTTTTTTCTTTGCCTTCCTTTTTTCTCTTTTATGTGCCATCAAACGTTATACCACACAACCAATGGTAAGCATACACACACAACCCATGGTAAGCATACACATATAAACAATGGTAAGTATACACATACAAACAATGGTAAACATTCACATACAACCAATGGAAAACATTGACATACAACCAATGGTAAGCATATACACAGAAACAATGGTAAACGTACACATACAAACAATGGTAAGTATATACACACAAACAATGGTAAGTATACACACACAAACAATGGTAAGTATACACACACAAACAATGGTAAGCATATACACAAACAATGGTAAACATACACACACAACCAATGGTAAACATACACACACAACCAATGGTAAGCATACACAGAAACAATGGTAAGTATATACACACAAACAATGGTAAACATGCACACAAACAATGGTAAGCATATGCACACAAACAATGGTAAGCATACACATACAAACAATAGTAAACATACAAACAAACAATAGTAAACATACACACAACCAATGGTAAACATACACACACAACCAATGGTAAGCATACACACAAACAATGGTAAGCATACACACAAACAATGGTAAGCATATACACACAAACAATGGTAAGTATATACACACAAACAATGGAAAGCATACACACAAACAATGGTAAGTATATACACACAAACAATGGTAAACATATACACACAAACAATGGTAAACATATACACACAACCAATGGTAAACATATACACACAACCAATGGTAAGCTTACACAGAAACAATGGTAAGCATATACACAAACAATGGTAAGTATATACACACAAACAATGGTAAACATTCACACAAGAAATGGTAAGCATATGCACACAAACAATGGTAAGCATACACATACAAACAATGGTAAGTATATACAAACAAACTATGGTAAGTATATACACACAAACAATGGTAAGCATACACACAAACAATGGTAAGTATATACAAACAAACAATGGTAAGTATATACAAACAAGCAATGGTAAGCATATACACACAAACAATGGTAAGTATATACAAAAAAAACTATGGTAAGTATATACACACAAACAATGGTAAGCATATACACACAAACAATGGTAAGCATATACACACAAACAATGGTAAGCATATACACACAAACAATGGTAAGTATATACACACAAACAATGGTAAGTATATACACACAAACAGTGGTAAGTATATACACACAAACAGTGGTAAGTATATACACACAAACAATGGTAAGTATATACATACAAACAATGGTAAGTATATACAAACAAACAATGGTAAACATACACACACAAACAATGGTAAGTATATACACACATGGAAAAAGTTAACTGCTATTCTCACCTTGGTTATATAAATGTTTCTGATCATGTAACCTCATCAATTTTTCTCAAATGCATTTTTTTAAATTAACAAACCTTCTAGTCAAAGTCAGGAAGCTGAGCACAAATCCAAACTGAGCCATTATGGAGGTAGATTTTTCTCATCCCATCATCCTATTACCAGGTAGATGTTTTAATATATATATATATTAATTTTCTTCATGTTTTCACTTGCATATATAAGTGGATTCTTACCATTTCCTGTACGTTCTCTTTGTTAACATACGTGCACAAAAATGTGTGTGTGTGTGTGTGTGTGTGAGGCTGTATATAAAATCTAGGCAAAGACGTTACTTATCTCTCTCCCCGCTTCATCCAGAACTTTTCGTCATTTTATGACTCTGAGTGGAGCTACTTTCTCTCGTAGGATCAAAGTATTTTACTTTACTTTATCCCCCCTCTTTCTCTCCCCCCCTCTCTCTCTCTCTCTCTATATATATATATATATATACATATATAGTGAGAGAAAAAGTAGGTTGTGAAAATATATATATGGCAATTTAAGCTACACAGAATATTCTGTATTTCATTCTTGTGAGGATTCGTCAGGTATATATATATATATATATATATATATATGATTTTCAGAATGTGAGAGATTGTATAATAAATTCCACAGCCAAACAACGCCGCAGCTCACAAGAGCCATGACAGCCAACGAACCGGAAGTCCAAGACTCGAGTTTCGCCCTCATTAGGGCTCATCAGTTAGACAAACTGATGAGCCATAATGAGGGTGAAACCAAGACCGTCTTAAAAGACAAGATGGCCGGTGGGCAAAAATAATTTAATCTGCTGACGTCATCACGGATAGTCCTTACCGGTGACACCGGTAGTCACCGGTAGGCACTCGTAACGTCTTGGAGCCAGTGTAATATTACTTTTTTTTATTAAAATGCCTTCACGGTGCATCGTTCCAAATTGCTGAGGAAATTATCATAAAGGACCAAAAAGTGACAGTATTTTCATTTCCGAAAGATAAAGAATTATAATGCAGTAAAAAAAAAAAGATTTTACACCATCTCCATTCAGCAAAGTAAGTTTTAACGGGTACCGGGAAAACTCGTCCCGGGAAAACTCGTCTCCGGAAAACTCGTCTCCGGAAAACTCGTCTCCGGAAAACTCGTCTCGGGAAAGCTCGTCCCCGTTCGCTAGGTAGGAAAACTGGTCCCTTATTGAATAAATATTGATTGAAAACACATTTTATGATCGTTCTTGAAGGAGATATTGTTTTTTAAAATAAACTATACCCCCCCCCCATAATATTTTTTTAAAAATATTTTTACTTGTTTATTGTTTTTTTTTGTGTTTTTAATAAAAGCGTTTATTATGTTCATAAACGAGACCGCATATTCTTTTTTATATTAATATAAAAATAATTTACTTATATACTGTTGTTTATAAAAGGGTAAAATCGATTTTTCTACCTCGCCGACTATGTTGTTTATTTAATTTATTTGGAATCGTTTATTTGGTAAAGAAAAAAAAACAGAAAACAAACAAAAAACATGTCGAGTGTTACTCTGTTACGGGAGAACGAGAAATAATGCCCGGTATATCACATCTTAGGAGGGGGTCTTGATAATCGCTAAAAAATAGAAAATTAAAGAAATTACTGAGGGAGATTTGGTTTTAAAAAGAAAATAATAAATTTTAATATTTTTTAAAATATAATTTAGAGAGAGAGGGGGGGATAAAACCTATATCTCCCTTCGAAAAGCAACCAACAAAAAATGAAATTAAAAAGATTCTTGATAAACGGTCGCGGAGTTTTCAATAAAATTGATTAATAAATTTATTTAGTGATTACTTTCTCTCTTAATGATTGATTTTAGAATTTTGAAGTAAAAATTAAAAAAATTAAAAATGAGTTAACGAGAGATTGTTAGCACATATGGCATCTCTCGCGCCAAAAAAATATTTCGCTTTTAATTTATTAGTTAATTTTTACAAAATTTGACAGGACGACAATAAATGTTTATAATTGATAAAATCATAATTTTAAATAACGCATGAGTGCATTGGTATGAGAGAAAACAAAAACATAACAACAAAAAACTATCATAATTAAAAAACAAAACCAAAAGCGTAACGAAGAATCGAATCGCTCCCTGTTTTTTAATTTTTGGGTTTTGTTTTTTTATTGTTTTTATGACTCCAAAAAACATCGTTAAAATAAGAACAAAAAAAAATTGGGGTTTGTATTACTGTACACATAGATTCGAAAAAGTTGTCAAAAAACAAATATATAACAAATAAATGTTATCAAAGGCAAGATAAGTTACTTTTCTACCAAACTGGATATATTTTTTGTGTTTTTATTCAATGTAACATGTTTATTCAGCTCGAAAAACATGCAGTGTTTACCGATGTATTGGAAAATTCAAAATGGCGGCCGACTCTCTCTTAAACACGGTAAGTTCGAGAAAAGGTGTTATAAATAATAAACTAGACAAAATACTGTTATAAATTCGCTCAATATATATTACCGTGACATAGGTTGACATATATTCGGTGTTTTTTAATAGTATTTTGTCTAGTTTATTATTTATAACACCTTTTCTCGAACTTACCGTGTTTAAGAGAGAGTCGGCCGCCATTTTGAATTTTCTAATACATCGATAAACACTGCATGTTTTTCGAGCTGAATAAATATGTTACATTGAATAAAAACACAAAAAAATATATCCAGTTTGGTAGAAAAGTAACTTATCTTGCCTTTGATAACATTTATTTGTTATATATTTGTTTTTTGACAACTTTTTCGAATCTATGTGTACAGTAATACAAACCCAAAATTTGTAATTAACTTTGTATGAACATAATAAACGCTTTAAAATAAGTTAAACCACTAAGAACTTAGCCAGTTAGGTAGAAAACGGACACTTAGAAAATCGATTTTATTTTAAAAAAAACAAAAAAAAACATTAAACAAGTAAAAATATTTTTAAAAAAATATTATGGGGGGCGGCTATAGTTTATTTAAAAAAACAATATCTCCTTCAAGAACGATCATAAAATGTGTTTTCAATCGATATTTATTCAATAAGGGACCAGTTTTCCTACCTAGCGAAAGGGGACGAGTTTTCCGAGACGAGTTTTCCCGGGACGAGTTTTCCTAAATTCAATTTCATTACGTGAAAAAAAAAAAAATGGCTGCATGAGGTGAGGCGCGCCGGCACTTTGTAAACACTGTTTGTTTGTTTTTTTTTAGATAAAAAATAGTATTTCTATTATTTTTTTAAAACAAACTTTAATAGTTTATTTTGGAAGTATATTCCATAAAGAAAATAAACAACCCACTTTTAAAAGAGAAATTACGATTTTTAAAAATATTTTATTCGCAGTTTCGTGTTATGGGTGTCAAAAATTTCCCCCAAATTCTGATACACCTTGTAAGACAGTAGTATTTTATATTTTATGTAAAATTTAATCAAGTATTATTTATTTTTTTTAAATATACGTAAAAAGTAAAATTGGACACTTCTGCATGACAGTGGCATGAGGCGACTGAGACGAGTTATCAGCCCCTGTTCTTTGAATGGGAAATGCCCTCTACCGGCCGTTCTGTGAACGTCAAATATAAACAAGTGTGTCCGAAAACGCAAAAATATATAATAACGAAATAAATAACAAAAATATAGGAAAAGCGAAACATTTATTGAATAAAAAATATAATTTTAATGTTTTAATATTATTTTTTTTAAATGCGTGATTTATAAGGGAAAATAAAATACATGTTTAAAATATGAAACTTTTATAGATTTTTTTAGGAATATTTTTTTTTTTATTTTTTTTTTTTTTCCTGTACGATTTTATAAAATGTAGCAACATATAATTATTTGGTACTTGCACAGTTTAGTCAAAACATTAAAAAAATAAAAATATCGAAAAAAGTTTCAATTGTATGTATCCGTTATAGAATGAAGTTCTCTGAAAAAAAATTTCACTTAATTTTATTCAGTAGTTTTTATTTTTTTATTTTTTTTTTACAGCGAAAAAACAATTTGTTATGATACCGAGCAAACTGCTCGATTTTTAAAAAGAAAAGCTAGTATTAAAGATGTGAAGGGCAAGGGGTGTCAGCGCTTTATCTGGAGTTATCTCCCTTTGGCATTTCTAAAATTCAAACAATTTTTTATTAATCCAAAATGGCTGCCTTCAACGCGCTCTCATAAAAAGTAAATATTTTTTTCGCTGTAAAAAAAACAAACTACTTGATGAAATTAAGTGAATTTTTTTTTTCGGTGAATGATACATACAATTTAAACTTTTTACGATATTTTCATTTTTTTAATGTCTTGACTAAACTGTACAAGTACCAATTATTTATTTATTTATTTTTATTTTTTTCACAATAATATTTTATAAAAATATATCATAATATAATTTTAGTAAAATGTAGCAAAAATCATTTTAAAAACATGATACATTTATAGAGGTTTAAGAATTACACAAAGATAGTTTTTTGGGGGAGTCACAGTAAGATTAAACGGGGTTATATTACTGTACACGTAGATTCGAAAAAGTTGTCAAAAAAACAAATATATAACAAATAAATGTTATCAAAGACAATATGAGTTACTTTTCTACCTAACTGGATGTATTTTTAGTGTTTTTATTTAATGTAGCATGTTTATTCAGATCGAAAAACATACAGTGTTTACCGATGTATTGGAAAATTTAAAATGGCGCCCGACTGTCTTTGACGCGGTAAGTTTGGGAAAAGGAGTAAAAATAAAAACATAGAAAAAATACTGTTAGAAACCCACCGAATATATGCCAGTCAGTCTCTGTCACAGCAACATATATTAAGCGAGTTTCTAACAGTATTTTGTATAGTTATTTTGTTTTAATTTTTAAATCCTTTTCCCAAACTTACCGTATCAAAGAGAGAGTCGGGCGCCATTTTAAATTTTCCAGTACATCGGTAAACACGGTACGTTTTCGAGCTGAATATACATGTTACATTACAAAATACTAAAAACATATCCAGTTAGGTAGAAAAGTAACTTATATTGTCTTTGATAACATTTATTCGTTATATATTTGTTTGTGACAACTTTTTCGAATCTATGTGTACAGTAATATAAACCCGATTAAACATATCAAAATATAATTTTTGGTTTGTCAATAGAGCAAAATATAATTTTAATATAGAAGTTTTTATTTATTTATAATATATATATATATATATATATATATATATATATATATATATATATATAACACGGAAATTACATAATTGTCGATGCAATAATTTATTTCAACCTTATGGTATTTTCAAGAATCTAAACTAGACAATTACATTATGTTATTGTCTAGTTTAGATGCTTGAAAATACCATAAGGTTGAAATAAATTATTGCATCGACAATTATGTAATTTCCGTGTTATATTTTTATGGAATTTAGGAAAACTCGTCCCGGGAAAACTCGTCCCCTTTCGCTAAGTAGGAAAACTGGTCCCGTATTGAATAAATATCGATTAAAAACACATTTTATGATCGTTCTTGAAGGAGATATTGTTTTTTAAAATAAACTATAGCCCCCCCCTAATGTTTTTTTAAAATATTTTTACTTGTTTAATTTTTTTTTTTTTTTTTAATATAAAATCGATTTTCTAAGTGTCCGTTTTCTAAGTTCTTAGTGGTTTAACTTATTTTAAAGCGTTTATTATGTTCATACAAAGTTAATTACAAATTTTTTTTTGTTCTTATTTTAACGATGTTTTTTGGAGTCATAAAAACAATAATAAAAAACAAAACCCAAAAATTAAAAAGAGCGATTCGATTCTTCGTTACGCTTTTGGTTTTGTTTTTTAATTATGATAGTTTTTTGTTATGTTTTTGTTTTCTGTCATACCAAATGCACTCATGCGTTATTTAAAATTATGATTTTATCAATTATCAACATTTATTGTCGTCCTGTCAAATTTTGCAAAAATTAACTAATAAATTAAAAGCGAAATATTTTTTTGGCGCGAGAGATGCCATGTGTTAACAATCTCTCGTTAACTCATTTTTAATTTTTTTAATTTTTACTTCAAAATTCTAAAATCAATCATTAAGAGAGAAAGTAATCACTAAATAAATTTATTAATCAATTTTATTGAAAACTCCGCTATCGTTTATCAATAATCTTTTTAATTTCATTTTTTGGTGGTTGCTTTTCGAAGGGAGATATAGGTTTTATCCCCCCCCCTCTCTCTCTAAATTATATTTTAAAAAATATTAAAATTTATTATTTTCTTTTTAAAACCAAATCTCCCTCAGTAATTTCTTTAATTTTCTATTTTTTAGCGATTATCAAGACCCCCTCCTAAGATGTGATATACCGGGCATTATTTCTCGTTCTCCCGTAACAGAGTAACACTCGACATGTTTTTTGTTTGTTTTCTGTTTTTTTTTTCTTTACCAAATAAACGATTCCAAATAAATTAAATAAACAACATAGTCGGCGAGGTAGAAAAATCGATTTTACCCTTTTATAAACAACAGTATATAAGTAAATTATTTTTATATTAATATAAAAAAATATGCGGTCTCGTTTTTGAACATAATAAACGCTTTTATTAAAAACACAAAAAAAAACATTAAACAAGTAAAAATATTTTTAAAAAAATATTATGGGGGGGTATAGTTTATTTTAAAAAACAATATCTCCTTCAAGAACGATCATAAAATGTGTTTTCGATCGATATTTATTCAATACGGGACCAGTTTTCCTACCTAGCGAAAGGGGACGAGTTTTCCCGAGACGAGTTTTCCGGAGACGAGTTTTCCCGGCACCATTTTTATGTTATTGCTCTGTTTACCACACCGGATTTCCTCTGGAATTATTCCATTATAACACTAATATATATATATATATATATATATATATATATATATATATATATATATATATATATATATATATATATATATATTCTCAACGGTGCCGGGAAAACTCGTCTCGGGAAAACTCGTCCCCTTTCGCTAGGTAGGAAAACTGGTCCCTAATTGAATAAATATCGATTGAAAACACATTTTATGATCGTTCTTGAAGGAGATATTGTTTTTTAAAATAAACTATAGCCCCCCCCCCATAATATTTTTTTAAAAATATTTTTACTTGTTTTATGTTTTTTTTTTTTTTTTTTTTTTTTTTTTTAAATAAAATCGATTTTCTAAGTGTCCGTTTTCTACCTAACTGGCTAAGTTCTTAGTGGTTTCACTTCTTTTAAAGCGTTTATTATGTTCATACAAAGTTAATTACAAATTTTTTGTTCTTATTTTAACGATGTTTTTTGGAGTAATAAAAACAATAAAAAAAAACAAAACCCCAAAATTAAAAAACAGGGAGCGATTTCTTCGTTACGCTTTTGGTTTTGGTTTTTAATTATGATAGTTTTTTGTTGTTATGTTTTTGTTTTCTGTCATACCAAATGCACTCATGCGTTATTTAAAATTATGATTTTATCAATTATAAACATTTATTGTCGTCCTGTCAAATTTTGCAAAAATTAACTAATAAATTAAAAGCGAAATATTTTTTTGGCGCGAGAGATGCCATGTGCTAACAATCTCTCGTTAACTCATTTTTAATTTTTTTAATTTTTACTTCAAAATTCTAAAATCAATCATTAAGAGAGAAAGTAATCACTAAATAAATTTATTAATCAATTTTATTGAAAACTCCGCGATCGTTTATCAAGAATCTTTTTAATTTCATTTTTTGTTGGTTGCTTTTCGAAGGGAGATATAGGTTTTATGCCCCCCCTCTCTCTGTAAATTATATTTTTAAAAATATTAAAATTTATTATTTTCTTTTTAAAACCAATTTTCCTCAGTAATTTCTTTAATTTTCTATTTTTTAGCGATTATCAAGACCCCCCTAAGATGTGATATACCGGGCATTATTTCTCGTTCTCCCGTAACACTCGACCGACATGTTTTTTGTGGTGCCCGGAAAACTCGTCTCGGGAAAACTCGTCTCGGGAAAACTCGTCTCCGGAAAACTCGTCCCCTTTCGCTAGATAGGAAAACTGGTCCCTTATTGAATAAATATCGATTGAAAACACATTTTATGATCATTCTTGAAGGAGATATTGTTTTTTAAAATAGACTATAGCCCCCCCCCTAATATTTTTAAAAAATATTTTTACTTGTTTAATGTTTTTTTTTTTCTTTTTTTTTTTTTTTAAATAAAATCGATTTTCTAAGTGTCCGTTTTCTACCTAACTGGCTAAGTTCTTGGTGGTTTCACTTCTTTTAAAGCGTTTATTATGTTCATACAAAGTTAATTACAATTTTTTTGTTTCTTATTTTAACGATGTTTTTTGGAGTCATAAAAACAATAATTAAAAACAAAACCAAAAAATTAAACAAAAACAGGGAGCGATTCGATTTTTCGTTACTTTTTTGTTTTGTTTTTTAATTATGATAGTTTTTTTGTTGTTATGTTTTTGTTTTCTGTCATACCAAATGCACTCATGCGTTATTTAGAATTATGATTTTATCAATTATAAACATTTATTGTCGTCCTGTCAAATTTTGCAAAAATTAACTAATAAATTAAAAGCGAAATATTTTTTTGGCGCGAGAGATGCCATCGTTAACTCATTTTTAATTTTTTTAATTTTTACTTCAAAATTCTAAAATCAATCATTAAGAGAGAAAGTAATCACTAAATAAATTTATTAATCAATTTTATTGAAAACTCCGCGACCGTTTATCAAGAATCTTTTTAATTTCATTTTTTGTTAATTGCTTTTCGAAGGGAGATATAGGTTTTATCCCCCCCTCTCTCTCTAAATTATATTTTTAAAAATATTAAAATTTATTATTTTCTTTTTAAAACCAAATCTCCCTCAGTAATTTCTTTAATTTTCTATTTTTTAGCGATTATCAAGATCCCTAAGATGTGATATACCGGACATTATTTCTCGTTCGGGTTTGTACACATAGATTCGAAAAAGTTGTCAAAAAACAAATATATAACAAATAAATGTTATCAAAGGCAAGATAAATTACTTTTCTACCAAACTGGATATAATTTTCGTGTTTTTATTTAATTTAACATGTTTATTCAGCTCGAAAAGCATACAGTGTTTACCGATGTATTGGAAAATTCAAAATGGCGGCCGACTCTCTCTTTAACACGGTAAGTTCGGGAAAAGGTGTTATAAATAATAAACTAGACAAAATACTATTAAAAAACCACCGAATATATGTCAAGTTATGTCACGGTAACATATATTGAAAAGGTATTATAAATAATAAACTAGACAAAATACTGTTAGAAATTCGCTCAATATATGTTACTGTGACATAAGTTGACATATATTCGGTTGTTTTTTAACAGTATTTTGTCTAGTTTATTATTTATTACACCTTTTCCCGAACTTACCGTGTTTAAGAGAGAGTCGGCCGCCATTTTGAATTTTCCAATACATCGGTAAACACTGCATGTTTTTCGAGCTGAATAAACATGTTAAATTGAATAAAAACACGAGAATTATATCCAGTTTGGTAGAAAAGTAACTTATCGGGTAACCCAACTTATCTTGCCTTTGATAACATTTATTTGTTATATATTTGTTTTTTTTTAACTACTTTTTCGAATCTATGTGTACAGTAATACAAACCCAAATTTTAATATTTTTTAAAATATAATTTAGAGAGGGGGGGGGTAAAACTATATATCCCTCCGAAAAACAACCAACAAAAAATGAAATTAAAAAGATTCTTGATAAACGATAGCGGAGTTTTCAATAAAATTGATTAATAAATTTATTTAGTGATTACTTTCTCTCTTAATGATTGATTTTAGAATTTTGAAGTAAAAATTAAAAAAATTAAAAATGAGTTAACGAGAGATTGTTAGCACATGGCATCTCTCGCGCCAAAAAAATATTTCGCTTTTAATTTATTAGTTAATTTTTTCAAAATTTGACAGGACTACAATAAATGTTGATAATTGATAAAATTATAATTTTAAATAACGCATGAGTGCATTTGGTATGAGAGAAAACAAAAACATAACAACAAAAAACTATCATAATTAAAAAACCAAAACAAAAAAGTAACGCTCCCAGTTTTTAATTTTTTTGTTTTGTTTTTTATTATTGTTTTTATGACTCCAAAAAACATCGTTGAAATAAGAAACAAAAAAATTGTAATTAACTTTGTATGAACATAATAAACGCTTTAAAATAAGTGAAACCACTACGAACTTAGCCAGTTAGGTAGAAAACGGGCAATCGATTTTATTTAAAAAAAAAAAAAAAAAAAAAAAAACATTAAACAAATAAAAATATTTTTTTAAAAATATTAGCTGGGGGGCTATAGTCTATTTTAAAAAGCAATATCTCCTTCAAGAACGATCATAAAATCGATATTTATTCAATAAGGGACTAGTTTTCCTACCTAGCGAAAGGGGGCGAGTTTTCCGGAGACGAGTTTTCCGGAGACGAGTTTTCCCGAGACGAGTTTTCCCGGGACGAGTTTTCCTAAATTCGAATCGAATCGCTCCCTGTTTTTTAATTTTTGGGTTTTGTTTTTTTTATTGTTTTTATGACTCCAAAAAACATCGTTAAAATAAGAACAAAAAAAATTGTAATTAACTTTGTATGAACATAATAAACGTTTTAAAATAAGTTAAATCACTAAGAACTTAGCCAGTTAGGTAGAAAACGGACACTTAGAAAATCGATTTTATTTAAACAAGTAAAAATATTTTTTAAAAAATATTAGGGGGGGGCTATAGTTTATTTTAAAAAACAATATCTCCTTCAAGAACGATCATAAAATGTGTTTTCAATCGATATTTATTCAATAAGGGACCAGTTTTCCTACCTAGCGAAAGGGGACGAGTTTTCCCGAGACGAGTTTTCCCGGGACGAGTTTTTCGTAAATTCATAATCAACGAGTGATACGATTTATCGATCCCTGTTCACTGACACAGTGACACACGCCCTATATCGGCCGTTCTCGAAACTAAATTACACACATATTCGCCTCATGGCACTGTCGTGCAAAAGTGCCTTGTGTACAAACGTTTCATATTTTCTTTTATGCCAGTTTTATTTGTTTGTTTTACGGAAGTCCAGTTTGGTAACAGGCCTATTTCTTCCATTCGAAATTTTCATCTGACACCGGTGGTACGGCAGGACCTCGAGACTCCCATTCTTTGTCAATTATACTTACTACCTTCTACTTTGTGTAAGGTTTTAATTAAAAAAATGAATAAATAAATAAAAAATAAAAATAAGTAAAAACAAAAAAAAACAAACTATTTTATGATTTACAAATACAAAAATAAAATTGGACGAAAAGTTTCATGGTGAACTTTCTCATGGATTCTCTCCCTTGAATAGTAGTTTCCAAGTTATGAAGAATTTTACATAAATTGAGCACTCACACATTGACGCTCATCCAACAAAAAATCCGCAAATGTGTATTTCATCAGCGTAAATTCAAGTTTTACACTAGTGGTGGCCATAAAGTGGGTGATCATTATACGTTAAATAATTATATAAAAGTGATACCCCACTTTCTTTAAACTAATATTTCTTCATATCTTGGAAACTACTCGTTTGCTGGAATTGTAAACGTTATTTTCGTTTTCAACATCCTCAAAAACTTATAAATGTGTTAATATTCCAAGTGTTTTTTCTATCGTGTGGAAAGTCGATTGTCTGCCCCTTTCTGGTCTTATATTCCCAACATTGCCAATAGGTGTCGCTTGCAGTGTATCATTCAAAAGCAAGATAGTGGGAAGTTTTTCTTGGATAAAATGTCTCATAATATTTAATTTTCTTAAATTAAAAAAAAAACAACTACTTAATCGATTTACGTGATTTTTGGAATATGTCCTTTTCATGCAGTGACAAGTACGTACATTATAAAGATTTTTTTCAGATTTTTATAGTAAAAAAGATTACTTTTAGACCATTTAAAGACTTGCACCAAAAGTTGTCAACAAAAAAAACCCAAATATATAACAAAAAAATGTTATCCAAGGCAAGATAAGTTACTTTTCTACCTAACTGGATAAGTTTTTAGTGTTTTTATTTTATGTAAAATGTTTATTTAGCGATATTGGAAAATTTAAAATGGCTCCAGACTCTCTCTGTTATACACAGTAAGTTGGGAAAACTAGTAAAAAATAAAATAAAAACTATACAAAATACTGTTAGAAACCCACTGAATATATGTCAGCCTATGTCGCAGTTACATATGTTGAGCGAGTTTCTGACAATACTTTGTATAGTTTTTTTTTCATTTTTAACTCATTTCCCAAACTTACAATGTTTAACAGAGAGTCTGGTGCCATTATAAATTTTCCAATACATCGGTATACACTGTATGTTTTTGAGATCAATAAACATGTTACATTAAATAAAAACACTGAAAAATTATCCAGTTAGGCAGAAAAGTAACTTATATTGTCTTTGATAACGTTTATTTGTTATATATTTGTTTTTTGACAACTTTTGCGAATCTATGTGTATCGTAATATAAACCCCAGAAATTTATAAAATTATACATTAAATAAATACTTTCGACCTGCCAAATGGAGCAGATTCAAAAGAACGTTGGTTTATTGTAATGTCGCTAAATGGGGTTGCAGGTGATATGAGAAAAATAAGACATTCAAAATGTTTTTTGTTTTAAACATTATTGTATGGGGAGTCTATTGAAAGTAAGTACAATAACTCTTATCATAGACCCTTTTATGATTACCTCCCTTTTATGTTGTAATCCTATAATCTCTTATCCTTTTCCTGTCCCAAATAATAAAATATACTTCTCTTTTATACCCGTCACACGCGTGTTCATGTCCTACTTCAAATCTTCGTTCTAGTTCATTTTCTCTTTTCACTGAAATGCAACTCGCAACAGGTTATGGGCCCAGCACGTTTCAACTGCGCAAGCAAAGAAAAACCAAGGGTAATCTCCTTGTACACTTACGTCTCTCAAAAAGAAAGGATATGAAAGCCTCACAGAATACATGATAAGAACTGAGACAATTTTAACAGCTCTGAGAAATGCCGGGCAAACAGTTGACGATGCCCTAATTATCGCCATGATATTAAAAGGACTACCAAGCTGCTATGACCCTTTTTCGATTTATGTGACACGCAGCAACAAAGAAATAACATTCCTGGAATTTAAAACATAACTCCATGGTTTCGATGAAACATAAAATCCAGTCGACCAGTGAGGAAGTGATGAAACTGACATTGTTTTTTTCAGAGAATATGATAGAAAGCCGTCACCATTATGACGAACGTGAAATATCGTGCTTCACATGCAGTGGAAAAAGACCTTTATCGGGAGAATGTCCCAACAAAAAACACAAACAGCAAAAACAGTGGTATAGTTACTGTCGTTATAAGCTAAAAGATACCGAAGAAAACTCCTTCGCATTCAAAACGGAGGACTACTACTACTACTACTATACCCGGAACTTAATACCGCATAAAAGAGGAGATGCTCGTCTGCCTTTTAGACACTAATGGAAACTCCATTATGACTACTTAAAAAGGGACACTACTTACACCTCCATTGCACAGGATATATTTTCTGTGAAAACTGTGACCCAAAACGGAGCAGCAGTTATTATCGAAGAAGACGGGAATATACTAAAAAATAAAAACGGAACAAAATTCAAAGTACATGTGCGCAACAGACTATGCTACCTAAAAACTATGGAGAAAGGAAATGCAGAAGACAGTTGCTATCAATGCCACGATATCCACACGTGCAATTAAGACGACATAACAAAACCGATGTGGTCGAAGGGATGAAAATAAAAATACTCTACAGATTTTGATCAAAAACTGTAATGTCTGCATGGAAGGAAAATTTCCCCAGAAAAGAAATAAATCTTCCGACAAAAGAGCAACAAATATTTTGTCTTTAGTACATTCAGATCTAGCCGGTCCCATAGAACCAGCAGATTTTAACGGGAACAAATACACTATCTCCTTCACTGATGATTTTCTGGCGCCGTATTTGAATATTTTATTAAAAACAAAAGTGACGCCACACTTGCCTCTGAAAAATTCCTCGCAGATATTTCCCCATACAGCAAAATAAAAATACAGAGGGTGGATAATCGTTCAGAGTTCAAATCAAACGACTTTGGAAAACAACTCTTCCGTAACAACATAAAACACGAGACATCAGCGTCATACTCGCCTCATCAAAATGGAACATCCGAAAGAAACTGGCGAACTCTATTCAAAATGGCAAGATGCCTTATCATAGAAAGTGGCTTACTGAAAACACTGTGGAATTATGCAGTTATGGCATCTGCAGTTATACGGAACAGATGCTTCAACAACCATCTAAAACAGATGCCCTACAACAAGATGACTGGGGAAAAAAAACGGACTTATCAAGGATGCCCATTTTCGATTCACCTTGCTATGCCTACTCCAACATAAAAAGAAAGCTAGACCCAAGGTGCCAGAGGGGAATCTTCATTGAATACGACAGAAACAGCCTGGCATATCTTATTTAACACCCAGAAAACGGGAAAGTGTGTAAACACAGACTGGTAAAATTCACCAACAACACCAACGACCAACACACTCAAACACAACCCCACTCATCAAGCAATGATGACGCAAATTTTTCCCCAAGAAACTTAATATAAAATTTAAAGTCAAGGGAAAGCCTTGAACGGTTCAATACCAACAAACAAACCGGGTCTACAGTAGAAACTAGCTGTACGCGAAGATACCCAACGCGTGAGCACAAAATGCCCAGCTACCTAGAAGACTATGTAACAGTAGTCCAGGGGCATTATGAAGGGAGTTGAGTAGCAAGATGTTTGTTAACATTACACTTGAACTTCTGCATATCAGTACAGTTGGGAAAGCAGAATCCCGGAAGGGAGTTCCAAAGACTTGCAGTTCTGAGGAAGAAACTATTGGAGTAAAAGTCTTTTTACACCTAGGGATCTCTACTGTAAAGGGGTGGGTCTTAGTTGCTTGTCAGCTTTGTCGGGGGTAGTCGAGGAGGTACAAGTGCTTGTATTTCATCAGAGCATTCACCATTAAAGTATTTGTAGAACAAGCAGAGGGATGCAATATTTCGTTAATGGGACAGAGGCTGGAGCCTAGATGACAGTTCAGGACCTATCAGGTTGGCGACTCTCTTTTGAACCCTGTCCAGGAGTGAGAGACAAGCACATATATAAGTTTTGATCTCACTACTATATATTAGGTTTATGCTATTTATTCATATTTATGCTTATCTTACGACCAGGCAATGTCGGGGCAGTCTGCTAGCCTTTATAAAAAATTTATTGGTTATTATCATTTCTGGAGATGATCAGATTTAAAAATGCAATGATCCCCAATAGTTGGAAACATTCTCCAAGATTTATATCTGTGTTAAGATAATCAACTATATAAATAAATCAGTACATATGTGTGTGCGTCTGTCTTTGTGTAAATATTAAACTGATAACCTCTTAAACTACTGGCCACATAACCTTAAAATTAACAGGAAATAGTAATCATACACCAAGGATTGTTTATAACGAGTAAATCATTTGTTTGGATGGATGAACAACGCGTCCAGACATATATCAGCAAGTTGAAATGAAAACTGTTCATTTAAACTTGCCGACATATTTGTATTTCTGTCAATGCATGCACAAATTTAATTCATTTCTTTGTTTCGTTTAATATTAAACCTTTTCTTTTACCCCTCTTTCGATAGCTTTATCAGTAGGAAATGTGATTGGAACTCTAAATGTTTTATTTTCAATTCTAGCTGATAGTACCCAAGTCATTTTATTATTAAAGTTTTAAAATCAGTACTATATATTAAATAAATCTATCTATCTATCTATCTATCTATCTATAAAAGAGAACGTGTCTCTGAGTCTGTCTGTGTACGTTTCCCTACGCAATAACTCTGTCAATTTTTAGTCTACAGACTCGAAATTTGATATACAGGGTACTGAGATTTGGAAAAATCTTTGTAATCCGTTTGCGGCCAGAAATTTGGCTGTTAAGGGGTCAATGTTTAACGATTTGACCTTTGAGAACTCTACCAAACTCTGACAATTTTGAGCCTAAACACTTGAAATTTTAGATATGGGTCCCTTGGACATAACTTGATTTGAGTCCAAAATAATAAATGTTAAGGGGTCATAATAGGAGTCATTGTTTAAAAAATTGACCGCTTTCTTTTTTTTTTCTCAACATACACCTTCAAACACCCAGGCAACGCCGGCCTGAAATGCTAGTATAATATACAATAGAGAACTGGCTCTATAATAATAAATATGAAATTTGTATGAATTAAAATATAATATTTAAGCATATTTTACAACCAGGCAAAGCCGGGTGCCCCCGCTAGTGTTAAATGTAAAACCGGAAACATCTTTGTTGTGAGAAGAGCCTATCTCATTCTTCAGGTCATATCATGCAATCTGAAGTATGTATAAATAGTGAAAAGGGTGACTTCAAAGTGACTAAAGAATGGTCTGAAAATTAAATTTAGTACTGCTTTGAGACCGGAAGTTATTAGCATCCTGCTTAAACATCACATTGGCACACCATTTCTGATTAGATCATCAAAGTTAAAATTGCATCTGTTCAGTACCAGGCAAACATTAGTCAGGCAAACATTAGTTTTCTGTATGTTACTCTATGCAGTGTCATAATGGATGGTGCATAGCTTATTTACTACTGTGTTATTTTGATTGTTAATATTTTTCTCTCACTCTGGCATTGATATTAAAAGCCTCCTTTTTCTATTTAAAACTGATTAAAATGATCTTCTTAATATACTCAGTCATGGATATGCAAGCGACTTCATAGTGGTTAACTAATGTGAATATTCCTTTAAAAAACGACATTAATTACTTATTTTATGTTTTTTTATGGATGATAGATTTCATTTAACTATTGTGTTCTATTTATTATTTTTTTCTATATTGTTCATAATTGCATAGCATTTAGGATGAAAACGTTTAAGCTAGCCCACATATATTTATATATATATATATATCAATCTATTAGTGACCTTGTCTGTGTATGTGCAGAACCTCTCCACTTAACTCCACTCAAAATCTTTTGTCTACAGACTTGAAACGTGATATATAGGGTATTTGGTTTTGTGGGTAATTTGTATACCAGGACATGCTGCTGCACTGGATATTAATATTTTATATATCGCCAATTGGGCTGCATTGTATAATAACTGTACCCCAGCAGAACAGTTGGATACCAGATGGCTTGCACTCATTGAAAAAGAATTACTTATTCAAATTGATGTTTAAGATAGAATTACTTATTCAAATTGATGTTTAAGATAGAATTACTTATTCAAATTGATGTTTAAGATAGAATTACTTATTCAAATTGATGTTTAAGATAGAATTACTTATTCAAATTGATGTTTAAGATAGAATTACTTATTCAAATTGATGTTTAAGATAGAATTACTTATTCAAATTGATGTTTAAGATAGAATTACTTATTCAAATTGATGTTTAAGATAGAATTACTTATTCAAATTGATGTTTAAGATAGAATTACTTATTCAAATTGATGTTTAAGATAGAATTACTTATTCAAATTGATGTTTAAGATAGAATTACTTATTCAAATTGATTTTTAACCAGAGATAGAATCTTGCTGCAGAGCATTAGAAAACAAAAGAAAACAAGCAGTTCAAAAAAAGAAGTTTTAAGAATATAATGAAATATAAACTGAAAAATAAACACAGTAAATTATCACCTATTCATTTTTTATTGCAACATTATATTTAAATTTAGACAAAGTACTTTTTATAACAGTAATCATTCCGATTGGTGAGAAACAGTCCACTTATGACTTCCTATGAACACAAATTCAGAGTAAGGGTGTCAAGTCTGGTACAAGGTCATTTTATATTTATTTCCCCCAGCATCTTCACTAGTGCAAAGAGCACTGATGTTTTTGTTGGCGAAATTAATGTAAAAAATTGTTGGTTGATTGGTTGCTTTGTTTTATGGCATATCAACCCTTTTTAGGTTATTTAATGCCGAATCCAGTGATATTTAAGAGTAGGTTTTTAATAGAATATATATATATATATATATATATATATATATATATATATATATATATATATATATATATATATATATTAAGTCAGTTTCTATTCAACCCATAGTTGGAACCCTAACAGGTACTACCATTCCAGATCAGAGTGGACCTGGGAGCAATGGCAATTAAGGGGATGGCTCCACATTCCCCAAAGCCCGCTAGTTGGGGCTCCACCATCGGATATAGTTCAAGATCATATCCAGAACCATGTAGAAAATTACTTTCGGTTTCACATGATACATATAATGCTAACACATCACATATATATGTTGTACATAATTGAGCCAACACTTAAAAAGCCAATCGAAAAATGAGCTGGTCAGTTTGATAATGAGAGATCTTTTGAAGACTCTTTTTTAACCTAGTTAATGAGAGGTACTCCTACTAGGAAATATATATATATATATACACACACTTACTCTATGACATTTAAATACTTAAACAATTTTTAATTGTAATTTTCCATGTCTCACCGACTTTAGCAAATAAGATGTAAACCATTATAACAATTTGCTAATATTTCTTTTTCTGAAGAGATGATAGACATAGAAATCCTATAGGATAAGGAGTTATAATATTTCAATTGTATTCTTTGTCTTACATAGAATAATAAAAATCTTTTGATTTGAAATTCTAACACTTCACGTCATAAATTTTTAAATTCATTGAATGACTAAAATTTTATATATATATATATATATATATATATATATATATATATATATATATATATATATATATATATCGATTCTTAGCCAAGCATTGTAGCCATGCTGATAACAGATGATACCCAGAACACATGGATAAACTTTTATGCATGTAAAAATATTTAAATAAAATAAACATTTGAATGAGTATATATTTATATCTATGCGTATATGTGGATGTTAATTGTGTATGCATATATATCTGTACACTTATGCCCATATTTTTTTATGTAGAAGTTACTATTCGTCTATGGTTAAAATAGAAATATTATTACTATTATTATTATTATAAATATTGCCATTATTATTAATACGCACAGAGTGACTTTTGAGCCAAAAGTACATACATTTAAGTATCTGCTCTAATATTGTCCTCGGTCTATGTATGAGAATTCCTTCAGAAACAAGACAATTTTCATTTTCCTTTAGGACCGAGACTATTTTTATTCCTATTTAACTATAACTAATATTAATCTTATTTTTATTTTTACATTTATTTTTGTCCCTATCCCGTGTGCCATTTTTGTAGAGGGAGGAACGGTAGCAGTATCAGAATTTTTGTAGGAATTTTTGACACCCCTAACACGAAACTGCGAATACAATATAAAAATCTCGTAATTTCTCTGTTAAAAGTGGGTTATTTATTTTCTTTATGGATTATACTTCCAAAATAAACTATTACAGTTGTTTTAAAAGTAATAAAAATATTTTTATTTTTTTTTAAAACAGTAATGAATTTTCCGAACTCAATATTTTTCAATTTTTAAACTCAATATTTTTAAATTTTAAAAATCTATCAAAATTTTTCTATTGATTCTATTTTTACGATATTTTCAGGGTCAATGTGAAATTTTATGTTCTTTCCAATAAACCGGATATAATATTTTAGACAAACGTTTTTTTTAAATTCACGCCCCCCCCCCATTTTCACGCCCCCCCATTTTCACGCCCCCCCCCCCATTTTCAACTTTCTCTTAAAAAGTAAATAATTAATTTATGTTTAATAGTTTTATATATCACAAATTGAAGAGAAAAGGTCAATAAATAATATATTCAAATTTAAAACAAAAAAAAAATCAGTTTTTTAGAAATTTACCTGTAAAGTCCGAAGTTTAAAACCTTATTTTATAAGAACACATTTTTTCTTTTTGTCTTTTTTTTTTTTTTTTAATGAAACCTTGGTCCTTGCTCCTTTAATTGAAAAAAAAATTAGGGCTTGAATTACATTTTTCGAGGAGTTATAAGCTTAGAAAGATAGGGGGTCGAATAATTTACGCCTCTCATTTTGAAATGTCTATTAAAAAGTAAATAATTAATTTATGTTTAATAGTTTTATATATCACAAATTGAAGAGAAAAGGTCAATAAATAATATATTCAAATTTAAAACAAAAAAAAAATCAGTTTTTTAGAAATTTACCTGTAAAGTCCGAAGTTTAAAACCTTTTTAAAAAAAAAACACATTGTTTTGTTTTGTTTTTTTTTAAAATAAAACCTTGGTCCTTACTCCTTTAATTGAAAAAAAAAATTAGGGCTTGAATTACATTTTTCGAGGAGTTATAAGCTTAGAAAGATGGGGTGGAATTATTCACTATTTTCACGAAATTTCTGACACTGCTAGAGGAACGGAATTAACTCCTCATTAAAAGCCGACATTGTCTCTAACTCTGCCCTTCTGAGGGGTTTCATTATTATTATTTAATATCATGTTTGTTATTAATACTTTACTGTACTATTATTATGATAACTATTGATTACATTATTTTTTCCTTTCAACAATTTCGTTTCAATTTCATTATACATATTGAAATCAATCGCGTCTCTTTTTTGCCGTTTGAATTAAATGCTATTGCGTTGCAACATTTAAAAAAAAATACAATCTTCTTTCACAAACGGCTAAAATAATCCATGCAAACTCTTTCGAACACAGTTGCTAGGAATGAACGTTGTCCAAACTACAAATTTCCAATGGCTTTCTTTTTTTTTTATTTCAATACATTTTTGTGACCAAGAGCAGAGGTCCGCTTGAAATATAAAAAAATAACAATGAAAATAATAAATACAAAATGTAACATCGTTTTCATGCTACAAAACACCCTCATAACCTTTTAAATCACTATCAAAGAAGCATACGTGGACTTTTAACCTTTTATATATATATATATATATATATATATATATATATATATATATATATATATAATTATCTAACATTCAACATGTATGAAAACCTGTGATTATAAGTTTTACAAGATATTACTGGCAGTAAGATTCTATAAGTACTCTTCCACCTTAATAAGAATTGCTTGATATACAAGATAGAGCAAATAAATTAAACAATGAATTTAAAAATTTATGACGTGAAATGTTTGCATTTCAAATCAAAAGATTTTTATTATTCTCTGTAAGACAAAGAATACATTTGAAATATTATAACTCCTTATCCTATAGGATTTCGATGTCTACCATCTCTTCAGAGGAGAAAATATGAGCAAATAATTATAATGGTTGACGTCTTATTTGCTAAAGATTTTACCATGCAATTTGGATGTGAATTTCTATATCCTTTTCATTAACTTCCCTTCTTCTATGGCATTTAAATGCTTGAACAACTTTTAATTGTAATTTTCCATGTCTCACTGACTTTAGCAAATAAGGCGTAAACCATTATAACTATTTGTTAATATTTTCTACTCTGAAGAGATGGTAGACATCGAAATCCTATAGGATAAGGAGTTATAACGTTTCAAATGTATTCTTTGTCTTACATAGAATAATAAAAATCTTTGGATTTAAAATTCAAACATTTCACGATATAAATTTTTAAATTCATTGAATGACTAACATTTGAATTTATTTGCTCTATCTTGTATATATATATATGTATATATATATATATATATATCTTTGCTAAAGTTGACTTGCAGATTCTTCCCTCTGGGTTTTCATTGTATTTAATATTTTATATTGAAACTTTAATTCTCTTTAATTGTATTTAAGATGCCTTTCAATTCCAAAATATCCTCTCCATATTTTTTTTCAAATTTATGTTAACCAATACATTTTATCCTCTGATAAAAAGAACCAATACTTGAAAATTAATGGGTAAGGATTATTCTTTATTATAATTTGTGATTTGAATATTTGATGGACTAATTTGAACACATAAGTTGGGTGTCTTTTTATCTTCGATAATCAGGCAATTTTATTTTTTTAAACGAGATGTCAAGTGAATTTATATATAATTTTCAGAATGTGAGAGATTATATAATTATTCCCATAGTCAAACAACGTCACAGCTCACAACAGCTATAACAGCCAACAAACCGAAGTCCAACACAAGCCAACATGTAAAACGGATATTAAACCAATTATGAAAATAGCTATAAGCACTGCTTCAACTGATGAAACCTACAAACTTTTTCATGTGCATTTTTTAAAACTTGGAAACCAGTACTGAATTTTGAACTGAATACTTGTGCACATGGACCCATTGCTTAATAGATAAAAGCGTTGTTTACTAATTAGGTTTTCAGTAACAGTCTTTTAGAGGTTGAAGGTTCAGCCCATACTACATGTAATAATAGTGAAAAATAATATAAATTAGCACCTATCTGGTCATGGCTTGACAGATTTTGACAGCACCTGTTTCGTAGCATAGAAACAATCATATAATTATTATGTAAATTTTTTAATATTTTCCGCCCTGACTCATCAGAAGAATAAGAAAGAACTCATTAACTTTAAAAAGAAAATGGGGGAAAATTAGGCATGATTACATAAATCAGAGAAATCGAAAGAATAGTTATAATTGTGTTTTGTGATATTTCTGCCATCTTTTATTTTTTTATAACAGTCATTTACGCCTTAATAACATAAAGATATGTAATCATATTGCTTTAACCAACACTAAATATATCTTATATAATACTTTTTTAGTTTCTTATTTAACAATAATTAATATTTATTGTCTCTTAGACAATAAACATTAATTAAATAATATTTAAATATTCATTAATTAAATTAATGAAATATTTAATAATTAAATATTTATTAATTAAATAATATTTAAATAATTAAATAATATTTAACAGTGGTTAAATCTAGAATATGTGCAATTAGGTTTTTATACAAAACTTATTTTTAATTCATAGAATTTGTCTTTGTGTAAATATTTAACCGATAAACTCTTAAACTACTTGTCACATAACGCTGAAATTAATAGGAAATAGTAATCATACACCAATAATTGTTTATAACGAGTAAATCATTTGTTTGGATGGATGAACAACGCGTCCAGACATATATCAGCAAGTTGAAAGCAAACTGTTCATTTAAACTTATCGGCAGTATTCAATATAATCTAAGAATATGTTTGACCGTAATCTAATTATTACACTGAATATTTTATTAGATATATTTCTACGTTTAAACAGACATATATTAATTGATACAATTTAGTTAAAATTGATTAACCTGTTATTTTCATTAATATGTGGATATTTCCTAAGTGGACATTATTCCACTTTAAAAGATACTGTATTATCTCCCTTACATATTATAATTATTTTATTCATTAATTATATTTTATGAATTTTAACTGTACTAATTAAAGACTATATAACAATAATTCAATTTTATTCAACACCATCTGTAATTTTTTAATTCTAATTTTTTACTTATTTTATTTTTTATTTAAACTGGGATATTTTTAACCAATTTCAATGCAATCTAAGAGCCAGATACGTCCAAGGATGGAATACTGTTGCCACATATGGGCAGGAGCTGCTAGAAAAGACTTGTCCTGCCTTGATAGGGTTCAAAATATACTTCGTGGCCTCATGGGAGATGTCCTTTTCTCTTCGCTGCAACCTCTATCTCACAGAAGAGATGTTGCGAGTTTGTCTCTGCTTTATCGTTATTTTCATGGAAAGTGTTCAACTGAGCTTCAATCTATGGTCCCCCCTCGCCAAACTTTCACAAGAAACACTAGACTAGCTGAAAACATTATCAATAATTTTCCCCACTCTTTATCTGTACCTAAACCTAAACATAGATTCCATGATCAAAGCTTCTTTCTTCTTCTTCTTCTTCTGCACGCCTGTGGAATTGTCTTCCGTTTTCCTGCTTTCCAGCTGTCTATAATATGGTTGTCTTCAAGTCCAATGTGAACAAGTTTCTGATGAGCCGTTCCACTTAAGTTAACAAATTTACCGAACTTCCATTACTATCGATTACTATATTGTCCTTTTGACTACTCTACACTCTTTAACCCTTATCCTTGAGTGGCCTATCGGCCTTGATAAGTGGTGACGCCTATGTAAAAAAAAAAACTAATATGCTTGTTTTTATTAATTACAATCTTCAAAAACTATTATATCCAATTCAATAATTACTTGAAATATCCACTTAAATTAAAAAATTGCAATTAGCTTCAAACAAATATCTTTTGCATGAAATAATTAACTTAACTCAAATATACCAAATTTATAATATATGTAGTTTTTGTTTTAAATATGCTGCTTATGCTCAAAAAATTTTATTATTTAAATTTGTTTTATGAATGCATATTGTATAACTGAAGATTTAATACCAATTATGCTATTATTGTTTGGATTATTTAGTTGGATCCCAGTACCTTAATATTTTTCAACTCTCCCTCCTTCACAACATTTTTATTTTTTGTTTTACACCTTTATCTCCTGTTTCAAAATTTAAAAGTTAGCTAATATATATTTATATTCGGGTCTTTTGTTAATTATTTTACATATACAATTTATCATTTTCACCTATAATTGTCAGGTATAAATGCTACAATCAAGTTATGATTAGCTTCCAATAAATATACATATTGACTAATATATTTTACTGCCTTTAAACATAGCGAGTTCTTACTTGTGTTTATTTTTATATACACTAATCATTTATATGCATTATTATTCATCGGACTACTGTTCTCATCTTGAGTGTGATTTTCACTACATTTTGGTCAATACAACCTCCGACCTTCTTCAGGTGTATCTTGTCGAACTCGGGAATGTTTCTGTCGAACTCGGGAATTTGGACGGAATTTTGAGCAGAACCCTTTATTTACTTCACGGGGGTAGCGTGCTTTTGTTCCATCAAAAACAAAAACAAAAAAAAAACATTAATATATACAATAAGTATAGAGATAGATATACATTAATATATAGTAATAATTAGTAATAAATGGGGATATTTACACCTAGAAATAAAAAGTAGGTTTCAGGCTCCTAAAATTCGTACTAGAATTGTCCGCAAGGATCCGTGGCGCAGTGGTTAGAGTTCTGGGAAAAATCAATTGTAAAAAGTGATATTCTCCTGAAGGTTGGAGGTTCAAACCTCAGTGTGGGCGACTGAAATACAAATTTGTGAATTACTTAGGACTTCTATCCAGTCATGGCTGATGGAACAAGAGCATGCTACCCCCGTGAAGTAAATAAAGGGTTCCGCTTGAAATTCCATCTAATTCCTGAGTTCGACAGAAACATTCCCGAGTTCGACAAGATACACCTGAGGAAGGTCGGAGGTTATATCGACCGAGACGTTGTGAAAATCACACACAAGATGAGAACAGTAGTCCAATGAATAATAATACATATAATCAATCCTTATCTCAAAAATTCAGAAACGACTAATCTTTTACTATAAAATTACTTATTCTACTTCATATGAAAATGAAATGCATATAAAATACAATGTAAAACATTTGATTCCTGATAATTATGTCAGTTTGAAAACTTGAATTCTTAGAAAATGTAATTACAACAATATACAATTTATAAACTGAGTTATTTTTCTAATTGTGCATTTTGAAAACTGGAGTTCTGTGCAAAGGTTAATCCACAAAGTTTAAAGACACTGTTTTAACCAGCACGATTACGGGTACTGTTTAAACCAACATTATCAGGGGCAGTTTTCTATACACAGATTATTAGGGGCACTCTTTTAACCAACATTGGGGATACTGTTTAAGCCAACATCATTGTTTAACCAACATTAGTATTGGCCCTATATATTTCTGTGGAAAATCTTCAATACTTGTACGTATATTTTAAACTTGATTTACTGCATGTCAAGTGGCTCACACTCTACTTCTTTGTAGCAGAACGTGAACTTGTTGTCCTTTCCGATGTTCTGTGCATCTTAATATGCATTTTCAACCCGGAATTCTGTGAAAATGCAGATCCACAAACTTTACAAGAATATAGTTTCTCTCCAGTGTGTATTAGGCCCAAAGTAGTTTTAGGATCAAAGTTGTTCAGATTGAAAACAAAATTCTTGCCAAAAAAAAAAACAAAACCAAACCTTATTACAATACTAAGTATTTTCTAAAATAAATTTCTTTATACAATTGTTTGAAATAAAACAATATTTTCCATAAAGTCTATGAGGTAATCGAACCATATTAGAAAGTTAAGAATTTTCTACAATGAATTTGATTAACATAGTTTAGTCCATTTTTCTTCCTAAATTTTATTTTTGACAATAAGTTACATCTGTATATCTTGCAAACATTAAAGCAAGCATTATTAGGGACATTGTTAAAGTCAGCATTGTTAGGGACACTGTTTAAACTATCATTATTAGTGACATTGTTTTAACCAACATCATTAAGGGCACTGTTTAAGCCAGCATTGTTATGAATAGTGTTTAACCTAGTGTGGTTAGGGGCACTGTTTATCTCAGCATTGTAAAGGACACTTTTTAAGCCAGCATTGTTAGGGACACTGTTAAGCCAGCATTGTTAGGGACACTGTTAAGCCAGCATTGTTAGGGACACTGTTAAGCCAGCATTGTAAAGGACACTGTTTAAGCCAGCATTGTAAAGGACACTGTTTAAGCCACCATTGTAAAGGACACTGTTTTAACCAGCATAATTAGGGATGCTGTTTAAGCCACCATTGTTAGGGACACTGTTTAAACCAGTATCATTAGGGTTACTGTTTAAACCAAGATTATTATTAACCTCATATATTTCTGTAGAAAATGTTTAAGCATTGTACATATATAAAAGTTTTGATTTTACTGCATGTCGAGTGGTTCACACTTTACTTCTTTGTATCAGAACGTGAGCTTGTTGTCCTTTCTGTTTCTGTGGGTTTTCATATGCATTTTCAACCCGGAATTCTGTGAAAATGCAGATCCACAAACTTTACAAGAGTATGGTTTCTCTCCAGTGTGTATTCGCATATGATTTTTAAGCGTTGAACTCAAGGAAAACTCTGTCGCACAAGCATTACATGAATATGGTTTCTCACCCGTATGTCTTCGCATGTGCGTTTTCAAATTTGAAATCTGTGTAAACGCATTTCCGCAAACTTTACACGAATATGGCTTTACCCCAGTATGTGAACGCAAGTGTTTTTTCAACGTGGAATTTTCTGAAAAAGTCGAATCGCAAATCTGACAAGAATATGGTTTTTCCCCCGTGTGAATTCGCATATGACTTTCGAGATTGGAAAATCGCAGAAACGTTGAATCGCAAAATGTGCACATGTGTTGCTTGTCATTTGCATGTATTCGCGTGTGATTTTTCAAGTTAGATTTGTCAGAGAATGCTAACCCGCATTCCGTGCAGGAATATGGTTTCTCGCCTGTGTGTGAACGCATATGTTTTTTCAGATTGCAATTCTGTGAAAACGACATGCAGCAAATGTTGCATGAATATGGTTTTTCACCTGTGTGAATTCGCATGTGTTTCGTTAGATAAGATTGCAGCGAAAATCTTGACTGGCAAACCTCGCAGGAAAATGATTTCTTCTTACCGTTATAAGGTTCCATGTCAGTTTTTCACTGTTTTGAATGTGTTTTTAGTATTTGCCGAGGACTCACCCATGCACAAGAGATGAACTATTTCAAACTGTTTAAATAAACCGATTTATCACAGTGTAGTATCTGTTCTGATGGTACACTTAAGTTTATTTGTCCTTAGTTGATAGATGGGAAAGCCTTTTATACTAATGCTATTTATATTTTTGCCTTATTCCAGAGTACTCTCTTTTTGGGGAAGCTGGTTTAATCCCCACAACAAAAAAGGTCTTGTATCACATTTTGCTATCATGGCTAAGCAAATAAATATCAAGATTGGGTTAAAATCACAGCGTTTTATCTGTTCTGTTGCTACACTTAAATTCATTTGTCCTTAGTCAGTGGAGGAGAAACCCTTCTCTACCAAGGCAGTTTTTTTTTGCCTAATTCCAGAGTGCCCCATTTTTGAAGGAGCTGGTTTTACCCCCTCAACAAAAACGGCTTTGTATCACATTTTGCTTTCATGTGGAAGCAAATAAATATCAATAGTAAGATCATGCTAAGATCATGGTGTAGTATCTGTTTTGATGTTGCTCTTAAATTAATTAGTCAATGGAGGTGAAATCCTTCTAAAACAAGGCAATTTTTATTTTTTGCCTACTTTCAGAGTGCCCCCATTTTGGGGAAACTGATTTTCCCCCACATCAAAAACGACCTTGTGTCACATTTTACTTTCATGGGGAAGCAAATATATATATTTTTTTATTTATTATTATTATTATCACATTTTTCACCGCAAACAAGGCAAATTGCCACTTTGGTGTAGGGGGCTACTATCCGGGGCAACAACTACTGGGGTACTATGTAGGGATTTGGGCAGCAAGATGTCGGTTCACGTTACACTTGAACTTCTGCACATCAGTACTGTTGGGGAAGCAGGGACCTGGAATGGAATTCCAGAGTCTAGCGGTTCTGGGGAAGAAACTATTGGAGTAAAAAGATCTTTTACATCTAGGGATCTCTACAGTGTGGGGGTGGGATTTAGCAGCCTGTCGGGTTTGTCGAGGGTGCTCACGTAGTGGGGGCACAAGTGATTGCAGTTCGTCAGAGCATTCACCACTAAAATACTTGTAGAAAAGGCATATACCAATATATGTACAAATAATGTGTTAGCAGTCATTTATTCATATCTCCTATCATTTGAATTACTGATTAAATTTTTTCTCGTCTTTAGTTTTTCTTCTTATGACGTTTCAGCCAACCACTTCTTCACAACTGTTCCAATCTGTAAAACAAAAAAAAGAGGCATTATCAATACAAAAAATATACTTTATAACTGCTTGGCAAGTTTTACCAAAATGTAGATTGTTGTGCTTTACAACAAAAAGTTTTTTTTTATATATTATTAAGGGTTTGTATTACTGTACACATAGATTCAAAAAAGTTGTGAAAAAAACAAATATATAACAAATAAATGTTATCACAGGCAAGATAAGTTACTTTTCTACCTAACTGGATATATTTTTCGTGTTTTTATTCAATGTAAAAAGTTGTGAAAAAACAAATATATAACAAATAAATGTTATCAAAGGCAAGATAGATTCAATGTAACATGTTTATTCAGCTTGAAAAACATACAGTGTTTACCGATGTATTGGAAAATTCAAGATAGCGCCACACTCCCTCTTTAACACGGTAAGTTTGAGAAAAGGTGTTATAAATAAAAAATGTAGATTGTTGTGCTTTACAACAAAAAGTTTTTTTTTATATATTATTAAGGGTTTGTATTACTGTACACATAGATTCTTATTTTGCTACATTGACCAATAAAAATTATATTTTGATATATGTTTATACAATCTTACTGTGAAAAAAACCCCAAAAAAACAATCTTTCTATCTAGGCGCTTTTTTGGGTTTGTATTACTGTACACATAGATTCGAAAAAGTTGTCAAAAAACAAATATATAACAAATAAATGTTATCACAGGCAAGATAAGTTACTTTTCTACCTAACTGGATATATTTTTCGTGTTTTTAAATGTAAATTTTAAATGTAAATTTAAATGTTTTTAAATGTAAATTTTAAATGTAAATTTTAAATATAAAAAGTTGTGAAAAAACAAATATATAACAAATAAATGTTATCAAAGGCAAGATAAGTTACTTTTCTACCTAACTGGATATATTTTTCGTGTTTGTATTCAATGTAACATGTTTATTCAGCTTGAAAAACATACAGTGTTTACCATTGTATTGGAAAATTCAAGATGGCGCCACACTCCCTCTTTAACACGGTAAGTTTGAGAAAAGGTGTCATAAATAAAAAACTAGACAAAATACTATTAAAAACCCGCCGAATATATGTCAACCTATGTCACGGTAACATATATTGAGCGAGTTTTAACAGTATTTTATCCAGTTTTTTTTATTTATAACACTTTTTCCCAAACTTACCGTGTTAAAGAGAGAGTCAGACGCCATATTGAATTTTCCAATACATCGGTAAACACTGTATGGTTTTCGAGCTGAATAAACATGTTATATTGAATAAAAACACGAAAAATATATCCAGTTAGGTAGAAAAGTAACTTATCTTGCCTTTGATAACATTTATTTGTTTTTTCACAACTTTTTCGAATCTATGAGTACAGTAATACAAACCCATTATTCGAATAGAATTTTTCTTTTTTGTTTTTTTAATTTTCTTATTGTTTTGTTCAAGGTCAGGATGTGATATCCTAGATACCAGACATTCATCTGCTATCTCATATATTCCAACCGAGAGCCCTTTTTAACATTCTAACCGTCACTTTAAGTGCAATTGTTTGAATCGTTCTTGCACTTGCTTCACCGGGTATATTTGCTATGTAGTTTTTGAAATGCTTTTTCAGGAGTCCAGTTGCTCCTCTAATTATCGGAATTATAGAGATCACCCTAAGATTCCAGTTTCTTTTGAATATGGAATCATCTTTTTCTTCTACAACAGCTTTAATTTGTAAATAAGGAAGAAAATCTTTTTTTATATTTATTACAATAAACTAAATTATGTCCATATATGATGAATATTTATATTCATTAATGAATAAAAATTTTTATACTAATGCGAACATGTCATGATCTCCCCCTTTGTACCAATCATACATTTTTGTTGTCACTGTCAGTTCTGCATCAAATAACTCTATCCAAAACAAAACAAAATGAAACAAATCAAATTTAGAAATAAACTAGCAGGGGTATGCAGCATTACCCGTGTGTGTGTGTGTGTGTGTGTGTGTGTGTGTGTGTGTGTGTGTGTGTGTGTTGGGGGTGGGGATAGATAAAAAAGAAAAAAGTTTTGGTAGGAAGGTAGGCTCGAAAACAAATAGTAAAAAAAACGAACAAAAACAAAAAAATAAAACACCAAGAAAAGTTTTGGGAGGGAGGTAGGACGAACCCAATTGGGGCGGGGGGTACTCGTGAGTGTGTGTTGGGGGTAGATAAAAAAGAAGGCTCGAATTTAAAAAAAAAAAAAACGAACAAAAACAAAGAAAACAGCGAAAAAAGTTTTGGGATGTAGGTAGGCTCGAACCCGAAGCCTTGAGGTTAATAGTCTGATGACATACCATAAGGCTAGGAAGCCAGAGACTTTTGATTAGTCAAAAATAAGCGTTTAAAAATTGAAGGTGCTTTTTTTAGGTCAAATCTTATGCCATAGCAGCAGCAGCAAACGAATTCATGGCACAAATTTTGTTGTAATTGTAAGATAAAAGTTTATTTGTAATTGTAAAATAAAAGTTTATTTGTAATTGTAAAATGAAAGTTTATTTGTAATTGTAAAATGAAAGTTTATTTGTAATTGTAAAATGAAAGTTTATTTGTAATTGTAAAATGAAAGTTTATTTGTAATTGTAAGATAAAAGTGGCCGAAATAAAATATATTTACGACCACATTTCACAAGTATGAGATATTATCGTCTGTGTACCATATAAAAAGTTATAAGAATGAGCAAGAAAGCCGAGAACCACCCCGAAAAAAACCTTTGGCGGGCATACAGAAAAAATGCACGCACACACATTTTCGCTTTTATAATTATAGATGCTGTAGAAAAAGTAGTGACAACAAAATAAAAACACATAAAACAAAAATATATGACAGAAATGTCAAAGAAATCGAGTCTAACCTCCCCCCCTCCAAGAATTATTCATAGATACATGTAAAATGAATGGCTCATCTCCGAATTGTAATGCGAGCAAGCCGAGGACCACTCCAAAAAAAGCCTTTGGCGGACATACAGAAAAAAATGCACGCACACACATTTTCGCTTTTTTTTTTTTTACATGGGGGTCACCATTTATCAAGGCCTGGAGGCCACTCAGGGATAAGGGTTATTGCGTGTACAGTAATCAATGAGATAGTATTTTAGTAATCATTAGTATTGGAGATTTGATAGAGTGTCTTACTTAAGGAGGCAGTTTGTCAGGAATTTGTTTATGTTGGATTTGAAGACATCCAAGTTGTAGTCAGGTGGGAAACAGGCGAACAGAAGAGAGTTCCACAATCGTGCACTTCTGAGAAAGAAGCTCTGCTCATGGAATCTACGTTTGGATTTAGGCACAGATAAAGAGTGGGGAAAATTATTGACAGTAGTTTCAGCCAGACGGGTGTTTCTCGTGAAAGATTGACGAGGGAGGGACTAGAGATCGGAGCTCAGACGAGCACTTGCTATGGAAATATATATAGATAAGGATAAATGGCATTCGATGTGGAATGTCAGAATCAGATGTTTTTATCTGACGAGCCTGAAACAGACAAGTCTTCTTGAAACAGTTCTTCAGCCAAGAACCACACTTGACCAGAGAGGCACGCTGGCTCAGCTGTCAGGTAACTTTCACCAAAATGTAGATTGGAACACTTCACACGAAAAACAGATTTCTTATCATTATAAGCTTCCATACTTTGTAAAAATGATATGTGTACAAATAATGCATCGGCAGTTATTTATTCATAAAAAATTTTTCTTTCATTGCCCAAATGAACATTGAATCATCTTTTTGGTCCCCCGACAAAAGGAGGGTGGCCCTGTAAATTCATTCTTGTCCATTCCTCTGTCTGCACTTTTTTCAATAACTACGCGTTGGAATTTTGGAAATTTTGCACAACCATTAAACATGATATGAGTAAAAAAGGAACAGAATGGATTTTCTGGGAAAACTCCCGTTGCGCCCCTAGGGATGCCTTTCGGGTTAAAATGGCTAAAATTGACACTTTTGTGTTTATTAAAAAAAATTGATGCCTTGGACTTTTATAAAACTTTCTGAAAAGTTGTAACTAACTGATTCTATAATTTTGTTTGTCTATACTTCGAGATAACTCTTGGCAGTGCCTTGGGGGCTCTTTTATGGCTCATAAAAACTTTCGATTTTGGGGACTATTTTACCATATTTGTCTAAAATTTTCTGTGTATGTCTATTTAGCAGTTTTGCATGGTGCTGAACTCAAATTTAAATATGTTAAGGCCTTGGAGAACTTTGGGGGCTAAATGGGGGGGGGCAAATGCTGAACAGTCATTTTTTTATGCCCTGTCCACTGTGCACTCACGAGGGACTATGCATGCTTCACTTGTTTCTATGGTTTCAATCCACAATGAAGAATTCTCCACCCCCACAAAATATGTCCCATTTTTAAACAAATATGGATAAGTGGCATTCGCTTTCTCAAGATTGAATGGCAGAATTAAATGTTTTGCATGACACAAACAATTTCTTTGGACACAGTTCTTCAACTAAGAAACCCACTTGAACCGGAGAAGCACATTGGCTCAGCAGTCTGGTAGCTTTCACCAAAATCTAGATTGGCACATGTTTCAGAACAAAATATGTATGAATAATATATTAGCAGTCATTGATGTTTTTTTTCACCTTTTCTTTTTTGTTTGATTGTATATGGAATTATTTTTTAACCACAACAGCTTCAATCTGTAAATAAAGAAGAGACATTGTCACTTTTTATTTTGCACATTTTACCCTTTAAGGTCCGACGGGTAGACAAAATTCATGCAAAATTTTCTATATTGTCCAAAAGGATATGGAATCACCTTTTTTCCATAACTTCAATTCGTAAATAAAAATACATGTTACCAAACACAAGAAATAAAAATAAACTAAAATCAAATTGTCAGCCATATTCAATGATGAATTGAATTTGCATATTGATAGTTAAAAATTCTTGAAATATGCAAATTTTGACATATATAGTTTTATGTTTGAATAGAATATTTACACATCTAATCTGTTTCCATTTTCAGGTGAACAAATTACATCCATTTGTATAAACTGTTGAAAAGATTTAAAGTTCATCCTTTCATATGGTTTGACGTGAAGATCAAAGTGTAGTATCTGTTCTTCAGATGCTGCACTTCTATTTCTTGTTCTCTTTCGGTGGAGGAGAAATCCTTCACGACTGAGACAATTTTTATTTTTGTACCTTTTCTCCACGTTAAAAAAACGACCCTGGTGTCTAACTCTGTCCCGTGGGGAGGCATAGTAAATAGGTACATCATATGACATGAAAACAGTACACTTTATACCGTATGAAAATACTGAATGCTACCTGTAGTTGATTGTTTCAACTACTATAACAGTTTTTTATGTGAGGCACGAACACACAGACTCAAAAGGTACAAAGGTAACAAATATGATTATCGCTCTTGATCCGAAGGATACACTTCCTTTTTACCTTTTCTTTCTTTTTCCCTTTTTCATCACGACATTACAAAAGACGGCATGTGACATGTGTCATGACTGGATCAAAACTATCCTTCTCATATGCTAGTCCAAAACTTATCAAGGTAAAATACTGTTTATCTATATATATAAAAGCGAAAATGTATGTTCGCTTTTTGTGTATGTCCAAGAAAGGCTTTTTTTTGAGAGAAGCGGTCAATCGGTTCACAACTTTTTAAAACTTTTTATATCACATGTAAATCGTAATATCTCACAGTTAACAACGGAGTTCGCCTGTCTATTTAATTTGCTCGACTTTGGGAAGGTAAATATTCAACATTTGTCACTCGCCCCATGTGGGTTAGTCTTTTTCCTATAACATCTTCAGGAAAATAAAAATAAAAAAAAGCGTTCCCGCAATAAATGAAATACTATCCCGCAGTCAAACTTGACCTCATTAAGTAGTTAAAACGTGCACCTGCCAAATCCAAGTAATCATATAAATTCAAACGTCTTTCCATTAGCATCTCGCGGTGGCCGAATGGTTAAAACAGTTGCACTCTTTTTTTTTCACACTTTAATTTACAACTTTGCCTCAATGGTTTGGGTTCGATCGTCATACTTACTTACCAAAACATTTTTTTTTTTATTTTACAACCCCCCACCCCTGGAGTTTTGATTTACCCAAAACTACACACACCTCCAAACACCCGGGCAACGCCAGGTACCCCTCGCTAGTCTAATCATAAATGCAAACACTGAACAAGCTCTACAAGTATGAATTACCTTGGGAACAATTTTACACAAAAGATTAATTTCAGTCCACACTTGATTGGCAAAGAACAACAACACACATTTATGCACACACACATATCTTATGCAGTCTTTACCAAAAGCTATTGTCTGCAGAAAAAAATGTATAAATATTTCTTCGTGCTTAAAAAAAATACACGGTTTTAAATACAAATAATCTTGGTTCTTTCTCATTTCACATAAGTTGTTGAACACGTAAATATAATCGCAGCGTTTTCAAACCAGACATTAAATCATTTCTTTGGGATTTTAAATCTAACCATTAAATCCAGAGAACTTGAATACCTACTAAACACCATCTCCGAGTCTCTAAGGTCTCTCTGCACAGGGGTTTGCCAGAACAACTTGGCATGAGGATACTTTTCCTTAGAAGTAAACACTAACTGAATATTCAAAATCACATAGTATTCGCTGCCCACATAATATCTCCTCACTATGGCTAACTCACATTAGCTTTTATGAGGAACGGTGTACTTTCTCCAAGTGATGTTACCTCAAGTAACAGGACGAAGCTGAATATTCCACCAGACTAGATAAATTCTTGTTCTGGAATTCAGTAAGACCAAAAGACTAAAAGGAAAGATATACTACAATATATAAAAATGGTTAATTGGGGAGAGGAAAATTATGTTCTCAAGTTCTTTACTAACACAGTGTTTGAGAGATAAAGAAGCTTAGTGGAACATTCGAATATCTATGTATTTCATATAGAGTTCAAGTGTTAGACCCAGGTAGCAGGCTCCTTGATCTCCGAGAACTTCGACAGAAGTAAAATGAAACAAAAAAGTAAAATAATTTATTTTATTACTGAGAAGAGAGACAAAGTTTCTAATCCTTTCTCATTCATTCAAAATACTGTGTCAATATTATACCACAACAAATTTTGAATAATCAATTATTTAAATTGAACTTTTAACTGGAGATCAGAATCCTTGAATAACGTTAGTGGCAAGTCAGTTCTATGTATCACAATTGGAAACTGCAAAAAAAAAAAAATAGTGTCAAGACACCAGGAAACATGACCCTAGAAAGCTGAGAGAAAATATGATGATCATTTTATCAATGTTTTTAGTCTTCTGTAATTCTTATGTAATATTTGGACAAAAAGTCCTAACATTCAAGATAATTCCATACACTTTTTATTTCGTTTCTTATGCAATTATTTCCCATTTCTTTCTTTCATAACATGTTGAGATTATATTATACCAGATACTTTTATTGTCATTGAAATTGGTGAAATCACTCACTTCAGCCAGAACCTATTGATAGCCTGCTTTAGTCAGGGACCTATTGCAGTGCACCAGGTGGAAGCTTCACATGCCTTCGTATCGTGACTTAGTCCACAATTGTAGTCGATATTGCACTGTAGAAAACCTACTGTCGATTATATAAATTATTTTTATATAATGACTTAAATCAAATTCTAAAACACAAAAATCTATACTCTAAACAGAAACATTCATTTTGAATGCAGGCTTGTTGTATTAAAAATAAAATCTACTGTTGATTTTATATAGCAGGCCCTTCTGCTTGTGCGGTGATAAAACTTCTCAAATGCATTTTTAATGTAAGCTTATATAAAAGTACTAACTTTGGTCAAAATTCGAATGTTCCTTCTTTTTTATTATCGGCTTTTAATAATTATCCAATAATAATTAATTTAATAATTATCCAATAATTAATAATTTAATAATTATCCTATAATAATTTAATAATTATCCAATAATTAATAATTTAATAATTATCCAATAATAATTAATTTAATAATTATCCTATAATAATTTAATAACTATCCAATAATTAATAATTTAATAATTATCCTATAATTAATAATTTAATAATTATCCAATAATTAATAATTTAATAATTATCCTATAATTAATAATTTAATAATTATCCAATAATTAATAATTTAATAATTATCCTATAATTAATAATTTAATAATCATCCAATAATTCCAATACGAAACCTGTCTCAGAACACTCCCAGACACATAAAGCATATTTGTATGAAATTTTAAAAAAAATCGGCCCAGCCGTTTTGGAGTCTATGAAAAATGAACTCACTAGGTAAAAATGGAGTGGAATTAAATTGAAATGAAACAAAATATTGTAAATAAATTATTTTTATAATTCAGTACAAGACTTTATTTCATTTAAGTAATTATGTTTTACAAACCAGGTTTTTGTATGCCTGATTCTTTCATTTTCTATTTTAGACGAAAATAGTATTAAAACATCTTTTCTTTCTATTACAACAATTACATTGATTTTTAACTCCAAAACGTCCCTCATTTAAAAATATTAAAAAGAATTAACACATTTTGATCATTGATAAACAACTTTTGCCACTTATGCACTACTGTGAAAGAAAGCACTTTTTTGGTTTTCAATTTGGAGAGTGCAGAGCAGGGGCAGACAAATGCAATTTCAGGATCACACAAAATACAGATATTTTTCATAACAACGTCAAAATTCTGAAATCTTTTAACTAATAAAATATAATCATTAAACTTTATTGTTTGTAATAAATGAATGAATGCAAGTTGTAAGAATGTATGACTTTTAACATTTATAAATATTTTTGGACATGCATTATGTAAATGCGTGTGAATTTTGAAAAAGGCTTTTTTTTTAAACTTTTCATAACAAAGTCAAAACTTTATTCTTTATAATGAATGAAAGTTTGTATTATTTGGATTCTTTGAAATACTTGTCTCATCTTGAGTGTCATTTCACAAGGTTTTGATTCATGTAACCTGAGATTATGTACGGCACAATCATGTTGGCACACCGGTTCTCACTAGATCACCAAAGTTAAGCAACGTTGAGCCTGGCCAGTACCAGATGGGTGACCATTTGGGAAGGCTAGACGCTGTATGTACCTTCTGGGAAGGTTGGGCATGGGGCCAGCACCCTCACCCTGTAAAAAGAACTCAGTTACTACAAAAGCATCTACAAAAGTTGTAGATGGCCTATGCCCCTCCAGGGGCTCGAGGGCTATGGATGGATGGATGGATGGATGGATAGGAACCTCTGAGATTCTTCGGATTTATCTTCTCAAACTCGGGAATGTTTCCGTTGAACTCAGAAATTTAGACAAAATTTTGAACAGATCCTTTATTTATTTCACAAAGGTAACATGTTCTCGTTCCATCAGCCATGACTGGATAGATGTCCTAAGTAATTCACAATTGTATTTTTCAGTCATCCAAACTGAGAATTGAACCTTCTATCTTCAGGAGAATATCATTTTTACAATTGATTTTTTCCAAGTATTCTAACTACTGCCCTATGAATTCTTGCCAATAACCAATCCTCATCTCAAAAATTCAGAAACGTGACTGAAAGTTGTCTACCCCTGCTGTGCAATGTCCAAATTTTTAGACTGAACACCATACAATACAATTATCCATCATCCAGTTTTTATTCAGACTAGGGCCTTCACAAAAACAAAATATTTTGTGAATGTCTTGAAAGAATATCGTAATTTTGGAATTTAACAAATTAAGCTAAACAATTTATAAAAATTTTGGTCATGGAAGAACACAAGAAAAAAATCTATGCATTAAAAGTAAGGTAAATATACACTTCAGGTAGATAGATTATTTGCATAAATTCTTTCACTTGAATAAAACCATAAATGTTTTGTTTTTTTTTGGATAAAACATTATTAAACCAAAAGACTTAAATAAAAAAAAGCTTCATTATTATTATTTCTACTTAAACTCAATGGACAAAAATAAAAGTTTACATACAAAAGTGGCCATGTTTTTTTTCTTGGAAAAAGAAACATGGTCGCCATTGCATGTAACGTTTTACTCTTGCACACTGAGTTTAATAAAAAATTATAAAAAAAACTAGCAGGCTGCCTGGCATTGACCGGTTGTAAAATATGCTTGAATATATTTTAATTAATGCAGATTTTGTGTTTATTATTTGTATTTATTATTATACTAGTGCTGTTTGGGGGGTATTAAGCAAAACAAAAAATAAATAAAAATAAGTAGTAGTAGGCAGGCAGGCTCAGACCCGTACTGCGAAGGAGGAAAAAGAATGTGAAAAAAAAAAAAAACTTGATAAGTAAATGTTGCTCAGGTGGAGAACATTGGCACAAAGACGAAATAAAAAAAAAAAAAATTTAAGATAGAGAGGTGGGATCAAACTCGAAAACATACCGTAATTAGTCATCCTCGCTAACCGTTACGCCAAAGAGGGCAGTGAATCTATTGAGTTGGAAATTAAGTTAAGAATTATAAGAGATGGCGCAGAAAAGAAAATGGCTTTTAAACCTGCCCTGGGGCGAGTTAAGCTTTCCGCTTTCTATCGTGGTATCTGTTTCCCCATGAGGACGATTATAACGGGGGCGGGGGACTTGTAACTGTGCAAAAACACTATATTCCAAAAACGTTCCAATGAAAATCACTCATTGAAAAAAATAAAATAAAATAAAAACAATATTAAAAAATTTCTATAATTTTTTATATATAAATAAATCAACACTTTTATATTAACATTATATTTTGCTACATTGACAAATAAAAATTATATTTTGATATATGTTTATACAATCTTACTGTGAAAAAAAAAACAAAAAAAATCTTTCTATCTAGGCGCTTTTTTGGGTTTGTATTACTGTACACATAGATTCGAAAAAGTTGTAAAAAAACAAATATATAACAAATAAATGTTATCAAAGGCAAGATAAGTTACTTTTCTACCTAACTGGATATATTTTTTGTGTTTTTATTCAATGTAACATGTTTATTCAGCTCGAAAAACATGCAGTGTTTACCGATGTATTGGAAAATTAAAGATGGCGCCTCACTCCCTCTTTAACACGGTAAGTTTGGGAAAAGGTGTTATAAATAAATAAATAAAAAACTAGACAAAATACTATTACAACCCACCGAATATATGTCACCCTTGAGCGAGTTTTAACAGTATTTTATCCAGGTTTTTATCAATAACACCTTTTCCCAAACTTACCGTGTTGAAGAAAGAGTCAGACGCCATCTTGAATTTTCCAATACATCAGTAAACACTGTATGGTTTTCGAGCTGAATAAACATGTTACATTGAATAAAAACGCGAAAAATATATCCAGTTAGGTAGAAAAATAACTTATCTTGCCTTTGATAACATTTATTTGTTATATATTTGTTTTCTGACTGTTTTCTGAATCTATGTGTACAGTAATACAAACCCGCTTATTTTTTTTATACAAGGTCATCGATCTGAGGGAGACAACACCATTTTACTAAGAGATTCGTTTATTTTTTTTCATCTCATAATTTAGGACGCTAAAGCCAACGACATTTTTATTAAATCAAAACATCCAAAAAAGAAAGCTTCTGCGTTTTTTTTTTTTTGTTTTTTTTTAATGTAACAAAGTTGATTAAATTAATATTACAAAATGTCATCTTTATGCGACTATTAAGAGAATCGTTTCTGTTTCCATATCATGATTTACAACGGTAAAACCAATGGTATTTTCATGAGATGAAAACATTTAACAAAGAAAGTTGTGGCAACTAGGGCTTTGGTCTCATGCAAAGAGACAGATACGGAAATTGTTGGGTACAACAGCGGAAATGGTCCATCTCCACCGCATGGAGTTTTTGTGGCGGAAACGAGAAATTGGTCAACTATTCCCAATAATATATTGAATCAGGAGCAATATCATGTTTAAATTATTCATGTAAAAAAATATTTCATATAAAATAAATCGCAATATTTTTTAATAAAAATTACAATTCCTCTACAATTATCGTCGCATTTTCATTTTTTTATAATGTTAAAAACTAAATGTTGGTGCTATAAATATTATAAGCTTTGTTACAGTAAAAAAAAAAAAAAAAAAATGTCGCTGCAGCTTTAAAAAAGTTTCATCCTTATTTTATTAAAGAGTTTATTTGTTAAAATCACAATTTCCTCTAACTATCGTTGCATTTTCCTTTATTTAAAAAAAAAAAAAAAAAATCTTACCATAACATTTATTTGCTAATTTAAAAAAGTAGTTAAAAAAAAAACAAAAAAAAACGTAGTCTTCAGTTTAATTTACAGTTTTTCCGCCCCCTCCCCACCGTTTTGGCGTTTTACCGTAAGTAACGCGAACGCGCCGACATACACCGAGAAGAAGAACTGTTTAATTTTTCACAAAAATTCTGTTTACACTGTCCTAGTGCCCTACCCCCTCAATGTAAACAGAATTTTTGTGAAAAATTAAACAGTTCTTCTTCTCGGTGTATGTTGGTAAAATGGTAAATTAAACTGCAGAAGCACCTCTTAAATGTTGTACAAGTTTTATAATTGAATACACCCCCTGCAAAAATAAAAATAAAAAAATGAAAAATAAAAATGTTTTTGTAAATCGCTCGTGAAAACTTAATTTGTTTTTAGATCAATTAAAAACCATCAAAAACTACGTAACACAGAAAAATGAACCACATTTTGTTTTTGAAAGCATTCTTGTTATTTCAAATGTCTTCTTTTTTTTTTTACATAGGCGTCACCACATTATCAAGGCCCAGAGGCCACTCAAGGATAAGGGTTAAAGAGTGTACAGTAGAAATTGGTCAATATAGTAATCATTAGTAATGAAAATTTGGTAAATTTGATAACTTATATGGAACGGCTCATCAAGAACTTATTTACTTTAGACTTGAACACAACCATATTGTAGTCAGCCGGAAAGCAGGAAAATGGAAGACAATTCCACAGGCGTGCGGTTCTAAGAAAGAAGCTTTGTTCATGGAATCTACATTTAGATTTAGGCACAGATAAAGAGTGGGGGAAATTATTGATAGTGTTTACAGCTAGACGAGTGTTTCTTGTGAAAGTTTGGCGAGGGGGGACCATAGATTGAAGCTCAGTTGAACACTTTCCATGAAAATAACGATACATCAGAGACAAACTCGCAACATCTCTTCTGTGAGATAGAGGTTGCAAGGAGGAGAAAAGGACATCTCCTACGAGGCTACGAAGTCTATTTTGAACTCTATCAAGGCAGGACAAGTCCTTTCTAGCAGCTCCTGCCCAGATGTGGCAACAGTATTCCATCCTTGGACGTACCTGGCTCTTATATAGATAGAGAATAGCATCAGCAGTGAGATATCTACCGGATCGATAGAAAGATCCCACCATTTTTCCAGCGGCCTTGGCAACATATTTGATATACGTGTTCCATTTAAGATCAGGAATAATGGTCAAGCCAAGAAGCTTGTCAAAACTTGAGGCCTCCTGAAGACGAGAGCCATTCATTTCAATTGATGACAAATGTGGATTAGAATGTTGATGATGTAAAGAGAGAAGCTTGGTTTTAGATGCATTAAAAGTAACCAGCCACTCCTTTCCCCATTGTACTACGTGCTCAAGATCAGAGGAGAGAGAATCGGAGAGAACTTGGTCGTTTACTGTCTTAGATGTGGTACTATAAATGGTAGTGTCGTCAGCATAAATGTCTACAAATGATGTAAGGATATGATTTGGAAGATCATTAATGTAGATCAGGAAAAGAGTTGGGCCCAGGATGGATCCCTGAGGGACACCGGCATTAATACTGTGAGCTTCTGATTTTTGCCCCTCAACTACTACTCTTATGAACCTATCAGAAAGAAATGATTTAATAATTGAGAAGACTTTTCCAGCTATACCATAGCTAGCGATCTTATGAAGTAAACCTTTATGCCATACCCTATCAAAGGCTTTAGATATGTCAAGAGCAATTGCCCTAGAAAGATTGCCACCGTCGAGAGATTTGCTAATCCTATGCGATATAACTGTAAGGACATCTGCTGTAGATCTAGCAGAACGGAAACCATATTGAGTGTCACTAAGAAGGTTATTTTTGTTGAGATGGTTGATTACTTCTGTATTTAACACAGATTATGTCTGCTTAAAAATTCTTCCGCGATGTGACAAGTCACTTTACTACGCGCGTCCATACGCGAACGCATCATGTAAGAATAGCATAAACGATGGCGGTGAGTTAGCACAAAATAGTGCGAGGGTTCAGGGGTTAATACTATCAAACGGTAAATTGGCGACATGTTTGAATATCAGATTCGTTCGCTGTCAGCGACCCCGAAAACCTATAAAAACCAAATTTGGGTTTGTACTGTACACATAGATTCGAAAAAGTTGTCAAAAAAAAACAAATATATAACAAATAAATGTTATCAAAGGCAAGGTAAGTGACTTTTCTACCTAACTGGACATATTTTTCGTGTTTTTATTAAATGTAACAGGTTTATTCAGCTCGAAAAGCATACAGTGTTTACCGATGTATTGGAAAATTCAAAATGGCGTCTGACTCTCTCTTTAACACGGTAAGTTCAGGAAAAGATGTTATAAATAATAAACTAGACAAAATACTGTTAGAAATTCGCTCAATATATGTTACCGTGACATAAGTTGACATATAATCGGTGTTTTTTAATAGTATTTTGTCTAGTTTATTATTTATAACACCTTTTCCCAAACTTACCATGTTAAAGAGAGTGTCGGGCGCCATTTTTAATTTTCCAATACATCGGTAAACACCGCATGTTTTTCGAGCTGAATGAACATGTTACATTGAATAAAAACACAAAAAATGTATCCAGTTTGATAGAAAGGTAACTTATCTTGCCTTTGATAACATTTATTTGTTATACATTTTTTTTTTCTTTGACAACTTTTTCGAATCTATGTGTACAGCAATACAAACCCCCAAATTTTATTGGTCGGTGTTCTGTTGTAGTTAAAGTAAACATTTACCATTTTATTTTGACACATCTTTTTATTCAATAAATGTTTCAATTTTCATATATTTTTTGTGTTATTTATTATGTTATATATTTTTGCGTTAGCGTAAACAATTGTTTATATTTGAGATTCCCATGATGGTCGATAGATGTTATTTCTCTTTCGAAGAACAGGCATCGATAACTCGTCTCTGTTGCTAATATGTAACTGTCATGCAGAAGTAATTCTAACAAATTACAATGGTAGCTTCCAAATTATACAGTCGAAATTACCTGAATATTACTGAATTATTATTAAAAAAAAAACTTTAATCATGTTAGCCGGTGAAAAATTGCGGCCAATTTGTTTAAATCGAAACGGAAAATGAATGACCTCCCTTTTGAACTCTCCTGTGTTTTACGGTTGTGTTCATTAAATTCTATTTTTTTGTTTATTTTCTTTAATAAATACTTTTCTACATAATCGATTTTCGTAATTTTTTAATATAATCATCTTAAAACTACGAGGAATACGTAGATACCATTGTTTTTCATGTGGAATTCAGTTTTATGATTTCCGATATTTCGTCCTAACAGTGTAGAAGCGTTTTTTGTTGTTTTTTAACTCGTGTTCTTCCGTGGTCGCAATCTTTATAAATTGCCTTAAGCTGGATATAATATGGTCGAAAGACGTATTCTTACCTTGTTGACACATTGGATGGCATTAAAAAGGATGAACTGATGTCGGCCCAAGACAAAACCTAGTGAATTGGTAAAGAAGACGCAGCTTTACGTTCCGGGATATTTTTTTCACAAGTTCACACCTTCGATTTGATAACTTTCTGTTATTTGAAATCAGAAATTTATTTAATTTTACCTCACATACTTTTTATCAAATTCTGCTGCTATCATTAACTATGCAAGCGGTTTAATTTATTCATTATTTTTATTTATTTATTTTCTCTTTTAAGCAATATAAACTAGGGTCTATTTTGTTTTGGCGAAATGTCTCTTTTGAGTGGAGTGACTTGGTTATTAGCTGCTTGAAAAAAGTGGAACGGGTAATCGGAAACGAAACGAATCTGATTATTTAACAAAAACAAAGTCTGTTATAAACCACGGTTTAGATTTTATTGTCTTTTTGGTATTTTTTTTTTTTTTTTTAGATAAGGTCCACCTCCACAATTTTCTTGTAAATGACAGCATTTCCAGGGTTTCGACTATGCTGAATACGAAACTCGCATTGAAATTTTGCAGAAATAATTAGTTATCGATATATAAAAAGTTGTATTATGCATTGTATTATTTGGCGGCCATCTTTTTTTACGCGCGTGCAGGGTCAGTCATAGATGAGTAGTCTGTTTATGGCACGCGTGCACGCGCGTAAAAAATGGCCGCCAAATAATACAATGCATAATACAACTTTTTATATCTCGATAACTACTTATTTCTGCAAAATTTCAATGCGATTTTCGCATTCAGCATAGTCGAAACCCCATATAAGTCGTCATTTAAAAGAAAATTGTTGAGGTGGACTTAATCTGAAAATTTACCCTCTGCCTTTTGTTTTTATTTAAAATTTTGGTAAATGTTTCGTTTAGGTCCACCTCCACAATTTTCTTAAAAATGACGACATTATAGGTTTTCGACTATGCTGAATACGAAAATCGAATGGAAATTTTGCAGAGATAAGTAGTTATCAAGATAGAAAAAAATGCATTATGCACGGTAATTTTGGCGGCCATTTTTTTACGCGCATGCGCGCGCGCCCTAAGCAATCAGAATTTTACACGAGGGAAAAAAAACAAGATGGCCGCCAAAATTACCGTGCATAATGCATTTTTTTCTATCTTGATAACTACTTATCTCTGCAATATTTCAATGCGATTTTCGTATTCAGCATAGTCGAAAACCTATAAATGTCGTCATTTTAAAGAAAATTGTGGAGGTGGACCTAAACGAAACATTTACCAAAATTTTTGGCGTAAGTTCAGAATTTAACCTGATTTAAAAAAAAAAAAAAAGAAAAAAAAGAAAAATATATTACTACTCGCCATGGAACAAAGAAGTAAATTCCAAAAATCACTTAAATTTATCAAGGAATTCTTCTTTTAATATAGAAAATAATGTTTTTCAATTAGACCACTCAAGATAAAACAAGTTTTGTAATGGCTACGATTTACTATCAAAATTGCTAAATAATCGTAAGAAAAATGATTTTTTATATATAAAAACTATTTGAACAATTTAATTCATTTTTGGAATATAACATTTTCGTTTCATGACACGTACGTAAATTGTAAAAATTTTTACCGTTTTTTTTCTTTTTCTTCTTCTTCTTATTATTATTATTATTAATAATAATAATAATAATAAGAAGAAGAAGAAGAAGAAGAAGAAGAAGAAGAAGAAGAAGAAGAAGACGATAGTGTGTTATTTTCTGTGTCACGCTTACATCAGGGTCATTTAATTGTTATGTACTTCCATTTCTTGTAATAAATAATTTTACAAAGAATTCTTCATAAGTTTTGGTTTCAGTTTTGATTATAGCTTATGGCACTCAGATGGTCTATTTTTTTAATATGAATAATTTTATCAAGAATTCTTCATAAGTTTTGGTTTAGGTTTCGATTATAGCTGAAGGAGCTCAAGTTATATATATATATATATATATATATATATATATATATATATATATATATATATATATATATAACTTGAGCTCCTTCAGCTATAAACCTTAATTAATTTTTAAAACTTAATTTACTTGATTCTTCCGGCCTTGGCAGACGTCTTTTAAATATTCTCTCCAGTGCTTTTTCTGTGCACATTTGAACTTTTCTTTTAATGACTTTGAACTCATTCCATTTGTGATTTTTTTCCTAGGAATTCTGCCTTTTGGATCATTTTGGACCATCTTCCAGTTATGCGATTCCTTTGGAACTTACCTGTTGGATTGGAAATTTTTAATTCGACCTTGTTTAGATTTTACCATTCTTGGATTTTTTACCCTTCACCGGACTATCCATTCATGTGAAATCTTTTTATCATTTTTCTTTTACCTCCTATTCCCCTTACCTCACCCTTTTTTTTAACCAAGTAAGATCTGTGACTTACTTGTAGTTTCATTAAATACTTTCATATGCAAAATCCGATCCTGCATTTTGCTAATTCCTGCCCTCTGATGAGAAGGAGAGTATTTCTTCGAAACTCCGCAGATTAAGGACTATCCACTTATCTTGTGCTTCCTTTTTAAAATTAAATATGTTTTTAACTCTTTTTCAAGATGTTTTTTAACATGTTTTATTAATCATTTGTTCATTATATATATATATATATTTCTTCATAAGCTTTGGTTTCGATTCAATATGGATATTTTTTATTTTCGAAATCACAACTTTATAATATATAAGAATCAATAGAAAATTGACTTTATATATAGAGTTGATATGCGAAACCTGCAGGAATTAAAATATCATATTTAAGCGTATGTTACGACCGGACTACGTCGAGCGTCTCTGTTCGCTTACATAAATACTTTTGCAGTTTTAACAAAAGAGCTACAATAATATTAGGGTGTCTCCATATACACGGAATGTCCACAGAATGTCCATTGACAACAAACGACTCTATAGGCAATACTCTTGTATATAATCAATGTATGCGTTCATAGTTTTCTTTAGTTGGGGAATTGCTTGAGACAAGGCATGAAGCCACTTAATATAAGGAGCAAACAACAACAAAAGATGATTGTCAAAAAGACAGGAGATGTCTATTGATCTTAGTCTTGGAAATACCAAGGCTGCAAGTAGGAGGAAAACAGAAAGGAAAGAGAAAGTTCCACATTTCAGCTCTTGGAAAGAAGTTACTGGAAAATAAGTTTTGTTACAAGGAGATATGAAAGCATCGAATTAATGGCAACCACTAGACCAACGATTTGAACGAACTGGAAGAAACAAAGTACGAAATAGATGAGAGAATTGTGGAGAACACTAATAGTATTTCTAGAAAAGACTGAGACTAGCAGCATTACATCTTTGAGAAAGAGATTGCAGTGAAGAGGAAAGGCTGTGGCCAATCAAATTACAAATACGTTTCTGCAATTTATAAAGAACCCTCAAATGGAACTCTAGAAGTGTAAGCCATGTTCAGTTTCAGAACAGTTTCCGATGGTTCGTTGTTCTACACAAGTCCTGAGAGGTGACTGGTTTGCAGTAGACAGAACAGTTTCCGATGGTTCGTTGTTCTACACAAGTCCTGAGAGGTGACTGGTTTGCAATAGACAGAACAGTTTCCGATGGTTCGTTGTTCTACACAAGTCCTGAGAGGTGACTGGTTTGCAGTAGACAGGACAGTTTCCGATGGTTCGTTGTTCTACACAAGTTCTGAGAGGTGACTGGTTTGCAGTAGACAGAACAGTTTCCGATGGTTCGTTGTTCTACACAAGTTCTGAGAGGTGACTGGTTTGCAGTAGACAGAACAGTTTCCGATGGTTCGTTGTTCTACACAAGTCCTGAGAGGTGACTGGTTTGCAAGTAGACAGTTCTTGAGTTGGAATCCACAAAGCAAAAAATTCTTCCTGTGTTGAGACGGAAAAAATATATGCGAAATTGCTACTAAAAGTGTTAATATTTATGGAGCAATTCTGGTTTCTGATTGGTTGATAGCAGAATGTGAATTAATTTGATTCCTCAGTCCCTAGCTGCATTGTTTATAAATAGAATCTCCCGACTATGCGAGATCATACCCCCATTATATTCCAAAAATATTGTAACAGAAACAGAGATTCCCCAACCCAAATATGACAACAGTACTCCATACATGGTTCGATAGTAGATTTGTAGAGATAGAAAACAGTCTCAGATGCGAGAAAGAGTTTAGGGCGATAGAAAAAAACGATTTTACAAGAAGCAAAAAGAGCAATGGAGCTAACATATGAATTCCAAGAAATATTTGATGAGAAAGGAAGTTTTAGAGTCGATCTCACATGGAGAGCATTGCCGACCATAAGAATCTCAGACAGACAAGGAACACACCTACGATTGAAAGACAGGAGCTGAGTCTTAATGGGATGAAATAAAACAAGCCACATCTTATACCACTTCATAACTGAACCCAGGTCAACTTCCAGATCAGCTGCATATTTCAAGTGGTTTGAGGAAGATTGAGGAGCAGCAATACAAGAATAGTGTCACCAGAATAAATGTTAATTTTCAGAATAATATTTTCTGGAAGGCCATTTACATAGAGAAGAAACATTTGGACCTTGAGGAATAGCGAGGACGATTTATCTCATAACATCAACCTTATTTTACTCAGGAATTTGAAGTAAATCAGAAACTTGCCGAAGACGTTATACAAAAATAAAGTTGTCATGTATAAGATAATTGTTAATTTATTGTTCTGCTCTAATCACTCTCATCATAGTGTCATTCATGGTTGCTTCATCATTTGCTATCATTGCCATCATTGTTATAGTTGCGAGCCCTGGTTGTTTTTTTTTTTGTTTTTTTTTTTTGTTTAGTGATACAAACAAGGGTGATAGGCAGAGGTAATACTTTTAGCAAGTAGCACGCCATGTCCTTCTCAAGAAAGTTAATCTACTACAGGCCCTCACCTATCATCCAGCTCCCACTTGTGGCTCCTTGAAGCTGGTGTATGCAACAGTGGCCACTTCATGGATAACAGCTTTAGCGGGCCAGGTAAACTGGTTGAAAGTAAACAGTCTGGTCTCTGATCCTCTGCTGAGTCTTAAAACCGGCTGTGCCAACCCTATTGCATGTGAATTTCGTTATCCAATTATTGTAAAGGTGGTGGCTGCAAGCATCGTGAAACGCTCTAGAGCATTCGAAGTAGTTCTGACCTTCCACTATAGTCTGCCAGTATCCCATAACAGTTTCTGTGCCATTGAATTAAGGCTTCCCAAATTGTGAGAGTGGAATTAGTCTTGTGCAACGATTTTCTCGCTATAAGATTATTCATGCACAGGTCTGTTTTGCAAACCCATTGCTAACACTTACATGTAAGCGCACACTTCCAAGTATCACAACGATGTGTACACGGTGGAGGTAAACACTGGCAGTTGTAGTCCCAATCTGGCACATGAGCGGTCCATGGAAAAGTGATTGTTTTATTTCCTGAGGTGACAGGAGAGTCCAGTAGCACTCACGGATAATTGGGCAGCCTCTTTAGGACGTCACTGTCCAACCACACGTGTGGGAGGGGACTAGAAAAGTTGTCCCAAGAAAATTCTTATCCTTCCTAGTCTGGTCTAGTTACTGCGGTTGAGGGAGTCATCCTTGTTGTGGTCGCAAAATACAGAATAACAAAAAAATTCAAACTAATATTAGGAACATAGAATGACCAAACACTATTGGATATGACCTTAAACTATATCCAGTGGTGAGTCCCCAGCTTGTGGGCTTTAGGGAGTGTCGAGCCACCCTTTAATTGCCATTGCTCCCAGGTCCACTCTGACCCGGAGTGGTAGTACCTGTTAGGGTCCCAACTATGTGTTAAATAGAAACCGACTTGAAAACAACAAATATATTCTATTAAAAAATTTTCTTCAAAATCTTTGGATTCGGCATTAAATAACCTGAAAAGGGTTGATATGCCGTAAAACAAAAACAACCAAACCAAACTAATACATCAAGATCAGAAAGACGAACAGCACTTGATGCAAATTACCTTCAACCTTATGAGATAGATATTTCAGACTTTATCAAAACAAGACTCACACACGAGGGTTCGTTCAGAGAGGAACGAGGTAGACATACCTTTTTCTAAAAAGGAAAACCCGAGGATGCAGATAGAATCCATGGTAGGATATTTCGTCAGAACAACCCTCCTCAAAATCATTCCACCATTCAAGTTGAAATCAACGAATGTCTTATAAAGCTGAGAAAACGTCGGATCAAATCAAAATATCTTACTATCATCAGTGCTTATCCTTTCACCCTCATTTGATGAAACGAAAGAAAAATTCCTTGAAGAGTTTGATGAGGACATTAGAGCCGCCACTCAGAAATGACAACTGATAATGTTTGGGAATTTCGATGCGAGAGTGGAAAGTGATGACAAAAACTGGGAAGCACTTCTCAGAAGGACAAGAATTAGACAAGATCAATGACAACAGACTGCTACTTCTCAACAAATGCACAGAACACAGCCTCTGCATTATTAACACCTACTTCAGGATGGCCAAGAAATATGAAATTACATGGATGCATCCAAGGTCTAAAAAGTCTGGCACATGATAAACTCTATCATTTTACGTAAACCAGTGACGTGCGACGGACATGCGTCATGAGAGGTGCTGAATGCTGGACACACCACAAAATTATCAGGACTGTAATGATACTGATCAATCTCACAGAAAAAAGCCCAAGACCGTTAGAGTCTCATTCAACATTGCTAGGCTAAAAGGTCCAGCTGACCTAAAGTTCCAGCAGCAGCAGCAGTTTACATCAAATTTCAAGATGGTCGTAACTCAAAGGATGGCATTGCAACATGGAGATCGTTTCCGAAACTGTTCAGGAAAATCTTGGGGCTAAGAGGAGAGTTTTTTTGGGTTTTTTTTTACATAGGCATCGCCACTTATCAAGGCTAAGAGGCCACTCAAGGATAAGGGTTAAAGAGTGTGCAGTAGAAATTGGACAATATAGTAATCGTTAGTAATGGAAATTCGGTAAATTTGTTAACTTATATGGAACAGCTCATCAAAAACTTGTTTACATTAGACTTGAAGACAACCATATTGAAGTCAGCTGGAAAGTAGGAAACTGGAAGAAAATTCCATAGGCGTGCAATTCTAAGAAAGAATCTTTGTTCCTGGAATCTGCGTTTAGGTTTAAGCACAGATAAAGAGTGGGGGAAATTAGTGATAGTATTTTCTGCTAGACAGGTGTTTTTTGTGAAAGTTTGGTGGGGTAGGACCATAGATTGGAGCTCAGTCGAGCACTTGCCATGAAAATAACGATTAAGCAGATACAAATTCGCAACATCTCTTCTGTGAGAAAAAGGTTGCAGGGAAGAGAAAAGGCATCCCCTACGAGGCTACAAAGTCTATTTTGAACTCTATCAAGGCAGGATAAATCCTTTCTAGCAGCTCCTGCCCAGATGTGGCAACAGTACTCCATTCTTGGATGTACCTGGCTCTTATATAGATAGAGAATTTCATCAGCAGTGAGATATCTACTGAATCAATAGAAGGATCCCAGCATTTTTCCAGCGGCCTTGGCAATGGATTTATAAGTTTATGAAAACTGGTTCGATCAGAA
>NC_136526.1:47238886-47398886 GCF_053919585.1 Euprymna scolopes | reverse complement strand
TTATGATGCAAGTTTTATACAGTAAAAAGTTTGTTTGGAATTCCGTCTTATTAAAAGGAAAAATAAAATTTTCCAGCATGTATCGAATACTTATTATCCCCACTGTATATTCAAACAATGAGATGAGTTAAAACATATTAATTTTATGGTTTACAGTCCTATAAAATAGTGTTGAAATGAAATATTTTTATATAAGACAATCCAAATAAAATAACTGAATATACAAGAAAGAGCAAAGTAAGAATTGTATGATTTATAGTTAAATTATGTGATGCAATGTATAAAAATTTAATTTAAATTGAATCAAAAAATTACCTTGGATTTATTTTATGTAATGTACATTTTGTTGCACTTTAAAAACATTATCTTTCATCTAACAATTAATGATATAGATATAAAATTTTCAATGTATTTTTTTTAAGTGCAACATAACGTAAAATAAATCCAAGGTAATTTTTTGATTCAATTTAAATTAAATTTTTATACCTTACTTTGTAAAATTTATAAAAGTGCACTTTGAAGATAAATAAATTTCAAATTGAATCTTGTACCTTTATTTTTAAAGCCTATAGTAAAAACATTTTGTTTAACAGTTTTCATGCCTTGTATGAAATGCTTTTCTAACGTGAAGAATTTTTAGACAAAAACAGTTATTATTTGAAACAAAAAATACGAGAAATTTCAAGTCATTTCCTTAATCCATGAAGGGTCAATGCATGGCTAATATCTTTAGCAATGAAATGTCTTTAGCAAAATAATCATTATGAATGACTATAAATCTTGCTATTTAGTTCTTATATTAAAAATTAGAGTAAAAAAATACTTTTTTGAAAAGAACATAGATAAGGACATTAACTGTTTAAGGTGATCGAACATGGGAATTGGAGAAATCAGGAAAAGGATATGCATTCTGAGATGCACAATTTTATTTTACTTCACAGAATAGAACTATATATATATATATATATATATATATATATATATATATATATATATGCATATGTATATATATATATTTATATATTAATTATAGGGTGACCCCAAAAACGGGCCCCAACTCTAATTAGGCCCCATTTCTTAGTGTTTTGTCCGAATGAAATGAAACTTTGGTTACTAGGGTCTTTGGCCTTTTCTTGGCCTTCGGGACAAGATCAAAGTGTAGTATCTGTTCTTCAGATGCTGCACTTCTATTTCTTGTTCTCTTTCGGTGGAGGAGAAATCCTTCACTACTGAGACAATTTTTATTTTTGTACCTTTTCTCCACGTTAAAAAACGACCCTGGTGTCTAACTCTGTCCCGCGGGGAGGCATAGTAAATAGGTACAGCATATGTTCTAGATGGCCTCCATTTAGCTTTTTTTTGGGGGGGGTCACCCTGTATTAATTAATAATTACTACGTGCATGAAAGTAAGTCACTTTTGACTTAATTTTATGCATGTAGTAATTATTAATTAATATTTAAATAAAATACAAAAAAAAGTAAATTCGTCCTAAAATGTGGGTGAAGAAAATTGTAAACAAGGGTAAATAAGCCCTTTCTTATAATAAAAATGCTCAGGGAGCGAAATGAAAAGAAAGAAATTAATCGCTAATAAAAAAATAAATATAAATTCAAATATATATATATATATATATATATATATATATTTGAAAATTCTTTTGGGGGTACAAAATTTATTTATAACTAAATGTAGACCAATTAACATGATGATAAAAAAAAAAGAAAAAAAAATACCTAACCAGGTTTCATTCCTCGCTCACCAGAGCTAAGTCGAGGAAAATTGCAATTGAAAATAAAAATTGTTATGAATATGGCGGGGAGGGTGGAAAAAAAAGAAAAAATTAATAAAAAAAAGTAAACACAGAAAAAAAATCACATAAAAATCAAATTAAGTCCTAAAAGTTTTTTGTTTTTTTTTTTTTACTTGTAAAGAGAAGGTCTCAAAGACGTAATAAAAATGTTTTTTAGAATTTATAGCTGAAAGGGCAAGTGTGACTTGCTGAGGATGGTAAACATGTCAGCACTGAAATTCATGGCATGCACATATGGTTATTTATGAGGTTCTTGCAGATTGCAGAGCCATATGTATTACTCAGAACATCTGAAAGTGAGAAATTTGCATAATGAATCTTTAATGGTACCTGTTGTTTTAAGCAAAAATCCAATCCTTGCAATGTCTGCCTAACATAGTGTGCACTTCAGCTACATTTGAATAAATAATTATGACTTAATTTGATTTCTATGTGATTTTTTCTGCTGTTTATTTTTTTAATATCAATTTTCTTCTCTCCCCACCATATTCATCGCAAATTGTTTTTTTTTATCGCAATTTTCTTCGATTTAGCTCTGTTGAGTGAAGAACAAAACCTGGTTTAGGCAGACTTTATTATCTTTTTAATTTACACATATATATATTTTGGATTTATGTTTATCAATGTGTGTGTGTGTGTGTGTGTGTGTGTGTGTGTGTGTACATGTTTATGTACACACGCACACATATATATGTACAAGGTCACTAGTTGAAATCACCCTAAACTCTACAGCCAAAATGGAAGAGCCATTGCTCAAAACAACGAGATGTTATAAAAAGGCTGACTGGGAAGCCATCAGGGATCTCATCAGAGACGCCCCATGGCGAAATATCTTTTCACTTCCTGCTGAACAGTGCACAAATGAGACCACTGAATGGTTCAAAACAGCAATTGAAGCACATGTTCCCATGCAGAAATTTTATAGCAAGCCCCACTCTGCCCAATGGCTTACTTCCACATGTGCAGCTGCCATCGTGCAAAGGCAACACATGTACTGCAGATTAAACTGACATGAATCCAGTTCAAACAGACAGAAGTTATATAGAAGCCAGAAGTAACTGTAAGAAAGAAATAGCGACAGCTAAAAAAGAATTTACTGAAACCACCAAAAAATGCATCGAAGCACAGAAATTAGGAACCTGTGATTTCTGGAAAATCTACAACAGTGTAATAAATAATGGGTAATCAACAATTCCCCCACTATCCAACAATCATGAAGTTGTTTGCTCAGCAACCAACAAGGCTAACATGCTTGCCAGTTGGTTTGCCTTTCCCAGATTTTCCTTTGCGGACAGACGCCACACTAGACGATCTGAAAATCACCCCTTCTGAGGTGCATGCTATCATGACACTTCAAAAGCATGTGCACCTGATCTCATCCCGGCTGTGCTCTTAAAAAAGTGCTCTGCCGAAGTAGCTCCAATCCTCTCCAAACTTTACAACAAATGCCTTAATGAATCTTGCTTTCCTGCCTGCTGGAAAACTGCCTCTGTGGTACCAGTTTTCAAGAATTCTGGCAAAAGAACTGACCCAGTAAATTACCGCCCCATTAGCCTCCTCCCACTTTTTGCAGAAATATTTGAGTCCATAATTAACCAAGCTCTAGTCCATCACCTTACAGATGCTAAACTTCTGACTGACCAATAATATGGATTTAGACAAGCCCATTCCACAGCAGACATTCTAACTGTAATCTCCGAGCATATATACCATTCACTTGACAAAGCAGGGGAGGGTAGAGCGGTAGCTCCAGATATATCTAAGGCTTTTGACAGGGTATGGCATGAAGGTCTTCTCAGAAAAATCAGATCATATGGTATCACTGGAAGAATACTTAACATAATTAAATCCTTCTTAGATAAGAGAAAAATCCAGGTCGTCCTCGATGGTCGTACATCTAAACAATATGATATAAATGCAGGAGTGTCTCAGATGTCTATCCTTGGACCTCTATTATTCCTAATATTCATAAATAACCTCCCTTACAAAATTGTCAGTGAGATGGGTATATATGCACATTACACCATGCTCTATAACAGACATGACAGGAAAACAAATGAACACATATCTAAAGAAATGGCAGAAACACTAGAGGATGACACACATACATACATTTATTGTTTTATTCATATAGATTATCTGGATTCTAAATAATTTCTTATTTGCTGATCAATCATTTTCTCAACCAGTTTCAGAACCTGGCAGCTATTTACAATTGTACTAAGTTCCAAATGGTTTTTTTTTCTTCCTTTGAAGATTGTAACATTGGGTATGAAGCAGCCAAACCAGCTGCCAACATAGCCCTGCTTTTTATTGAAACCAACCGAGAGCTCTTTTTAGTATTCTCGTTGTTTCCTTAAGTGCAATTGTCTTGATCTCTTTTGCACTTGGTTCACCAGGAATATTAGTTAGGTAGGACTTCAGGTTCTTCTTCATAAGCCATGGGGCACCTATAATAACTGGTATGATTGATATCTCCCTAAGATTCCAGTTTCTTTTCATATCATACATGACACCTTGATATTTGTTCTTTCAGCTCTGTTCAGACCTCCATCATTAAGGACACTCACTTCAACCAAGGTTGCCACTCTCTCTGACTTATTCTATGTAACTATGTCAGGTTTCACAGCAGCATTTTTAAGGGAGGTGGCTGTAGGGATAACATGGTCGTAATGTATGGTATACAAGTCATTTCCAACTGTTCTTTCAGGTTAATGTTCCCAGGACTTGCTGCTACACTGGATGTTTAATTTTTTACAGATGGTCCAGTGGAGGTATTTACATACTCCATCATATCTCGGTGTGTAGTAGTCATCCCCCAAAAGAACCTTGCAACTTGATACCAGATGGCTCACACTTTCAAATTCTGTGTGGCAGAATCTACATTTGAATTTGTTTAATGATCTGATTTGTAAGGTTTTGATTTCAATGCTTATTTCACTTGTTGTCTTTTACATTTCTACAACAATGCATGAAAGTCCCGCTGATTTAGCATTCTTCATCGGATAGCTCGGTTTACCATTTCTTTTGTAATTTTTCTAATTCTTGGATTGTGTAAAATAAAGTCTGGGGGATACCTTGCTGAGACATGAAACAAAACTGCAATTTATCTATCGTTATTTGATTTCTATATATCTTATTTGAAACAAACTTCAAGATGGTGATTTCGCAAAGGATGGCAGTGCAAAATGGTACTCATTCAAGGAGATTGTTTCTGAAACTGCTAAGGAGCTTCTCTGGACAAAGAGAAGTCATGAAGACTAGTTCTATCAGAATGATGAACAACGTGAAGAAACTCTCAAGTCAAAGAATAAGGCTTATATTGAACTAGCTTGGGTGAGCGGCATTGCTTGGGTGTTTGGAGGTAGGTCTTGGGCAAAAAAAAAAAAGTGGTGGTAAGCAGGCAGGCTCAAACCCTATTGTGAAGGAGGAAAATGTGAAAAAAAAAGGACGTCTTTGCTGTTGCGTCCATTGCCAAACCGGAAGTGGTGAAGGTTTAAATTAAGGCTAGTCAACCGAAAAGAAGGGGATGACTTTCGAAAATATCGGTGAAAAAAAAAGCGACCCCTCTTTGTAGAAAGGTGCCCAGTTGAGGGTGAAGGAATTTATGTTTTTAGCTAATTTTTTTTATATTGCCGGCCAAAGGGTCGAGCTTCAAAATGATACCAATCTCGTGAAAATCTGTTGCCTCTGTCAAAAATATTAGGCAGACAAACAAACATACATAAATACATACACTTAAACAGACAGGTGAGATTTATATTGTAGATGGCAGAACGATTGCCCTTCTGTATCGAAGTGCAAAGCTTTCAAAACTTTGCAGTCCAAAGTGCCATCCGATCTACATAAAATGCAAGACAACTGGTGAAAGAAAAAAAAAAGCATCTAAAGTTCAACACTATGCTAAAACACAACGCAAAGAAATTTTTCGATTCAAAACAAAACTAATTTATTTTCATGTCATATTGTAAACTGAATAAAAAAATCTAAAATATTTCTAAAAAACGTTTATAATTGTCTATTCAAATTTTTTATTAAATCACTAACCCGATCGTAACATATGCTTAAATATATTTTAATTCATGCAGATGTTGTATTTATTATTATAGAGGTTATTTTCTATTATTATATTGTACCCTATATATAACAGTGGCTGACCAGCATGACCCTGTCATAAAATATGCTATACCATGATATTTTATTTTATGTAGATTTTATATTTATTATTATAGAACCAATTCTCTATTGATTATTATATTGTACCCAATATATAGTGATTTCAAAAGTTAAAAAAAGGATTTGGATATTATCAGCTAGAATCGAAACTAAAACATATAGCCCTTTGCCATTAGCTGTTGGTCCTGGATATGACCTCTTTTTTTTTTTTTTTTTTTTTTTTTTTTTACACAGTGGTCACCACTTATCAAGGCCCGGATAAGGGTTATTGCAAGTACAGTACGTTAGTGTGGAGATTTGATGAAGTATTTACTTAAGGGGGCGGTTCATTAGGAATTTGTTAACGTTGGACTTGAAGACATCCAAGTTGTAGTCTGGTGGGAAGCAGGAAGACGGAACAGAGTTCCACAGGCGTGCAGTTCTTAAACTATATCTGATGGTGAGGTCGCAGCTTGAGGGTTTTGGGGAGTGTGGAGTCATCCCTTAATTGTCATTCCTCCCAGGGCCACTGTGACTTGGAATAGTAGTACCAGTTAACTATGGGTTAAATAGAAACTGACTTAAAAAAACAAAAAACAAAACAAAACGAATATGTTCTATTAAAAACTTGTTCTTCCAAATCATTTGATTCAGCATCAAATAACCTGAAAAGGGTTGATATGCTGTAAAACAAAAACAACCAACCAACCATCTGAGCTACGTCAAAATAAAACATAACGTTGTTAAAGAAGTAAATGCATATTTGCACATGCGTAGAAGATACACATCTAGTTGAATTAGGTATTCCAAGTTCCATTTTTTTATTTTGACCTCTTAGCAGCTATTTTTACCAGTTAAAAACAAATCGCATTTGTTCCATAGGTCCAAATGCCTTATATATCAATTTTTAAATCTGTAGACTAAAAATTGATAAAGCAGTTTGATAGAGGCTGTTCCACACAGAGACAGAAAAGATTACTTCATCGTATACATATAAATACCTTTTTTTGAGAGACAAGGCTGAATGACACAAGTAAGGAAGAATTTTTAATCCGGAGAAAAAAAAAAACTAGATGCAATATCCAGAACATTTTTGTTTTTGTTCTTTTGTTTAAATTAGGTGGTGTTTAATCAACACTGCTGAAGAACCATGATTAAATATACTTTAATTTCAATTTTTACAGTATCTTTTGTTTATAAAATGATTAAGTGAAAGTACAGAACAATTAATGAACCCCTCACTCATGTTAAGAATGGTGTTTTAAATAATGTTACAATTTCAGCAGTCTGTAAACTACAGAAGTACGTTGAATTTAAATGCACATAACCTACTAGACACTATCCTTAACTGTTTAAGGTCTCTCTGTACAGAGGTTTGTCAAGACAACCTGGCATGAGGACACTTTTCCCTACAAATAAACTGACTAAATATTCAAAATCACATAGTATTTGCTGCCCCAATAAGAACTCCTCGGTACGGCTACTCAACGCTAGCTTTTTTGCACCTTCTTCAAGTGACATTATCTCAAGTAATAGCATGAAGCTGAATACTCTACTAGACCAGATGAATTCTTGTCCTGGAATCCAATAAGACCAAAAGACCATAAGAAAAGTACATTATAACTAGAGCTGTGACAACAGCATATTCTTTTCATTGTTTTGACTCTCGAGTATATATCCGACACAGTTAGGCACAGTGAATCAATCAAGGACCACATCACTATATAAAAGCATATAGGATATCAATGGATACACACTCGAGAGTCAAAACAATGAAAAGAATATGCTGTTGTCCTAGCCCTAGTCATGACTAGGGCTAGGACAACAGAATATTCTTTTCATTGTTTGGAATTTTGAGTATATATCCGACACAGTTAGGCACAGTTAATCAACTGAGAACTACATCACTCTATATAAAAGCATATAGGATATCATCGGATACACACTCGAGAGTTGAAATGATGAAAAGAATATGCCGTTGTCCTAGCCCTAATCATGACTAGGACTGTGACAACAGAATATTCTTTTCGTTGTTTTGACTCTCGGGTATATATCCGACACAGTTAGGCACAGTTAATCGAGAACCACATCACTATATAAAAGCATATAGGATATCAATGGATACGCACTCGAGAGTTGAAACGATGAAAAGAATATACTGTTGTCCCAGACCTATTTAGAACCTATTTAAATGGTTAACAGTTGAGCGGAAAATTGTTCTCAACTTCTTTAATAACTCGACTGTTTTATAGGTAAAGGGGAATATTTGAATATCTATATATCTCATACAGAAACCAGAAATAGAGATCAAAACCTGCCTTGTAATGGCAACGATTTTAATCGTTAAGAATAATAATAATAAAAAAGATTTTCTATATAAAAATAACGGTACTTATGCACTCATGCTGTGCTGAAATAATGGCATTTGTTAGAAAGTCATTCTTAACATGGGGGAGGGGAGGGTGCTTTGTAAGTAATCTGTACTTTTACTGAACAATTTAATAAAAAAAAAATAGATATTGTAAAACTTGAATTAAACTTGAGAATAGTATTGGTCAATTTTTACAACGTGACCCAGCGTATTATAAATACCTCAACTCTCTCCATGTTAAGAACGGCTTTCGGAATAAACACACCCAATTTCAAAGGCTGCTCTTAACATGAGGAGGTTAGGAGGGTGTTTATTCCGAAAGCTGGTCTTAACATGGGGTGTTTATACTACGCTTGGGCAGGTCGTAAAACTTGAGAATAGTATTTAAAAAATAGCACAGTAACGGAAGTGCATAAGCATCATAATACCCACTTGATCAATTGACGTGAATTTTGGAATGTGACATTTTCGTTTTGTGACGGGTACATACGTCGTAAACATTTTACTGTAGGTCGAATTGTGGACTTGCATCATTTGAATCATAAAGATACACACGTAACATTTGAAAGGCATATTCTTACCTTGTTGACACGCAGGGTAAAGCTAAGAAAATGTATTGATCATATCACGGGACGAATCTACCGAAAATGAGTAAAGTCTTTGTTTTCAACCGATGTTTGCAGCATTTGTCGACGCCACCATCGACGTCAATATGATAGTTTTATCACCATTTTCACTAGAAAATTATTCCATATTTTATCCTTCTCAACTCTTAACATAAACTATGCGATCCTTTATTTTCTCTTTTAAACATTATAAACTCAGGATCTATTTTGAATAGGCGAATTCTTTCTTAGGAGTGACTTATTCGTAAGTTGCTACAAATTCGTAAACGTGAAAAACGAAATGGCAGTAATCCGTAATTATAAAAATAATTTTAAATGAAAAATTAAAACAGTAAAAAGTTAGTACGTTCTTTATTATTATTATTATTATTATTATTATTATTATTGTTAATGTTTTTATTATTATTATTATTATTATCATTATTATTATTATCATTTTTATTATTATTGTTATTATTTTTATTATCATTATTATTTTATTATTATCATTATTATTTTTATTAGTATTATCATCATCATTATTATTTATTTATTTGGTACGTGTACAGTTTAATCAAGACATTAAAAATGAAAATATCGAGAAAAAAGGGTTATATTGTACGTATCCGATTTGAACTGAAGATCTCCCTCCCCCCAAATTTATTTAATTTGATCGAGTATTATTCATTTATTTTTTTTTTTTACAGCGGAAAAACACGTTATTATGAGAGCGCGTTGAACTCAGCCATTATGGAATTTATTAAACACGCCACGGGGAGATAACTCCAGTTAAAGCGCCAACACTCCCTCCCCATCTTTAATACTAGCTTTTCTTCCTAAAAATCGAAATTTTTGCTCGGTATCATAACAAATTGTTTTTTCGCTGTAAAAAAAAAATAAATACATGAATAAAATAAAATAAATAAATAAAAAATTTAAAAAACTACTTGATGAAATTAAGTGAAAGTTTTTTTTCAGAGAACTTCGTTCCATAACAGATCCGTGCAATATAATCTTTTTCGATATTTTCATTTTTTAATGTCTTGATTAAACGTACAAGTACCATTTATTTATTTATTTTTTTAGGTAAGATTTTCAAGTTAAATTTTGTTTTTACTGTTATTAAATATTTAAGTGAAAGTACAGAAAAATTACAAAACTCCAGGCCCACCTCATGTTAAGAATGGATTTCTAAATAATAACGTTGTTATTTCAGCACTGTCTATATTTTTTTCACAACTACCAAAATAGAGTTTAAACTGAAAAAATTATACCACTCTACACCAACTCGAGATTTCCTATAATGATTAAAATATCCCCCCCCCCATATTTAATACAGTAAATTCGAACGAAGACTCATCATGATTTTAAAGCATTCAAAAAAGAATAAATTTTAGATAATTCCTGACCATTTGGGATAATGAACTCACCCAACATAAGCATCACCCCTCTCATATTTTTTTTTACACACTCCCAACAAAAAGAACAACAAGAAGAAATATTATAAGGAGAGAAAAAAAATATATCTATAATAAACTTATCCGTTCATTCCATTCAGGGTTCTATGGATAAGAACCTATCCGAATTAATCTAAAAAAAAAAAAAAAAAAAAAAAAAAAAAAAATTCCAAAACATTTTGTTGGTTATCTTAGATAGAGCATTTCACCAACTCCCCAAATAGCTAGGTGTGTAGGTAACAGTATTACTCCCAGGAATTTTCAGTCAAACAGGATGCTCCAACCGGACCCAATGACAAGCCCAAATAAAAAACAAACACACAAAAAAAAGTTTGTTTTGCTTTATCTGGCCATTGTGATCTATTTGCGTTTAAATAATATGAAAAAAGAAGTTTAAACCAATTTAATTGGCCATAAAACACAAGATTGTATCGAAAAAAAAAAAAGTGTCCGAACTTAACATGGAAGAAATAAATAGATCAGTGGCGGAGATACGACCTCCAAAATCCCTGTGTATGGAAAATAATCTGTCAGCGAACTGGAAGCTGTTTAAATTAAGATGGAATAACTATGCTATGATCACGTATCTAGCGAAACAGCCAGTACCTTAGCAAACGGTGATGTTGCTGCAGACACTTGGAGATGAAGCGTTAAAAGTATATTATGGGTTTCAATTTTGGACTCCGGAAGAAGAGAGAACACCCAATGAAATTCTCCAAGCGTTCGATAAGTATGCCATTGGAGAAATTAATGAGACATACGAACGATATATCTTCCACACAAGAAAACAAGGAGAAGGTGAAACAGTGGAAGCATTTATCACGGCACTCCGTATGTTGATAAAGACATGCAATTTCTGTGAGAATTGCGTTTCTTCCATACTACAAGATCAGATAATTCTTGGAGTACACAACCCCCATACCCAAGCGGAACTGTTTAAAATGAGACAGTTGGACTTACAGAGATGCATAGACATATGCAAACTATCGGAAAATGCAACGCTACAGTCTAGAATTCTGAGACCCGAGGCAGTTAACAGTGGACTTTTAACCTAAGGGAAGACCAACAACCACAGAAAGTAACAGAGGGTGTAGGGCGTGTGCATTGTGACATGAACCCGGAAAAGAGTTTTGTCCAGCTTTTGGGAAGACGTGTTTCAAATGCAATGGAAAGCAGCACTTTGCAAAAAGATGCAAATCAAGAAAAAAGAATATTCGGTTTGTTGGAAAACAAGATGATAGCAATAGCAGTAATGATGGTTCAGACTATGGACACGTGGACAGTGTGACCACGAAAGAAGGAATCAATTCCATCAGACCGGAAGTGATAAAGGCAGAAATGATGGTCAAAGGAAAGCCGGTTGTTTTTCAGCTAGATAGTGGAGCCTCAGTGAACATCCTGAATGAGAAACATGTGTCGGGAAAAACACTTGAGCAGTCCAATAAGACCCTTGTCATGTGGAACGGGTCACAAATGAAACCGTCAGGAGAACGTCAGATAAAAATGATAAACCTACAAACCGGACTCAAGTATGCAGTGAAGTTTGTCATTGTAAAGGAAGACTTCCATCCACTACTTGGAGCGAATGCCATCCAGCAAATGGCATTCATTAGTGTGAACAATGGCAAATTTAAGAGGGTTGCAAACATATCTCAAAAAGACAGCAGCCAGCACCCGGAGAGCATCATATCTGAATTTCAGGATGTATTCCAGGAAGAATCGGGTACGTTACCTGGTGAGGTTCATCTGGAGGTGAACTCCAACATAACACAACATGTGGCAGCAGCTCGAAGAATACCAGTGGCTATCAAGGTAAAAGTGAAAGCCGAATTAGAAAGACTGGTCAAAAAGAAGGTAATTGAACCAGTGAACGAGCAAACACCATGGGTAAGTGCCTTATCACTGGTAATCAAAAAAAATGGAAAGTTACGGATATGCATTGACCCCAGACCATTAAATAAGGCTCTTAAATGGAAGCATTTCCAGTTACCGGTACTGGACGATCTCCTCCCAGAACTTGCTGATAGCAAAGTTTTCTCAACTCTTGATCTAAGGGATGGATTTTGGCACCTGAAGTTAGATGAAGTCAGCAGTCGCTTGACCATTTTTGCCACTCCATATGGTCGGTTTCGATGGAAGGTTTTACCATTTGGAATTGCTCCAACCCCGAAAATATTTCAAAGAGAACTATATAATAATGTGGCCGATTTGAAAGGAATCATCAACAAAGCAGACGATCTTCTGGTGGTCGGGATTGGTAAAACGATGGAAGAAGCAACAGAGGACCATGATAGAAAACTCAGAAGGCTATTGCAAAGATGTTGTGATCGTGGGATGCGATTGAATGCTGAGAAAATGAATTTACGGCAAACGTCTGTATCATTTCTCGGTCACAGGATAACCAGTGAGGGTTTACTTCCAGATCCTGAGAAAATAAAAGCCATAAAAGATATGCCATGGCCAACACACATTAAGGAAGTGCAACGATTGGGAGGATTCGTGAATTATTTAGCAAAGTTTCTGCCCCACATCTCTGATGTGATGGCTCCAATTCGCAACTTAACAAAGGCGGATGTGCCATGGACGTGGTCTCAGACCCATGAAGAAACTTTTGAGAAAATCAAAAAGTTGGTGAGTGAAGCACCAGTATTGAGAAACTATGACCCCAACAAACCATTGGTCGTTCAATGTGATGCAAGTGAGAAAGGAATGGGGGCTGCATTGCTACAAGAAGGTCAACCCTTAGCATATATTAGCCGAGCATTTACAGACACAAAAACCCGATATGCATGGATTGAGAAAGAACTATTGGCAGTGGTTTATATCTGTGAACGGTTTCACTAATACACATTTGGTCAACAGGTTACAGTACTGACTGATCATAAACCATTAGAAGCAATAATGAAAAAGGAATTGGAAAATACCCAAAGCGACTGCAAAATGTTAATGCGGTTGCAAGTTTACAATGTGATTGTTTTATACCATCCTGGGTAAGAAGATGTTCCTAGCAGGCACATTATCAAAGGCATACATTCATGGAATGAGCAATGAATGTATCAATGATGATGTCCGGGAAACAGAATATATTCCAGTAACAAAGGGAAGGTTGCTCGAATTGCGCTCAGCCACAAAAGAAGACAGATGTTTGCAGATGTTATAGCAAGTAATTGTGGAAGGATGGCCAGAAGACAAAGTACATCTTAACCCAGAGGTGAGACCATATTTCAGCATGCGGAATGAAATGACGATACAAGATGGATTAATATTCAGAGGAAACGGAGTAGTAGTACCAACAACACAGCGAGCAGTGTTAAAAGTAAAATTGCATTCCACACACCTAGGGGTCGAAGGATGCTGCAGAAGAGCAAGAGAATGCTTGTACTGGCCAAATATGAATAGTGACATCAGAGACTTTGTCTCAAAATGCCTAACGTGCAGGAAATATGAGGTAGCCAATCCTGCAGAGCCGTTAATGGTTCATGAAATTCCGGAGAGACCCTGGGCAAAAGTAGGAGTAGATCTCTTTAGCTTTGCAGATGGGGACTATCTCTGCACCGTTGATTATATGAGTAATTTCTGGGAAATTGAGCATCTCCCGACTACACAAGCTAGGACGGTGATCACTAAGCTTAAGCACCATTTTGCACGACATGGGATACCAGATCAGGTGGTCACTGATAATGGACCACAGTTTAGTAGTCAAGAATTCTCCACCTTTGCAAGAAAGTGGTGTTTTGCACATACACCCGTCAGTCCTTACAATAGCAAGGCAAATGGAAAAGTAGAATCTGCTGTAAAGATGGCAAAGAACCTTTTCCGGAAATCAATGGAAGATAAGGCTGATCCATACCTAGCGATGCTGGATCACAGCCAAGGGTCACTTATCACCTGCGCAGAAGCTAATGTCAAGAAGAACAAAGACACTTCTTCCAACCAGAGAGGACCTACTCAGACCAAAACTACACAAAAATCTAAGAAAAACAGTTAAGTGGGACAGCAGAAAGCAAAAGCATTATTTCAACCAGAAAGTAAAACCACTTCAGCCAGTGCAACATGGAGATGTGGTACGTATTAAACCACACATAAAAGGTCAGCGAGAGTGGAAGAAGGCAGTTGTGTGGCAGAGACTGGATGAGAGGTCATACCATGTCAAAGTTGATGGGAAGTTGCTCCGACGTAATAGGGTGGATTTAAAAAAAAAACAGCAGAAGCGCTCCCATTGCCATCATTGATCCCTCAGTCATTCCAAAAGCCTAGCGAGGAGGTACCAATAACTGAACTGCCAAGTACAGAAGGGGTTTGTAATTCGCAGACACCTCGGCTCAAAAGTAATAGAAGAGAAGAAATGAGGCCGGCAACACCATCCCCATCAAACCAAAACACTGAAGGAATGAGGATGACACGTTCAGGGAGACTAGTAAGGAATCCGGCTAGATTCAAAGACTATATGAACTAATTGAGTCCAAGTGAAAAGGGCACAATAATCTCTGTTAGGCCAGAGGGTAGTCAGCCCAGTGAAAGCCTAGGTCACAAGGACAAAGCATTGTTTTGTTTTTGTATAGTTATTTTGTGTTTTTTGTTCGTGGATCTTTTTTCTTTGTTGTTGTCTAAAAAAGGGGAAGATGTTGTATGAGGAACTAATCTCAGGTTACACCGCTAGAGTAACGTCCCTTGGCGGTGACAGACTTGTATTGTAGAGAATCGTGCGAGAATAAAATAAGATGCTAGTAAACCACGTGTACGCGTTGTGTTGTTTTCATTAATGGGAATCTGCATGCAAAGATAATGAAACAAGGTTTTAAACGACCTGCCACCCCCTTGACCATAATACCATTTGCTATGCTTCACTCATATTGGTTCCTTTACCCCCCGATGGATGGACTCACCCAACGTAAGCATCACTAGGAGTGTAAGAATCGCCATTAAAAAAGGAGCAAATTATTACTTGCTATCTTTCGAAGCTTATAACAATATGAATAATGTAATTTAAACCCTAATTTTTTTCCAGTAAAAGGAGCAAAGGCCAAACTTTAAAATAATAAAAGGTTTTATCAAAAAATATACAATATTCCTTTTAATCAGTTTTCTTTAAAAAAGATTTCACGAAATTCAATGAATTTTAACTTAATCTAAATATAATAAATATATATAAATTAAAAAAAATCACTTACCTATATAAAATACTAATCAATGGATGCTTCCATTCTTCACTTAAGAGAATTTGTCTATATTTATATTTTATATTCCATATATTTTTTAAATAAAAGAATTTTTTTAAACAACCATTTGAAAAGACCGCTATTACGTAATCATTAACCTGTGTTAATAAGCAGGTGTTTTCTTGCCTTTCTTCCGGTTTTGAAATACGGATGGATAAAAGGGCTATAAAACGTAAAAACAACACATACGTGTGAACCGTAAATCCTTGTGTGTGAGATATGGGTCACTGTAGCTGAAAAATGATAATATTTTACTTATCAGTTTTGGCTTTAAAACAAAAACCACTCGACGAATTTTTTTTTTCTTCTCTCAAAGAAATACATGAGTTTTTGATTTAATATATTTTATTTCTTCTTTATGGAATGAATTTATTTTTTAATATCTAAAAAAAAACGAAAAGAAAAACCAACATTGAATTAAATAGAAAAAAATTGTCCTAATTGTACAAAATTTTCTGGGCAATATAATCAGATTATAAGGCTTCACTTAAAAAAAAAAAATTCAACGTGATTTAAAAAAGGTTTAAAACTTTGGACTTTACATGTAAATTTACAAATAACTATTCTTTTTTGTTGTTTTAAATTCGTTTATTTTATTTATTGATCTTTTTATCTTTAATTTGTGATATATAAATTTGAGATGAGAAAATTAATTATTTTTATTTGAACAGACATTTCCAAATGGGGGATTAAAAAAAACGCTTGTCTAGAATATTATATTCTGTTTATTGGAAAGAGCATAAAATTTCACATTAAACCTGAAAATATCGTAAAAATTGAACTAATAGAAAAATTTGGATAGATTTTTAAAGTTTAAAAATTGAAAAAATTTAACTCGTAAAATTCAATTGATTTCATTACGTAAACAAAATGGCTGCATGAACGCGCGCAGACACTTTGTAAACACTGTTTGTTTGTTTTTTAAATAAAAAATAATATTTCTATTATTTGTTAAACAACTTTAATAGTTTATTTTGGAAGTATATTCCATAAAGAAAATAAACAACCCACTTTAAAAGGAGAAATTACGAGTTTTTTTTATATTTTATTCACAGTTTTGTGTTAGGGGTGTCAAAAATTCCCTCAAAACGTTTTTTAAAGGAAAATTGATGACAGTCAAAATTGCACTTGTGGCGATAAACAAAAAATAAACAAACAGCTTTTGCGTGTACGTACCTCTCATGGAATGTCGTAGATCGAAACACAGTGAAATCTTATTTGGTGCTAGTGCCCTTATTGATCCACGCTATTTTTAAATAGTACTTTCAAGTTTAATTAAATTTTTATGTTACCTGTTCTTATTAAATTGTTAGGTGAAAGTAAAGAATAGGTACACAACACCCTCCCGTCCCCATGTTAAGAATGGCTTTCTAAATAATATTATTATTTCAGCACGACTCAATGAGTACCTTTTATTTTCTTGAATAGAATAAAAACTACTCGACGACAAGAACACTACTGTTTTTGTTTTAATTCTTATTTTTTATTCAAAAATAAAAATTTCAATTGTTCAAAACATGTTTTTTTTCCCCAAAGCTTATTACGATTTTTTTTGTTTTTTTGGCCAAGATCAAAGTGTAGTATCTGCTCTTCAGATGCTGCAGTTGCTGCACTTCCATTTCTTGTTCTTTTCGGTGGAGAAACAATCCTTCACGACAGACATTTTTTTTATTTTTGTACCTTTTCTTCACATTAAAAAACGACCCTGGTGTAACTGTCCCGTGGGGAGGCATTGTAAATAGGTATTATATTTTTCATGAACATGCGCTAAAAATGTTTCAAAATTATATAAACTCCGGCAATTTTTTTTTTTTTTTTTTAAACAGATAAAACATGGGACGGGAAGGTGCTGTGTACCTATTCTGTACTTTCACCTAACAATTTAATAAGAACAGGTATTTTTTTAACATTGGAGGGAGGCACTTAAACCATTAAAAAGATAACGGTAACATAAGTGCATAAGTACCAAAATTTTGTTTTGTTTTCATTTTGTTTGTTTATTAAATCCAGCCCCCCCCCCCTGCCAAAAGTAAAGTTTTTTCACCAACTTATAATTAATAAGTTAATAATTACATAAACTCCGGCAATATATATATATATATATATATATATATATATATATATATATATATATATATATATATATATATATATATATATATATCCATCCCCAAAACAAAAATTATGCGCAAATTCCAGGCCAAAATAAATAAATTAAAAAAAAAAAAAGCTAGGTCACACACGCCAAATTCTTCCCTTGTAAAATAATGATGTCTCCCTCAATCGAACAACGTTCAACATCAGAGCCGATGATTCGTATTTCGCTAGTAGGGTAGCAAGCACTCGTGTTACGTCGGCTAAATTCTTTATTTTCTTTTGTAGCATATATTTGTTGCATATGCCGCCTTTTCGTTTTGTTGTATCATTTACGCACAACAGACAGCGCTTACACTAGTTATCTGTTATTGAAAAAAAAAAATTCGGCGCTTCTACAGAATTGGGACGAGATTTTCGGAAATCGTAAAACTGAATTTGACATGAAAACAATGGTATCTACGTATTTGTACTTCTATTTTTACATGGTTATATCGAAAAATTACGAAAATTGATAAGGTAGTTTTTTTTTTTATTAAAAGAAATAAAAAATAGAATTTGATGAAAACGATCGTAAAACACAGGAGAGTTCATATAATTTCGACTGCATAATTCGGAAGCTACTATTGTAACTTATTAGAATTGACAAAAAAAAAAAAAAAGAAAAAAGGTAAATGTTTCGTTTAGGTCCACCTCCACAATTTTCTTTAAAATGACGACATTTAAAGGTTTTCGACTATGCTGAATACGAAAATCACATTGAAATGTTGCAGAGATAAGTAGTTATCAAGATAGAAAAAAATGCATTATGCACGGTAATTTTGGCGGCCATTTTTTTTACGCGCATCATCAATCAGAATTTTACACGAAGGAAAAAAACCAAAATGGCCGCCAAAATTACGGTGCATAATGCATTTTTTTATATCTTGATAACTACTTATCTCTGCAACATTTCAATGCGATTTTCGTATTCAGCATAGTCGAAAACCTTTAAATGTCGTCATTTTAAAGAAAATTGTGGAGGTGGACCTAAACGAAACATTTACCAAAAAAAAAAAAAATAATAATAATAAGTCAAAACCATTGCTTTTACGTGAAAACTCCATTTATCGACTACAAAATCTTATCTCAATAGTGTAGAAGTGCCAAAACTTGTATAAATTGTAAAAAGTAAACATTAATTAGTTTTCGTCGGACCATAAAAGGGGAATATTTTTGCAAAGTGGAATATTTTTGTGTGACACCAGCCGCAGCTTTCTAGCAGAGCTAGTCTTTCGCGATGCGAAAATGCGGCTAAAATTAGAGAACCCTACATTGAACCAGCACCAAATTTTTACTCGGGTTTTAATGAGATTGAAAAATGTGTCGAGCAAATCGGTAGACAAGAGCAGATAACTCTAATGGAAACTGTCAAAACAGTTGCTGGTTGTCTCCCCTTCTCTAGTAAAATATGGTTTTATGGTAAAAAAAAGAAAAAGAATGACAAATTTGTTTTTCGCAATTAAAAAAGAATTACTTGATCAGTTATTGTGATTTTTGGAATATACAATCTTCATTCTATGACAAGTAGATACAAAATAAAAGTTTTTCATTATTTTTGTTTATCGCTATTAGTGCCAATCTAAATAATATAAATAATAAATATTGTTCGACACATTTTTCAATCTCATTAAAACCCGAGTAAAAGTTTGGTGCTGGTTCAATGTAGGGTTCTCTAATTTTAGCCGCATTTTCGCATCGCGAAAGACTAGCTCTGCTAGAAAGCTGCGGCTGGTGTCGCACAAAAATATTCCACTTTGCAAAAATATTCCCCTTTTATGGTCCGACGAAAACTAATTAATGTTTACTTTTTACAATTTATACTGAAAGCAAAACTGTAACATTCAAAGCTGGTGACGTTACCACTGTACCAACGTGATATGTGTATGAACTGATTAAAAACTAAAATGAATGTACAAAATGTTAAATGACTTTTTCAATTTTGACCCCCTCAAAAAACTATTTTAACCAGCTAAACCCCCCATAAAGAAATGGTACATAAAATATCCAACGACTTGAGGCCCCTAGGGCCGCACTGTGACTTCAAGTTTCAGAAGAGATAGAGTTTAAAGATATCGAGACAAACAGACAGACAGACATAGTGAGTTTTATAAATTAGATTATTCGAGAATAATGCTTACTGTTTTTATATCTAACGTGCTCGCATTTCTTATTCTCGAACAAGGAAATCTACATTCTTTCTTTTTCTCTTTATCGTTCTCTTTTGCTGCATTCTACTCCACTCTGATGTATTACTTTACTCGTATAGATTCCTTTTATTTTTCCACAAATAGTGTAGGTCACTTGATGGCCCACAGAAGCACAGAGTTATGTTTATTGTAGGCAGAATTATGAAAACACTACAACCCATACACTTCTACTACTACTAATAATTGTTATTATTATATGGTTTATTGTTTCGTCTCTTTGTCCTTAGAGTTTGTATTTACTGTTTTCTTGTGTCTTGTCTATCCTTGCTTTAATATGACCTGTTCTAATTACGGTAACATGTGTGGCTGTTATAAGGGATTCAGTTTCTCCATTTAGCTTTCCTTTTTGTAGCCATGGCTAAGTGTTTTTGTTAATCTCATCTTTCGTCATCCTAATGAATCGTCCGTGTAATACTTCTCTTCCTATTATTTTTTTGTTGTCTTATCTCTAGCCTCTCTTTTTACTGTCTTGTTCATTTTATCAGTGTCTCCTGCTGCAGTCATTATTCTTATCAGAATCGGTAATTGTATCAGAATATGGAATTTTGCACGGAATCAGTAATTGTATCGGAATCAGGAAAAATATTGGAATCGTCCCACCACTAGTTTATACCTTTTATTAGGTTACTACTTTATTCATAGTTTAGTTTCTAGGAATGTTTTTGTTTTTCTAAGGTATTCATTTCCAATTTTCTTTTTCATTTCTGTTGCTTAAAGAACCCGAAATATTTGTACCTGTTATGCTTATCTTGTGCTCTCATCTCCATTTGGTTGGGTTGCTCCATGTCTTCCATTGCCTCCAGTTTTCCCCTTTTCATAATCAGCTGTACACACATCTGGATATCGTGGTGGAAGATTCTTGTTGTGTTTATTAATGTTTCTAGTTTCTTCTTGTTTTTTTTTTTTTTTTTGTTATTTAAAAAAAAAATTATTTTTACATGGGGATCACCTCTTATCAAGGCCCGAAGGTCACTCAGGGATAAGGGTTATTGCGTGTACAGTAATCACTGAGATAGTATTGTAGTAATCATTAGTATTGGGAGTTTTGATAGAGTGTCTTACTTAAGGGGGCGGTTTGTCAGGAGTTTGTTTATGTTGGACTTGAAGACGTCTAAGTTGTAGTCAGGTGGGAAACAGGCAAGCGGCAGAGAGTTCCACTGGTGTGCAGTTCTAAGAAAGAAGCTTTGCTCATGGAATCTACGTTCGGATTTAGGCACAGATAAAGAGTGGGGAAAATTATTGACAGTAGTTTCAGCCAGACAGGTGTTTCTCGTGGAAGATTGGCGAGGGAGGACGAGGGATTGGAGCTCAGATGAGCACCTGCCATGGAAATAACAATAAAACAAAGACAGGCTCGCAACGTCTCTTCTGTGGGAGAGAGGTTGCAGGGAAGAGAAAAGGGCATCCCCCACTAAACCACAAAGTCTATTTTCTACTCTTGCAGTGAATGCAGAAAACTAGTTCAAAAAGAATATAACAATGGACATGATAAAGTGGGGAAAGCGGTACACTGGGAATTATGCAGACAACTGAATCTTGAATACCCAGACAAATGATCTGTGCACAAACCGGAAGCAATACTTGAAAAGAGAAGTTACAGAACATAAATATACAAACCGATAAACTCATCCATGCAAGAAGATCGGATGTCATAATAGTAAACAAGAAGGAAAAATCCTGCCAGGCTGTAGATTCTGCGATTCTGGCAGACAACAGAGTCAATACCAAAGAGACAGAGAAGCAAAGTAAATACACTGAACTGGCAAGAGAGTTGAAAAGAGAGTTGGAAGATAAAGAAAGTTAAGATAGCACCACTAATAGTAGGAGCACTAGGAACAATCCGGCAAAATTTGAAAAAAAGAATAGGAGAGATTTGAATCAGGGGATAACTGAGAAGGTAAAACGAATAATGAAAACTGCTGAAATATTAAGGAAAGCGTTTGAATGTGAAGACTAATACACAAAAGTTACTGGCGCAAGCTGGACATATAGAAACTACTGCATATGTAAAACACAAAGAAACACCACATAGAATCATAAAACCTGAAACTACATAATTGTAAGTTAACCTCTCAAATAAACTGATGCCATGCCAAATAATCGAGGAGAGCCAAAAGACTGAGAAGAAAAAGCACTCACCAGACATACACTGGATGAGTTTGAAAAGGACTGGAACTTGGGGAGACTTATTGCCACAAAAATTCCAGTGAAAACCAATAGTCATTACTAACAAGCAATCAAGCAAAGCTAGTCTTTTATGATGCGAAAATGCGGCTAAAATCTGAGAACCCTACATTGAACCAGCACCTAAATTTTACTCGGTTTTAATGAGATTGAAAGAAAGTGTTGAACAAATCATTAAACAAAGGCAGACAACTCTAATGCTCGTGGAAATTGTCAAAACAATTACTGATTATCTCCTCTTCTTTGGTAAACCATGGACTCGTCTGTTACTTCACAGTAAAAAAAAAATGGCAAATTTGTTTTTTGTAATTAAAAAAGAACAACTAGATCAATTTTTGTGATTTTTGGACAATTCCAGTGAAGACCAATAGTTGCTACTAACAAGCAATCAATGGTAAATGGATATTGTGATAATGCAAACGGATTTGCAAAGTTATCGAAAGAGATGGTGAGTACTGGAAATCTGGGGCACTTGCTGTCACTCATACTCTAGGTTGGTCTCAAAGAGAATTCTTTGATGATGTCCTGTCTGTAAACTCCTAGTGAGTAACAGTAGTAGTAATAATAATAATAATAATAATAATAATAATAATAATAATAATACATCTCATGCAAGTAAACACAGAGGGACAAATAATAATAATAATAATAATAATAATAATAATAATAATAATAAAAATGATAATAATAGTAATGATAATAAAAATAATAATAAGAAGAAGTGATGGGACGATTCTAATATTTTCCCAGTCCCAATACAATTCCTGATTCCGTATTAAGATTCTTTATAAATCTGTAAATGTTAAACAAAAGGGTTGCTATTTATTCCCGACCATTATAAAAATATGCATTAAATGTGCAGATATTTTGACAAACATAAAAGAACACTTGTGTGAGATGATCGATAGATTTTAGTTTTAATTGTTAATATAAAATCAGTAAATATTGATTATTTTATCGTTATTATCAGCAGTAAATGATTTTGCTTTAAACAAAATCAAATAAAAAGACAATTAAAAGAGTCGTTTTTGGCATTAGAAAATAGCCACAATATGATTCCGATACTCACTTCACCCAAACTTCCGATTTTGTTTATTCCCAATTCTGATTCTAATTAATAATCCCAACACTGATAATAATAAAAAATAAGAATAAAAAGAAGAACGATAATAATAATAATAATAATAATAATAATAATAATAATAATAATAACAATAACAATAATAATAATAATAACAATAATAATAATAACAATAATAATAATAATAATAACAATAATAATAACAATAATAATAACAATAATAATAACAATAATAATAATAACAATAATAATAACAATAATAATAACAATAATAATAATAATAATAACAATAATAATAACAATAATAATAATAATAATAATAATAATAACAATAATAATAATAACAATAATAACAACAACAATAATAATAATAATAATACCGGAAAAATACAACGAACAACAATAATAAAAACAGCTGAAATATTAAGGAAAACTCTTGAATGTGGAGACTAACACACACGAACCACAAGCGCAGACCAGAAAAACTGCTGCAGAAACAAAACATGAAGCACTACATGGAACCAAGAACACTAAAGCTGCATATCTCTTACCCCACCCAATCCCCCATTACCACATAACTGCCCTCTTCCCCTAAAAAAAGAGTGAGACTGAATAACCAAGTAGTCAAAAAGGAAGGAAAGACCGAGGAGTGAACACTGAACAAACCTCCACTGTATGTGCAAAGAGAACTGGGACCATGGAGAGGCTTATTGCTACTCAAATTCCAGTAAAGACTAATGGCCGCTGCCAATGAGAAGTCAATGGCAAACAGCTGTTGAGATAATGCAAATTTATTTGCAAATGTTATCGAAAGAGGTGGAGAGTATTGGAAAATCTGAGGAGACTTATTGTCACTCAGTTCCAGGGAACACCACACGCAGTATTCAATGAGATCTTTGGTGACCTGTGAGAAAGCTCATTGTGAGCCAATAATAATAATAATAATAATAATAATAATAATGATAATAATAATAACAATAATAATAATAATAATAATAGGAAGAAGAATAACAAGAATAATGATAACCACAATAATAATAATGATAATAATAATAATACAGGAAATAATTAAACCAGAAAGAAAAATGCAAGAAAAAAAAATGGAAAGAGAAAGAGCTACAGGTATGATTCATAAGAATGACAAAAGAGAACTATGAAAATAATTGGACACAGTCAAGAAAAGGACACATGAACAGAGATACAGAATCCCTACTGACAGTTAAACACATCAGCACAATTAGAACTAACCACATTAAAGCTTAAAAAGAACAAGAAAACAAAAAATGTTGACTCTATGGACAAAAACGGTAGTTTTATATATTTGTAATTTCTAATCTATTAAAATAACAAAACATTTATGTAAAGATAAGTTTGCATCAATATACAAGTTATTTGTAATGAAAAAAAAAATTTAATTTCACAAAGCATATGCAAACATGTTTAGTTAAGAAAATGGTCAGTGTATAAGCAGGCACGAGGATTAAGTATAAATATTTTTATTCTTCTTTTCTGCTACATTAAGACTTAAATATTAAGCATTCAGTAAGTTCATTCAACGTTTTCATGTATAATCTTGTTTTTTTCTATTTACCATATTTTGTGTGTGCGTGTATATACATGGTAGCCTTTCTTCTCTCCCTTTCCCCTTATGCTAACACTTGTCTAAGCCGTGAGTACAACTGCTAAGTCTTTAAAGATAAATTTGAAAACTTTAAAATGCCATGAAATGATAAAATCATTTTTTAGTTACTTTGTTGGTGTTGCATTGCAAAATTTCGCAACAAAATTAGCCTCATCAGGGTTTTAGGTCTAGTATGTATTTTTTCTTCATTTTGTTGTTATGATAATTCCTTAGAGAAGAAAAATTTAAATGTACATGCTGTCCAGTTATTTAACGTGTGCATCGCCCCAGTTCCAGACATAAATATGAAGTGAAAAGTAGTTACATTTGTTAAGTTTTTATTGTTTTTATAATTATTTATTATTATGTATCAGTTTCTGTTGCAATATTTTGGAGTTGTAATGGGGTATGATCCCACACAGTCGGACGATTCTATTTATAAACGATGCTGCTAAGAACTGACGAATCAAATTAACTACGTTCTGCTACCAACCAATCAGAAACCAGAATTGCTTCATAAATATTAAATCTTTTCTGGAGCAATTTCACGTGTTCTTTTCCTGGGTTTCGACACCGTAAGAATATTTTGTTCTGTGGAACTGTCTACTACAAACAAGCCACCTCCTAGGACTTGTGTGTAACAGCGAACCATCTGAAACTCAAAATGGCTTACACTTCTAGTGTTTACTGTTTTTATCTTTTTTGTTGAGTAAAATTTGAGTTTGTTTTGGGTAAATAGAAATTTACCCTTGGAACAGATTAATTCTGTTTCTTTTAATTGAAACGGGAATAATTATTTTGAGATACGATTTTTTCAAGATACGACAGCAGTCATAGAATGAATGAAATTCATATCTTAAGCTGTATATTTGTTAGTGTGCATGTGTATGTAGTGTGTGTAGTATATTTGTTAGTGTGAATGTGTATGTAGTGTGTGTAGTATATTTGTTAGTGTGAATGTGTATGTAGTGTGTGTAGTATATTTGTTAGTGTGAATGTGTATGTAGTGTGTGTAGTATATTTGTTAGTGTGCATGTGTATGTAGTGTGTGTAGTATATTTGTTAGTGTGCATGTGTATGTAGTGTGTGTAGTATATTTTTTAGTGTGAATGTGTATGTAGTGTGTGTAGTATATTTGTTAGTGTGAATGTGTATGTAGTGTGTGTAGTATATTTGTTAGTGTGCATGTGTATGTAGTGTGTGTAGTATATTTGTTAGTGTGCATGTGTATGTAGTGTGTGTAGTATATTTTTTAGTGTGAATGTGTATGTAGTGTGTGTAGTATATTTGTTAGTGTGAATGTGTATGTAGTGTGTGTAGTATATTTGTTAGTGTGCATGTGTATGTAGTGTGTGTAGTATATTTGTTAGTGTGCATGTGTATGTAGTGTGTGTAGTATATTTTTTAGTGTGAATGTGTATGTAGTGTGTGTAGTATATTTGTTAGTGTGAATGTGTATGTAGTGTGTGTAGTATATTTGTTAGTGTGCATGTGTATGTAGTGTGTGTAGTATATTTTTTAGTGTGAATGTGTATGTAGTGTGTGTAGTATATTTGTTAGTGTGAATGTGTATGTAGTGTGTGTAGTATATTTGTTAGTGTGCATGTGTATGTAGTGTGTGTAGTATATTTTTTAGTGTGAATGTGTATGTAGTGTGTGTAGTATATTTTTTAGTGTGAATGTGTATGTAGTGTGTGTAGTATATTTGTTAGTGTGAATGTGTATGTAGTGTGTTTGTTAGTGTGCATGTGTATGTAGTGTGTGTAGTATATTTGTTAGTGTGAATGTGTATGTAGTGTGTGTAGTATATTTTTTAGTGTGAATGTGTATGTAGTGTGTTTGTTAGTGTGCATGTGTATGTAGTGTGTGTAGTATATTTGTTAGTGTGAATGTGTATGTAGTGTGTGTAGTATATTTTTTAGTGTGAATGTGTATGTAGTGTGTTTGTTAGTGTGCATGTGTATGTAGTGTGTGTAGTATATTTGTTAGTGTGAATGTGTATGTAGTGTGTGTAGTATATTTTTTAGTGTGAATGTGTATGTAGTGTGTTTGTTAGTGTGCATGTGTATGTAGTGTGTGTAGTATATTTGTTAGTGTGAATGTGTATGTAGTGTGTGTAGTATATTTTTTAGTGTGAATGTGTATGTAGTGTGTTTGTTAGTGTGCATGTGTATGTAGTGTGTGTAGTATATTTGTTAGTGTGAATGTGTATGTAGTGTGTGTAGTATATTTTTTAGTGTGAATGTGTATGTAGTGTGTTTGTTAGTGTGCATGTGTATGTAGTGTGTGTAGTATATTTGTTAGTGTGAATGTGTATGTAGTGTGTGTAGTATATTTTTTAGTGTGAATGTGTATGTAGTATATTTGTTAGTGTGCATGTGTATGTAGTGTGTGTAGTATATTTGTTAGTGTGAATGTGTATGTAGTGTGTGTAGTATATTTGTTAGTGTGAATGTGTATGTAGTGTGTGTAGTATATTTGTTAGTGTGAATGTGTATGTAGTGTGTGTAGTATATTTGTTAGTGTGAATGTGTATGTAGTGTGTGTAGCATATTTGTTAGTGTGAATGTGTATGTAGTGTGTGTAGTATATTTGTTAGTGTGAATGTGTATGTAGTGTGTGTAGCATATTTGTTAGTGTGAATGTGTATGTAGTGTGTGTAGTATATTTGTTAGTGTGCATGTGTATGTAGTGTGTGTAGCATATTTGTTAGTGTGAATGTGTATGTAGTGTGTGTAGTATATTTGTTAGTGTGAATGTGTATGTAGTGTGTGTAGTATATTTGTTAGTGTGAATGTGTATGTAGTGTGTTTAGTATATTTGTTAGTGTGAATGTGTATGTAGTGTGTGTAGTATATTTGTTAGTGTGAATGTGTATGTAGTGTGTGTAGTATATTTGTTAGTGTGCATGTGTATGTAGTGTGTGTAGTATATTTGTTAGTGTGAATGTGTATGTAGTGTGTGTAGTATATTTGTTAGTGTGCATGTGTATGTAGTGTGTGTAGTATATTTGTTAGTGTGAATGTGTATGTAGTGTGTGTAGTATATTTGTTAGTGTGCATGTGTATGTAGTGTGTGTAGTATATTTGTTAGTGTGCATGTGTATGTAGTGTGTGTAGTATATTTGTTAGTGTGAATGTGTATGTAGTGTGTGTAGTATATTTGTTAGTGTGCATGTGTATGTAGTGTGTGTAGTATATTTGTTAGTGTGAATGTGTATGTAGTGTATGTAGTATATTTGTTAGTGTGCATGTGTATGTAGTGTGTGTAGTATATTTGTTAGTGTGAATGTGTATGTAGTGTGTGTAGTATATTTGTTAGTGTGCATGTGTATGTAGTATATTTGTTAGTGTGCATGTGTATGTAGTATATTTGTTAGTGTGCATGTGTATGTAGTGTGTGTAGTATATTTGTTAGTGTGAATGTGTATGTAGTGTGTGTAGTATATTTGTTAGTGTGCATGTGTATGTAGTATATTTGTTAGTGTGCATGTGTATGTAGTGTGTGTAGTATATTTGTTAGTGTGAATGTGTATGTAGTGTGTGTAGTATATTTGTTAGTGTGCATGTGTATGTAGTATATTTGTTAGTGTGCATGTGTATGTAGTATATTTGTTAGTGTGCATGTGTATGTAGTGTGTGTAGTATATTTGTTAGTGTGAATGTGTATGTAGTGTGTGTAGTATATTTGTTAGTGTGAATGTGTATGTAGTGTGTGTAGTATATTTGTTAGTGTGAATGTGTATGTAGTGTGTGTAGTATATTTGTTAGTGTGAATGTGTATGTAGTGTGTGTAGTATATTTGTTAGTGTGAATGTGTATGTAGTGTGTGTAGTATATTTGTTAGTGTGAATGTGTATGTAGTGTGTGTAGCATATTTGTTAGTGTGAATGTGTATGTAGTGTGTGTAGTATATTTGTTAGTGTGCATGTGTATGTAGTGTGTGTAGTATATTTGTTAGTGTGAATGTGTATGTAGTGTGTGTAGTATATTTGTTAGTGTGAATGTGTATGTAGTGTGTGTAGTATATTTGTTAGTGTGAATGTGTATGTAGTGTGTTTAGTATATTTGTTAGTGTGAATGTGTATGTAGTGTGTGTAGTATATTTGTTAGTGTGAATGTGTATGTAGTGTGTGTAGTATATTTGTTAGTGTGCATGTGTATGTAGTGTGTGTAGTATATTTGTTAGTGTGAATGTGTATGTAGTGTGTGTAGTATATTTGTTAGTGTGCATGTGTATGTAGTGTGTGTAGTATATTTGTTAGTGTGAATGTGTATGTAGTGTGTGTAGTATATTTGTTAGTGTGCATGTGTATGTAGTGTGTGTAGTATATTTGTTAGTGTGCATGTGTATGTAGTGTGTGTAGTATATTTGTTAGTGTGAATGTGTATGTAGTGTGTGTAGTATATTTGTTAGTGTGCATGTGTATGTAGTGTGTGTAGTATATTTGTTAGTGTGAATGTGTATGTAGTGTATGTAGTATATTTGTTAGTGTGCATGTGTATGTAGTGTGTGTAGTATATTTGTTAGTGTGAATGTGTATGTAGTGTGTGTAGTATATTTGTTAGTGTGCATGTGTATGTAGTATATTTGTTAGTGTGCATGTGTATGTAGTATATTTGTTAGTGTGCATGTGTATGTAGTGTGTGTAGTATATTTGTTAGTGTGAATGTGTATGTAGTGTGTGTAGTATATTTGTTAGTGTGCATGTGTATGTAGTATATTTGTTAGTGTGCATGTGTATGTAGTGTGTGTAGTATATTTGTTAGTGTGAATGTGTATGTAGTGTGTGTAGTATATTTGTTAGTGTGCATGTGTATGTAGTATATTTGTTAGTGTGCATGTGTATGTAGTATATTTGTTAGTGTGCATGTGTATGTAGTGTGTGTAGTATATTTGTTAGTGTGAATGTGTATGTAGTGTGTGTAGTATATTTGTTAGTGTGCATGTGTATGTAGTATATTTGTTAGTGTGCATGTGTATGTAGTGTGTGTAGTATATTTGTTAGTGTGAATGTGTATGTAGTGTGTGTAGTATATTTGTTAGTGTGCATGTGTATGTAGTATATTTGTTAGTGTGCATGTGTATGTAGTGTGTGTAGTATATTTGTTAGTGTGCATGTGTATGTAGTGTGTGTAGTATATTTGTTAGTGTGAATGTGTATGTAGTGTGTGTAGTATATTTGTTAGTGTGCATGTGTATGTAGTGTGTGTAGTATATTTGTTAGTGTGAATGTGTATGTAGTGTGTGTAGTATATTTGTTAGTGTGCATGTGTATGTAGTGTGTGTAGTATATTTGTTAGTGTGCATGTGTATGTAGTGTGTGTAGTATATTTGTTAGTGTGCATGTGTATGTAGTGTGTGTAGTATATTTGTTAGTGTGAATGTGTATGTAGTGTGTGTAGTATATTTGTTAGTGTGCATGTGTATGTAGTGTGTGTAGTATATTTGTTAGTGTGAATGTGTATGTAGTGTGTGTAGTATATTTGTTAGTGTGCATGTGTATGTAGTGTGTGTAGCATATTTGTTAGTGTGAATGTGTATGTAGTGTGTGTAGTATATTTGTTAGTGTGCATGTGTATGTAGTGTGTGTAGTATATTTGTTAGTGTGCATGTGTATGTAGTGTGTGTAGTATATTTGTTAGTGTGCATGTGTATGTAGTGTGTGTAGTATATTTGTTAGTGTGAATGTGTATGTAGTGTGTGTAGTATATTTGTTAGTGTGCATGTGTATGTAGTGTGTGTAGTATATTTGTTAGTGTGAATGTGTATGTAGTGTGTGTAGTATATTTGTTAGTGTGAATGTGTATGTAGTGTGTGTAGTATATTTGTTAGTGTGAATGTGTATGTAGTGTGTGTAGTATATTTGTTAGTGTGCATGTGTATGTAGTGTGTGTAGCATATTTGTTAGTGTGAATGTGTATGTAGTGTGTGTAGTATATTTGTTAGTGTGCATGTGTATGTAGTGTGTGTAGTATATTTGTTAGTGTGAATGTGTATGTAGTGTGTGTAGTATGTTTGTTAGTGTGCATGTGTATGTAGTGTGTGTAGCATATTTGTTAGTGTGAATGTGTATGTAGTGTGTGTAGTATATTTGTTAGTGTGAATGTGTATGTAGTGTGTGTAGTATATTTGTTAGTGTGCATGTGTATGTAGTGTGTGTAGTATATTTGTTAGTGTGAATGTGTATGTAGTGTGTGTAGTATATTTGTTAGTGTGCATGTGTATGTAGTGTGTGTAGTATATTTGTTAGTGTGAATGTGTATGTAGTGTGTGTAGTATATTTGTTAGTGTGAATGTGTATGTAGTGTGTGTAGTATATTTGTTAGTGTGCATGTGTATGTAGTGTGTAGCATATTTGTTAGTGTGAATGTGTATGTAGTGTGTGTAGTATATTTGTTAGTGTGAATGTGTATGTAGTGTGTGTAGTATATTTGTTAGTGTGCATGTGTATGTAGTGTGTGTAGTATATTTGTTAGTGTGAATGTGTATGTAGTGTGTGTAGTATATTTGTTAGTGTGAATGTGTATGTAGTGTGTGTAGTATATTTGTTAGTGTGAATGTGTATGTAGTGTGTGTAGTATATTTGTTAGTGTGAATGTGTATGTAGTGTGTGTAGTATATTTGTTAGTGTGAATGTGTATGTAGTGTGTGTAGTATATTTGTTAGTGTGAATGTGTATGTAGTGTGTGTAGTATATTTGTTAGTGTGAATGTGTATGTAGTGTGTGTAGTATATTTGTTAGTGTGAATGTGTATGTAGTGTGTGTAGTATATTTGTTAGTGTGAATGTGTATGTAGTGTGTGTAGTATATTTGTTAGTGTGCATGTGTATGTAGTGTGTGTAGTATATTTGTTAGTGTGAATGTGTATGTAGTGTGTGTAGTATATTTGTTAGTGTGCATGTGTATGTAGTGTGTGTAGTATATTTGTTAGTGTGAATGTGTATGTAGTGTGTGTAGTATATTTGTTAGTGTGAATGTGTATGTAGTGTGTGTAGTATATTTGTTAGTGTGCATGTGTATGTAGTGTGTGTAGTATATTTGTTAGTGTGCATGTGTATGTAGTGTGTGTAGTATATTTGTTAGTGTTAATGTGTATGTAGTGTGTGTAGCATATTTGTTAGTGTGAATGTGTATGTAGTGTGTGTAGTATATTTGTTAGTGTGCATGTGTATGTAGTGTGTGTAGTATATTTGTTAGTGTGCATGTGTATGTAGTGTGTGTAGTATATTTGTTAGTGTGAATGTGTATGTAGTGTGTGTAGCATATTTGTTAGTGTGCATGTGTATGTAGTGTGTGTAGTATATTTGTTAGTGTGAATGTGTATGTAGTGTGTGTAGTATATTTGTTAGTGTGAATGTGTATGTAGTGTGTGTAGTATATTTGTTAGTGTGCATGTGTATGTAGTGTGTGTAGTATATTTGTTAGTGTGAATGTGTATGTAGTGTGTGTAGTATATTTGTTAGTGTGCATGTGTATGTAGTGTGTGTAGTATATTTGTTAGTGTGAATGTGTATGTAGTGTGTGTAGTATATTTGTTAGTGTGAATGTGTATGTAGTGTGTGTAGTATATTTGTTAGTGTGCATGTGTATGTAGTGTGTGTAGTATATTTGTTAGTGTGAATGTGTATGTAGTGTGTGTAGCATATTTGTTAGTGTGAATGTGTATGTAGTGTGTGTAGTATATTTGTTAGTGTGAATGTGTATGTAGTGTGTGTAGTATATTTGTTAGTGTGAATGTGTATGTAGTGTGTGTAGTATATTTGTTAGTGTGCATGTGTATGTAGTGTGTGTAGTATATTTGTTAGTGTGAATGTGTATGTAGTGTGTGTAGTATATTTGTTAGTGTGAATGTGTATGTAGTGTGTGTAGTATATTTGTTAGTGTGAATGTGTATGTAGTGTGTGTAGTATATTTGTTAGTGTGAATGTGTATGTAGTGTGTGTAGTATATTTGTTAGTGTGAATGTGTATGTAGTGTGTGTAGTATATTTGTTAGTGTGAATGTGTATGTAGTGTGTGTAGTATATTTGTTAGTGTGAATGTGTATGTAGTGTGTGTAGTATATTTGTTAGTGTGAATGTGTATGTAGTGTGTGTAGTATATTTGTTAGTGTGAATGTGTATGTAGTGTGTGTAGTATATTTGTTAGTGTGAATGTGTATGTAGTGTGTGTAGTATATTTGTTAGTGTGAATGTGTATGTAGTGTGTGTAGTATATTTGTTAGTGTGAATGTGTATGTAGTGTGTGTAGTATATTTGTTAGTGTGAATGTGTATGTAGTGTGTGTAGTATATTTGTTAGTGTGAATGTGTATGTAGTGTGTGTAGTATATTTGTTAGTGTGAATGTGTATGTAGTGTGTGTAGCATATTTGTTAGTGTGAATGTGTATGTAGTGTGTGTAGTATATTTGTTAGTGTGAATGTGTATGTAGTGTGTGTAGTATATTTGTTAGTGTGAATGTGTATGTAGTGTGTGTAGTATATTTGTTAGTGTGAATGTGTATGTAGTGTGTGTAGTATATTTGTTAGTGTGAATGTGTATGTAGTGTGTGTAGTATATTTGTTAGTGTGAATGTGTATGTAGTGTGTGTAGTATATTTGTTAGTGTGAATGTGTATGTAGTGTGTGTAGTATATTTGTTAGTGTGCATGTGTATGTAGTGTGTGTAGTATATTTGTTAGTGTGCATGTGTATGTAGTGTGTGTAGTATATTTGTTAGTGTGAATGTGTATGTAGTGTGTGTAGTATATTTGTTAGTGTGAATGTGTATGTAGTGTGTGTAGCATATTTGTTAGTGTGAATGTGTATGTAGTGTGTGTAGCATATGTGTTAGTGTGCATGTGTATGTAGTGTGTGTAGTATATTTGTTAGTGTGAATGTGTATGTAGTGTGTGTAGTATATTTGTTAGTGTGCATGTGTATGTAGTGTGTGTAGTATATTTGTTAGTGTGCATGTGTATGTAGTGTGTGTAGTATATTTGTTAGTGTGAATGTGTATGTAGTGTGTGTAGTATATTTGTTAGTGTGAATGTGTATGTAGTGTGTGTAGTATATTTGTTAGTGTGAATGTGTATGTAGTGTGTGTAGTATATTTGTTAGTGTGAATGTGTATGTAGTGTGTGTAGTATATTTGTTAGTGTGAATGTGTATGTAGTGTGTGTAGTATATTTGTTAGTGTGCATGTGTATGTAGTGTGTGTAGTATATTTGTTAGTGTGAATGTGTATGTAGTGTGTGTAGTATATTTGTTAGTGTGCATGTGTATGTAGTGTGTGTAGTATATTTGTTAGTGTGAATGTGTATGTAGTGTGTGTAGTATATTTGTTAGTGTGAATGTGTATGTAGTGTGTGTAGTATATTTGTTAGTGTGCATGTGTATGTAGTGTGTGTAGTATATTTGTTAGTGTGCATGTGTATGTAGTGTGTGTAGTATATTTGTTAGTGTGCATGTGTATGTAGTGTGTGTAGTATATTTGTTAGTGTGCATGTGTATGTAGTGTGTGTAGTATATTTGTTAGTGTGAATGTGTATGTAGTGTGTGTAGCATATTTGTTAGTGTGAATGTGTATGTAGTGTGTGTAGTATATTTGTTAGTGTGAATGTGTATGTAGTGTGTGTAGTATATTTGTTAGTGTGAATGTGTATGTAGTGTGTGTAGTATATTTGTTAGTGTGAATGTGTATGTAGTGTGTGTAGTATATTTGTTAGTGTGAATGTGTATGTAGTGTGTGTAGTATATTTGTTAGTGTGCATGTGTATGTAGTGTGTGTAGTATATTTGTTAGTGTGAATGTGTATGTAGTGTGTGTAGTATATTTGTTAGTGTGAATGTGTATGTAGTGTGTGTAGTATATTTGTTAGTGTGAATGTGTATGTAGTGTGTGTAGTATATTTGTTAGTGTGAATGTGTATGTAGTGTGTGTAGTATATTTGTTAGTGTGCATGTGTATGTAGTGTGTGTAGTATATTTGTTAGTGTGAATGTGTATGTAGTGTGTGTAGTATATTTGTTAGTGTGAATGTGTATGTAGTGTGTGTAGTATATTTGTTAGTGTGAATGTGTATGTAGTGTGTGTAGTATATTTGTTAGTGTGAATGTGTATGTAGTGTGTGTAGTATATTTGTTAGTGTGAATGTGTATGTAGTGTGTGTAGTATATTTGTTAGTGTGAATGTGTATGTAGTGTGTGTAGTATATTTGTTAGTGTGAATGTGTATGTAGTGTGTGTAGTATATTTGTTAGTGTGAATGTGTATGTAGTGTGTGTAGTATATTTGTTAGTGTGAATGTGTATGTAGTGTGTGTAGTATATTTGTTAGTGTGAATGTGTATGTAGTGTGTGTAGTATATTTGTTAGTGTGAATGTGTATGTAGTGTGTGTAGTATATTTGTTAGTGTGAATGTGTATGTAGTGTGTGTAGTATATTTGTTAGTGTGCATGTGTATGTAGTGTGTGTAGTATATTTGTTAGTGTGAATGTGTATGTAGTGTGTGTAGTATATTTGTTAGTGTGCATGTGTATGTAGTGTGTGTAGTATATTTGTTAGTGTGAATGTGTATGTAGTGTGTGTAGTATATTTGTTAGTGTGAATGTGTATGTAGTGTGTGTAGTATATTTGTTAGTGTGAATGTGTATGTAGTGTGTGTAGTATATTTGTTAGTGTGCATGTGTATGTAGTGTGTGTAGTATATTTGTTAGTGTGAATGTGTATGTAGTGTGTGTAGTATATTTGTTAGTGTGCATGTGTATGTAGTGTGTGTAGTATATTTGTTAGTGTTAATGTGTATGTAGTGTGTGTAGCATATTTGTTAGTGTGAATGTGTATGTAGTGTGTGTAGTATATTTGTTAGTGTGAATGTGTATGTAGTGTTTGTAGTATATTTGTTAGTGTTAATGTGTATGTAGTGTGTGTAGTATATTTGTTAGTGTGCATGTGTATGTAGTGTGTGTAGTATATTTGTTAGTGTGAATGTGTATGTAGTGTGTGTAGTATATTTGTTAGTGTGCATGTGTATGTAGTGTGTGTAGTATATTTGTTAGTGTGCATGTGTATGTAGTGTGTGTAGTATATTTGTTAGTGTGAATGTGTATGTAGTGTGTGTAGTATATTTGTTAGTGTGAATGTGTATGTAGTGTGTGTAGTATATTTGTTAGTGTGCATGTGTATGTAGTGTGTGTAGTATATTTGTTAGTGTGCATGTGTATGTAGTGTGTGTAGTATATTTGTTAGTGTGCATGTGTATGTAGTGTGTGTAGCATATTTGTTAGTGTGAATGTGTATGTAGTGTGTGTAGCATATTTGTTAGTGTGAATGTGTATGTAGTGTGTGTAGTATATTTGTTAGTGTGAATGTGTATGTAGTGTGTGTAGTATATTTGTTAGTGTGAATGTGTATGTAGTGTGTGTAGTATATTTGTTAGTGTGAATGTGTATGTAGTGTGTGTAGTATATTTGTTAGTGTGAATGTGTATGTAGTGTGTGTAGTATATTTGTTAGTGTGAATGTGTATGTAGTGTGTGTAGTATATTTGTTAGTGTGAATGTGTATGTAGTGTGTGTAGTATTTTTTTAGTGTGAATGTGTATGTAGTGTGTGTAGCATATTTGTTAGTGTGAATGTGTATGTAGTGTGTGTAGCATATTTGTTAGTGTGAATGTGTATGTAGTGTGTGTAGTATATTTGTTAGTGTGAATGTGTATGTAGTGTGTGTAGTATATTTGTTAGTGTGAATGTGTATGTAGTGTGTGTAGTATATTTGTTAGTGTGAATGTGTATGTAGTGTGTGTAGTATATTTGTTAGTGTGAATGTGTATGTAGTGTGTGTAGTATATTTGTTAGTGTGAATGTGTATGTAGTGTGTGTAGTATATTTGTTAGTGTGAATGTGTATGTAGTGTGTGTAGTATATTTGTTAGTGTGAATGTGTATGTAGTGTGTGTAGTATATTTGTTAGTGTGAATGTGTATGTAGTGTGTGTAGCATATTTGTTAGTGTGAATGTGTATGTAGTGTGTGTAGCATATTTGTTAGTGTGAATGTGAATGTAGTGTGTGTAGCATATTTGTTAGTGTGAATGTGTATGTAGTGTGTGTAGTATATTTGTTAGTGTGAATGTGTATGTAGTGTGTGTAGTATATTTGTTAGTGTGAATGTGTATGTAGTGTGTGTAGTATATTTGTTAGTGTGAATGTGTATGTAGTGTGTGTAGTATATTTGTTAGTGTGAATGTGTATGTAGTGTGTGTAGCATATTTGTTAGCATGAATGTGTATGTAGTGTATGTAGCATGACACTGAGTGTGTGCCTACCTTTTTCTGTTTCTTTTTGCCTGGCCCTTTATTAATGTGTATGAATATGTGAGCAAAATGATAGAGATTGTGATTGAGTTCTGAGTGTTCTTTTTAATATTACCCCCCCCACAACTAAAGACGATGGGTAGGTGTTGGGCATACGTTCTGGAGTCCTTTTCAGATTTCTGGCAGCTTTCATCTCTTTTTTTTCCTGTTTATTTTCTCGTTTTTGCAGTTTCTGATTTTGTATTATCTTAGTATATTTTCGAATTAAATCAACAAGGACGCATTTTTACTGGTTGAAAATTATGATTTAGAAGCATGTGAAGACTTTTACTTAGGTTTGGAAGAGGAAAGGAGTATACAGTGCATTTAAATGTAGAAAGAATGAAGATGGTTATAAAAACCAATTACTTTTGGCATTCGTTTAAATTGCAACTCTCTTTGCCACAGAATGTAGATGCACACCAGTTTCCAAAACTGAATTTAAGCTTAAAACAAAACAAGAGCTGAAAAACAAACAAAAAATGTATATACAACGAATAACTATTATCAAATGCAAGAAAAGTTGCATTTCTACCTGCCTGCCTGCATAACTTTCACGTGTTTGCTGATTTATTACTAGGGCTGTGACAACAGAATATTCTTTTCATCTTTTTGACTCTCAAGTATTTATCCGACACAGTAAGATACAGTCAAGCAACCGAGAACCACATCAGTTTATATAAAATCATAAAAGATATTAACAGATATATACTCAAGAGTCAAATAATGAAAAGAATATGCTGTTGTCAGTTTCACAGTTCTATTTATTATATATGCATTAATTTATGTAATGCAACATAATCATGTTGACACATCGGTTCCCATCAGACAACCGAAGTTAAGCAACATTGAACCTGGTCAGTACTAGATGGGTGACCATTTGGGACTTCCAGGTGCTGTATGTGCTCTCTGCTTATCTCAGCATTGTTTCCAGTCAGTTTTGGGGCTCTCCTTGCCACTGGACCCAAGCTGTGCTGATTCAGGTGTGGTTAATGATTGTCCAACCCTTGCATCACAATTATATGTGCAGTTACCATTATAGGAGTGTTCATTGTCCCTTAAGACTGAATGGAGGCGTCACATTAATTTATACTAATTTTCCTTAGAAAAACACACATACTTTTCATCATCGCTGTGATATTTTAGAAGTTGGTCGCTAATTTCAGGTTTAACCAAGTAAAATAGTGTTTGGCTTGTTGCCAAAAGGATTAGGGCATTGTTATTGTTATCTATTAGCTGGATACACTCGGTGTTGTTCGGTTGAAAAACATTGTTATGCAGACGGTTTAGTTGCATAGTACTTAAGATACACAGAATATTTAAACCCCTGTTATGATGCAAAATTTATGGAAGCAAAAAATACAATTTTCGCATATAAAAATCAAACAGGAAATAACTTTCACAGCTTAAATAAATTTCTGTTTTTAAAAGCAACTGGTGTAAGCTAATAAAAATTGAAAATAAAATATTAATTAAATTAAAAACGAATTAAATAAATCAACTGTAAAAGATATTTCCAATAGAACAATGAAGGCAATTCTATTACGAAAACAATATTACTGAGCTAAGTATTAAAATAGATTTTCTTTACTGTAATATGCAAATGACGTTATTCCTTGAATATAAAAATCTTCTAGGAATGTAAGTGTAAACATCTGTTCTTAGTATGAAAATTAAGTAGCAAAAGTCTACCTTTTGTACATATTAATCAAATCATGAACAGACAGAAATACGTTTTTATTATAGTTGATATATATATATATATATATATATATTGTATTGGTAGTAATTATTTGTTTGTTTAAAACAAAATATATAAGTGTGTCACCCAAAAGAGTGCTCAATGTTTAGACAGAGCCAAAATAAGTGAATTTAGTTTACAAACAAATGGCTACACATAAGCATACATGTTTCAGTGAAAACCCAGTAAGGGAATCGCTCTGTCAGGCCAAGGACAACTTGTCCTTGGCCTGACGATGCGATTCCCTTACTGGGTTTTCGCTGAAACATGTATGCTTATGTGTAGCCATTTGTTTGTAAACTAAATTCACTTATATATATATATATATATATATATATATATATATATATATATATATATATTACAAGATTCAAACAAGCGAGGATGCCTGGGCGGTCCACAAAGTTTTATAATTATTAAAATATAAAATTCTGCTTATCCTTCCTTATTTTTCATACATTACACTTTGAAAAAGGCTAGATACGATTTTGTTTAGGCCAAACTGCTTTGCTTGCAAAGTTTGGCTTTCAAAAAGCCAATCTAGCAACCCTTTGGTTATATTGAGACATAGTTAATTGGTTTTGCATTTTACTTCTCATTTTGTTCTGTTTATTGATAGAGCATCCTACAGGATGTCAGATCTCCTTTAAGTGCAATTGTTTATAGCTATCTTGCACCTGGTTCACCGAGTATATACTTACGTTTTCTTAAATTTACTTTCAGAAAAAAATAAAGATTTGATCTACTGGTGTTGCACTTTTCTTCTCATTTTATTTAATCTTGTGAACAAAAATTCCAGTGAAGAACAATGGCCACTGCCAACAAGAAATCAACGACAAACAGATGTTGCAATAATGCAAATTTATTTGCAAATGTTATTGAAAGAGGTGGAGAGTACTGCAAAATCTGGGAAGACTTGTTGTCACTCAGCTTCCAGGGAACACCACAGTTTGTATTCAATGAGATCTTATATTTTCTCAAATTTACTTTAGTACGTTCCAAGTGAAATATCTTTTAACGATTCTCATAATCTGATTTTAATCGATCCTGTTGATTTCTGAACTTTCTCAGCAGACATGAGACTGATGCTCATGTGACACAAGTGACTGAAGATTTCTTGTGCACTTGGGATTCTCATAAAACTTCCTCCAAGGGAAGCCAGTTTGACCCACGTAAATTAAGTGTCACTGGCTGGTTAGCTGTTGATGCGTCTGTAATAGCTGCACAGGTGTCAATCCCCTATGCTTGAAGCAGGGAAAGAGGACTGCATCACTCTAATCTTATGGGAAAGATTCAGTCAGTACTCCATACATGTATTGTGGACGGTGACATTAATAAAATATTTCCTCAAAAATCATCAGATTATTCTTTTCCTCCAAATTCATCAAAAAAAAAATGTCTTTCCATCATTTCTGGGTAGCAGTATGAAAACTTTTTATTAAATCTCTGCCTGTCTTCCTTATATTTTTTTTTCTTTGAGTCTTCCATTTTTTTAAAACTACTCAATTTTTTAAGCTCAACATATAATCATGTTATATTAAATTGATTAAGTTCTTAAACAGTCAAGAGTGCATAATTGGCCTAATGGATACTGATTCAGACTATGGAATCTCCTATGGATAATTCAAATCTGTCCCTTTAAGTGCAATTGTCTATAGCTCTCTTGATCTTGGTTCACTGAGTATATACTTATGTTTTCTCAACTTCACTTTCACAAAAAATGAAGATTTGATCTACTGCATTTGGTGTTGCACTTATCTTCTCATTTTGTTTGATCTGCTGATGGTGCATCCTACCTGATAATCCACTATCTAATACATTTTAACTAAAAGATTTTTTAATGATTATAACCATCCCTTTAAGTGCAATTGTTTATCGCTCTCTTTCACTTTGTTCACCGAGTATATAATCCAGTGTGTATACTTAGGTGCGTTTTCAAACTTGCTTTATGAGAAAATGCAGATCCACAAATTTGACATGAAAATGGTTTCTCCCCAGTGTGTTTACGCATGTGACCTTTTAGATTTCCTTTCAAAGAAGATGAATATCCGCATACATCACAGATAAATGGTTTCTTTCCCGTGTGTATATGCATGTGTATATTCAAACTTAATTTACGAGAAAACGAAGACCCACAAATTTCACATGAAAATGGTTTCTCTCCAGTGTGTACACGCACATGATCTCGCAAATTTGCTTGCTGGGAAAAGGAAGATCCGCATATTTCACAAGAAAATGGTTTTTCTCCAGTGTGTGTATGCATGTGTCCTCTCAAAGTTTCTTTTCGAGAAAATGAAGACTTGCATATTTCACAAGAGAATTTCTTTTCACCAGTATGAACACGGACATGTCTTTTCAAGTCTGCTTGCCGAGAAAATGCAGATTCGCATATGTGACAAGAAAATGATTTCTCACCAGTGTGTATACGAATATGTCTGTTTAAATTTGTTTTTGCAGAAAACGAACATCCACATGTTCCACAGGTAAATGGTTTCTCTCCAGTGTGTATAGTCAAATGGTCTTTCAAGTGTGACCGTTGAAAAAATGAAGAGTCACAAATGTCACAAGAAAATGGCTTTTCCCCCGTGTGCCGTTGCATGTGTTTCTTTAAATTTCCTTTCAGAGAAAACGAAGATCCACATGTTTCACAGGAATATGGTTTCTCTCCAGTGTGTTTACGCAGATGTCTTTTCAAATCTGTTTGATGAGAAAATGAAGAATCACACGTGTCACAGGAAAATGTTTTCTTCTCTGTGTTCGTTTTTATGTGTTTACTCGGTTCAGATTCACCAGAAGAGGAAGATGTATCAGAAACAGGCTCATCTTTTGTGGGTGTTGTCATGTTTTTCTGTAAAATAATAATAATAAAAGGCAAAAATTGTCATTCAATCTGTTTTAATAAACCCAAATATCTTATGAATCTTTGTTCTATGATGACAAATGTTTAATGTTTAATAAATGTTTTATTTACATAAACAAACATAATTTATACAAAACCGTGTGTTTATGATTTAATTGTAAAGTACACATTTAGATGGTATTACAAATGACCATGCCTACAGGGACATTCTTAATATGGAGTTGGGAAGCAAGAGGTATGTTCACATTACACTTAAATGTTTGCATGTTTGTACAGTCAGGAAGCAAGATACAGAGAAAGAATTTAAAAGTTTAGCAGTTTGACGAGGAGATAATTCAACAATGTTTAGTGATTGCTTTATTCACATAAAGAAAAAATAATTGGAACATGATATTGTTCGTATTATTTGGATTCTTCGGACTACTGTTCTCATCTTGAATGTTATTTTCACAAGATTGTGGTCGATGTAACCTCTGACCTTCTTCAGGTGTTTCTTGTTGAACTCTGGAATGTTTCTGTCAAACTCGGAGATTTGGACAGAATTTTAAATAGGACCCTTTATTCACAAGGGTAGCATGCTCTCGTTCCATCAGGCATGAGGTCGTTAGGATTTTTCAGTTATGTAAATAAAGAAATAAACCATTTAAATTCCAAAGTTTGATAGAAACATCCTGAGTTTAATAAGACACACGTGAAGAGGGTCGGAGGTTACATCGACTGACACATTGTGAAAATGACACTCAAGAACAGTAGTCCAAAAAATCCAAATAATACGAATAACCTATCCTCATCTCAAAAGTGATGTGGTTCTATAAAGAATGTTAATTCTAATTTTGGTGCTGTTCAACACAGCTTATATTTATTTTCAGATGATTAAAGGGTTCAGATTGAAAGTTACGATGAAAAACTTACTTAAAGAGAATGAAAAATGAGACGCATTGTACATGTAACAAGTTTTATGCTACACACACTGACTAGTAATAAGGAGTTCTTCCACTTGCTATAAAGACCATGAGAATATGTCTAAAAAAGGAGTTAAAAGAAATTATTAAATCAAGTAAAATTTCCATTTTTTACTTTATTACTATATTAAAAAAGCTATTCTAGTAGATTATCTGGCAATTTAATAAACAAAATATATAACAATAACTAAATTTGACTTGAAAATACTATAAAAAATAGCTTTTGAAATTTAGTAATCATGTAAAAAAAAATGGCATTTTTACTTGATTTAATCATTAGTAATAAAAAAAATTGATTTTTGTTTTAATTTATTTTTATTGCGTAATAATTTATGTCAGTTTGAAATATGTTATGCATGAAAAAAAACAACATTGTTAATAAGTATTGTGAGAAAGAAAATCCTCTGATATCGGCCCACTGCTAGGAATTCAGAATAGGGGCATGTTAGCGAGAAAAGGTCAAAGTAGTCCACTCACTATAAAGACCAAGAGAATATGTCTAAAAAAAGGAGTTAAAAGAAATATTTTACAAAGCTTTTTACAGACTGCTTTGGTCAATGTAAAAAAACTGATATCAAAATTAGAACTCAAAGATAATATTCTGCCAGTATTTAAGAAGTTCTTAGAAAAAAGTATACAGCAAATTCGACGGATTAGTAAGAACTGATATTTTTATAAAGTGGAATATAGCTAATGGGCAGCACTCACTGTCTATTTAAAAAAAAAAACTCAAAAGATTCGCGTTTGCATTGACATTTCACCTGGTTTAAATACTGCACTCAAAAATGATAATAAGCCCAGAAGTTTTTGTGAAATTAAATGGAGGCAAATATCTTTTTAAAAATCGAATTCAGTAATGCTTACCCATAGAAGTTGAGAATTTTAAATTATTATGTATAAACATAATATGCATATGGTATAATCACGTTGACAAGTTAAACAACATTGAGCCTGGTCAGTACTAAAATGGGTGACCATTTGGGACTTCCAGGTGCTGTATGTGCTCTCCGCTTATCTGGGCATTGTTTCCAGTTGTCCTGGTCTTCTTACCACTGGACCCAAACAGTGTCGAATCAGGAGAGGTTTGGTTACGGATTGCACAACCCTTGCCTTACAATTACATGCGCAGCTGCCCCAACAGGGGTTATCCTTTGTCTTTTGAGACTGAATGGAGTAATCGATCGATCGAAACATGCATTGCAAATTATACAAGTTTAAAAATGCTTGCTTTTTCTGTATTTAAAGAGTTTTGTGTTGTTCATCCTCGCTTAAGAATCTACTAAGAATAAACATTTTTACTGGATTAAATGTTGTACACTGAACGTTTTTATGAAGAAAAAAGATCAAAGAAGGCTAAAAAAAAAAAACAATGAGAAAAGAAACAATGAAAAAATAACTGTTCACAAACAGAAACCAAATTAATCAAGTTGTGGATGTAATCATTATTTCTGTAAAAAATAGTAGTAGGAGAAATGGGAGTACTTTCATCATTTATTTTTAAAAGTAATTAAATCTGTTTTAATAAATTAAAAAAGTGATAATGACAAACATATTTCATTTGAACTTTTAAAATGATATCAAAAAATCATATAAATTTAAAACAAAGCAAATTAACACTCAAAATAAAGTGGTCACTGTGAATGAGAAACTCTGCCTAAAGGGATATTCTATGTATTAATACATTCGAGGAAGATACATACAGGGACGGAACGACCAAGTCTACAAATTCTAGGGATGAAAATTTTAGATTGGAAAGTAAATATCAGAAAAGAAATAACCCTTTGTCTATTTGTATTTAAGGAATCATGATTTTAATTCAGTCATTCTCTTTTGAATCAACAGAAATGTTTTGAATATTTCTTATGATGTTAGATGTAATTAATTAAACCTGATATTTTACAAAGGATGACAATTTTATTTTATTTATTTTTTTACATAGGCGTCACCACTTATCAAGGCCGATAAGCCACTCAAAGATAAGGGTTAAAGAGTGTAGAGTAGTCAAAAGGACAATATAGTAATCGATAGTAATGGAAGTTCAGTAAATTTGTTAACTTAAGTGGAACAGCTCATCAGAAACTTGTTCATGTTGGACTTGAAGACAACCATATTATAGACAGCTGGAAAGCAGGAAAACGGAAGACAATTCCACAGGCGTGCAGTTCTAAGAAAGAAGCTTTGATCATGGAATCTATGTTTAGGTTTAGGCACAGATAAAGAGTCGGGAAAATTATTGATAATGTTTTCAGCTAGTCTAGTGTTTCTTGTGAAAGTTTGGCGAGGGGGGACCATAGATTGAAGCTCAGTCGAACACTTTTCATGAAAATAATGATAAAGCAAAGACAAATTCGCAACGTCTCTTCTGTGAGATAGAGGTTGCAGCGAATAGAAAAGGACATCTCCCACCAGTCCACAAAGTCTATTTTGAACTCTATCAAGGCAGGACAAGTCTTTTCTAGCAGCTCCTGCCCATATGTGGCAACAGTATTCCATCCTTGGACGTATCTGGCTCTTATATAGATAGAGAATTGCATCAGCAGTGAGATATCTACTGGATCGATAGAAGGATCCGACCATTTTTCCAGCGGCCTTGGCAACAGATTTGATGTACGTATTCCATTTAAGATCAGGAGTAAAGGTCAAGCCCAGAAGCCTGTCAAAACTTGAGGCCTCCCCAAGATGAGAGCCATTCATTTCAATTGATGCCAGATGGGTATCAGAACGTTGATGATGTAAAGATAGAAGCTTGGTTTTAGATGCATTAAAAGTAACCAGCCACTCCTTTCCCGATTGTACAACGTGATCAAGATCAGAGGAGAGAGAATTGGAGAGAATTTGGTCGTTTACTGTCTTAGATGTGCTACCATAGATGGTAGTGTCGTCAGCAAAAATGTCTACGAATGATGCAAGGATGTAATTTGGAAGATCATTAATGTAGATCAGGAAAAGAGTTGGGCCCAGGATGGACCCCTGAGGGACTCCAGCATTTATACTGTGAGCTTCTGATTTTTGTCCATAAACTACTACTCTTATGAACCTATCAGAGAGAAATGATTTAATAATTGAGAAGACATTTCCAGCTATACCATAGCTGGAGATCTTGTGAAGTAAACCTTTATGCCATACCTTATCAAAGGCCTTTGATATGTCGAGCAATTGCCCTAGAAAGGTTGCCTCTGTTGAGAGATTCGCTAATCCTATGAGATATAACTGTAAGCACATCTGCTGTAGATCTAGCAGAACGAAAACCATATTGTGTCACTAAGAAGGTTATTTTTCTGAGATGGTTGATTACTTCTCTATTTAACACAGATTCCGGCAACTTACTCATGATGCACAGGAGACTTATTGGCCTGTACTGAGAGGGGGATGAACGATCACCTGAATTCTTAAATACAGGGCATACTGATGAGATTTTCCAGGGTGATGGGAAGCAATTCTCCTTAAGACAACATTTAAACAGTTTTGTAAGTATGGGTGCTAGTTCTGGTTGAAGTTTCTTAAGTACTATAATTGGAATACCGTCAGGGCTGGCTGCTTTACTGGAATCAAGGTTTTTGATTAGCTTGGCAACATCACGTACAGATATTTGTATATCACATAGTGTGTTTTCTGATACAGGAGGAAATATTGGGGGTTGGCGGCCTTGGTTGCAAAAGGTAGAATTGGCTGCAAAGTTCTTGGCAAAGAGTTTGGCTTTGTCTGATGCTGACGAGATTAACTCAGGTCCATTGATGATAGTTGGGATAGAGCACATGCTTCTGTTCAGGATTCTGTTTGCAATTTGCCAAATTTTATTTTTATTTTCTTAGTTAAAACTAACACCAGTTTTTACTTGTGAGCTTAAATCGACCAAAAACATCAAGCTCAGGACAATTCACCTGCCACCTTCCTTAGACCATATCTTCTTGGTAAATAATGATAATCCATAACTCACATGTATTTTAATGTACTGCGTGTGGTTCTATATGGATTAATATTACTCGCCTCTGAGCTTCCTGCTTGAGAAAAGTCTGCCATATAAGGTCACAATATGTTCACTTATTCCTATTGCACTCATGCAAAACCTTTAATCCAAGTATTCGCACCGCATTCTGCAATCTTCTAAAAGCCTGTGGACTTTGGTTTTCATTTAACCATTGTCATATTTTACCATTGCCGTTTGCGTTGCGTATTCTTGTAAAGAATGTATTCTTCATCTCCAGTCACAATTCTTTGCAAAAATGGTTCTCAATGATTCCTAGAAAATAAGATAAGTAAACAATTTTTGATTTTGTTGAGCGTCGGTCAAATCACAGGAAACCCAGTGTCCAAGTTTCAAAATTTTTCCGAACTCGTGAAGGTATGAAATGATTGTGGTATGGGTTGTATTGAATTGTTGAGCTAATTCTTGGCTGGTTAATTTTGGATTACCCCCCACCCCATTTGTCTTTAATGGCGTCTTCGTCAAATGATTTTGGCCTTTCCACATGTTGCTGATCTAACAGATCACCAGAAGGAAATTTCTATTATTGGCAGAATGAACAAAAAAAAAATACCCAAGTCTCAGCTTATAAAAAAAAAATCTTTATCAAAAATCTTTATGAAAAGGGTACGTATCATGGATAATAAAATAACGACAAGGAGAAGTTTAGAATATTTTTGATGATATTAGATTTAATCCACAGAACCTTAAGTTTTTTTTTTACAATTTGGTGAAGGAAAACTGTTGATAGGAGGAAATAGAAATCTTTTAAAATTCAGAAAATCATAAGAATAAAAACGACTTATTACGCTGGCCAACACATTTTTGGTACCTAAGATTTCTAAGCTGATTTAGACTAATTTTGGGACGCTGATTCTGAAAATCATATTAATTTTGTATTATTTGGATCCATCAGACTACTGTTCTCATCTTGAGTGTGATTTTCACAAGGTTTCAGTCGATGTAATCGCTGTATAAGCCAGTGTTCTCAGATAGGTTTTGTATCAGAATGTCTTTCATGATAATCAATAATCGAAATAATCCGATGAAAGACGGAACAGAAAGTTTTTACCAAAGTTGACACCTTATACAGCCTAACATCACAAGTGCATCTGAGAGGTTTTTTATCTGCACAAGCAGAAACACTTGGCATTTAATATCAACAGTAGGTTCCTTGATATGTCAGGAGCACATTCAAAAATAATTTGTTTAGAACACAATTGAATCATGATACTTAACTTTTCCATTTTAAACTTAAATTTAAGCCATTATCACTGCATAATCTCTGGTCCCCCCCCTCACCAATCTTTCACGAGAAACATCCCTCTAGCTGAAACCACTGTCAATAATTTTCCCAATTCTTTATCTGTGTCTAAATCCAAGCGTAGATTCCATGAGCAAAGCTTCTTTCTAAGAAGTGCACGCCTGTGGAACCCTCTCCAGTTTGCCTGTTTCCCACCTGACTACAACTTGGATGTCTTTAAGTCCAACATAAACAAATTCCTGATAAACCATCCCCTGAAGTAAGGCACTTTATCAAAGCTCCATTACTAATGATTACTACGATATTATCCCTGAGTAGCTTATGGCCTTGATAAGTGGTAACTACCATGTAAAAAAAAAAAAAATATATATATATATATATATATATATTGTTTATATATATATATATATATATATATATATATATATATATATAAATCAACAGTAGGTTCTTAGATATGACAAAGGCATGTTCATAATGAATGTTTCCTTAGAAAGCAACTGAACCAGGATATTTAACTTTCGCATCTTAAATTTTAACTCAATCAATGGTAGAATACACACAAAGGGTTACCCAAGTCTCGGCATATGAAAAATATCTTACAAAAAAGCCTCATGAATAAAAGGTTAAATATAATGGATAATAAAATGTTTATATTAAGACAAGGAGAAGTTTACAATATTTTTGATGATATTAGATTTAATCCGCAGAACCTTAAGTTTTTTTTTTTACAATTTGGTGAAGGAAAAATGTTGATAGGAGGAAATGGAAAACTTTTAAAATTCGCAAAATCATAAGAACTGCACGCCTGTGGAACTCTGTTCCGTCTGCCTGCTTCCCACCTGACTACAACTTGGATGTGTTCAAGTCCAATGTTATAGCAACGACATAGCAAAAATAAGCATATTTTGCAAGTTCTAATTTGGGACGCTGAAATAATCAGTAGAACAATGTAATATATAATTATAATGAAAAAAAAAAGAGAGAGAAACAAAATAAGGTTACATAAATACTATACCTGCAAGCGCCGGGTGAAGTTGAAGTTAGCCCGGAAATTTCAACAAAAAGAAAAGTTAATCAACGAACTTAAAATATAACAATGTTAAGTAACAAAAGAAACTTATTAATTAACGTATTACACAAAACATGAATGAAACGATGTTAATTAATCAACGACAAAAATTAAATAAACTTGTTAATTAATGGAAATGAAAATTATACCACATATTGCTCCCTGATGGCAATAATTATATGGGGGGAATACTTCTCCCTTTTCCCTTTTCCGCCAAAGAAACTCCATGAGATGAAGGGGCAACATTTCAGTTCTTGTCCCCAACAATTTTCGGATGTGCCTCAGCTTATGTCACGGTAACATATATTGAGCGAGTTTCTAACAGTATTGTGTCTGTTTTTTTAAATTTTTTTTATTTATAACTCATTTTCTCAAACTTACCGTCTCAAAGAGAGAGTCGGTTGCGATTAAAAATTTTCCAATACATCGGTAAACACTGTATGTTTTCGAGCTGAATAAACATGTTACATTAAATATAAAAAATAAACATATCCAGTTAGTTAGAAAAGTAACTTATCTTGCCTTTGATAACATTTATTTGTTATATATTTGTTTTGTGACAACTTTTTCGAATCTATGTGTACAGTAAAACAAACCCAGAAATTGATACTTATCCAAAGAAGATACTTTGCTGAAATAATAACGTTAGTGGGTTTGTATTACTGTACACAGAGATTCGAAAAAGTTGTCAAAAAACAAATATATAACAAATAAATGTTATCAAAGGCAAGATAAGTTACTTTTCTACCTAACTGGATATATTTTTCGTGTTTTTATTCAATGTAACATGTTTATTCAGCTCGAAAAACATAGTGTTTATCGATGTATTGGAAAATTCAAGATGGCGTCTGATTCCCTCTTTAACACGGTAAGTTTGGGAAAAGGTGTTATAAATAAATAACTGGATAAAATACTGTTAAAAACTCGCTCAACATATGTTACCGTGACATAGCTTGACATATATTCGGCGGGTTTTTAATAGTATTTTTTCTAGTTTTTTTTTTATTTATAACACCTTTTCCCAAACTTACCGTGTTAAAGAGGGAGTGAGGCGCCATCTTGAATTTTCCCATACATCGGTAAACACTGTATGTTTTTCGAGCTGAATAAACATGTTACATTAAATAAAAACACGAAAAATATATCCAGTTACGTAGAAAAGTAACTTATCTTGTCTTTAATAACATTTATTTGTTATATATTTGTTTTCTGACAACTTTTTCGAATCTATGTGTACAGTAATACAAACCCACATTTGTATTTAGAAACCATTCTTGACATAGAAAGAGGAAGGTCTTTAGTAACTATTCTGTACTTTCACCTAACAACTTAACAAACAAAATATATCGTAAAACTTAAAAATAGTATTTTAAAAAATAGCACGGGATCTTCTCCGAATAAGGACCAAGAAATTTAATTAATACTTACTTTTTGTTCAATAATCTGCTTCAAAGAAACGACGATAGGATTAATAAAAGAAAATGTTGTTGAAGTTAAGACGCGAGTAAGTGTAAAATCTAAGATGGCGACAACCGAATGCAGGTTCGCAGAAAATTGAAAGACATTCCTTAATAATGTCGACCTCTTTGATTACAGAGGAAACATTTATTTATTTATTTAAAATTTTTCCTATTTTACTAGATGTTTTCTTGGTATAACAGCATATTTACCGAGGCAAATGATTTAGAGTTTTGAAAGTCATCCGCAGTAAACGGCGAGACTTAACAGGAAGACCCCGGTATATTACATTCCTGTAAGTCATCGATGTCCGTGGGCATTTCAAAAGTAATGTCGGCGTTTCTACAGAATTGAGATGAGATTTTTGTAGTTGATCAATGGAGTTTTCCCATTAAAAAAAAAAAAAAAACTGGTTTCAACGGATTTTTTTGTCAACTCTAATAAATTACAATCGTAGCTTCCAAATTATGCAGTCGAAATTACCCAAATATGACTGAATTATTTTAAAAAAATTTTAATCGTGTTAGCAGGTGAAAATTTTCCGCCATCTTGTTTAAATAAAAACAGAAAATTACCCCCCCCTTTTACATTCTCCTGTGTTTTATGACCGTTTTCATCAAATTCTATTTTTTTATTTTCTTTAATAAATAATTTTCTACCTTATCGATTTTCGTAATTTTTGGATATAACCATTTTTAAAATATGAGGAATACGTAGATACCATTGTTTTCATGTGAAATTTAGTTTTATGATTCCAGAAATCTGGTTGCAATAGTGTAGAAACGGCGTAATGCCTCATTGCCTCAGATTTTTTATTCCGCCTGATTGGATCAGAGGGGACTGCCAATTGCGGGTTAAGCCAACAAAAAGACTAAGGGCCAAAAATCAAATATGCCATAAGTAAATGTTACTATAACCAATACAAGTTACTTTTCTACCCACATGGAAAATTTTATTTTTTTAAGTAGTTTTAAATGCTTTTTATTTTATGCTAGTAATATTTTATATAACATGGTGTGGATGTGTCAGAAATTTTTTTTTTATGGACCTCACCATCAACAGTGCAAAAAGGAAGGAGGGGGGTGTCAGCATTTTGTCCAACCTGTAAAATTCACTTAACCTCTACCCCCTTCTCATCTTGGCCTCCGTTGTCCAGCAGTTGCTTGAATTGAAACCCTTTTCAGCTGGTGAATGTGGGTGCATGCATGTGTCACTGTCACTAACTCACTCACTCACTCTCTCTCTCTCTCTCTCTCTCTCTCTCTTTCCCTTTTTATGCCATTTAGGTCCTTGTGGACATTTTTCTCCCCCTCCTCTTTCTCTGTTAATGCCTTTCCTTTTTCTTTGTAGCCACCATCATTGCTTGACGCTGATTGACTCCGGTAAAATAATCCCAGAAATCAACTTTGTGAGTCCCTTTTTTAAATTAGTTCCAGAGAAGACATCGGAGAGTAAAGTTTTATTTCTGGAATTTTTTTTTTTTTTTTTTACACAGTGATCACCACTTATCAAGGCCCGGAAGCCACTCAGGGATAAGGGGTATTGCAAGTACATTATGTTAGTGTGGAGATTTGATAAAGTGTTTACTTAAGGGGGCGGTTCATTAGGAATTTCTTAACGTTGGACTTGAACACATCCAAGTTGTAGTCCGGTGGGAAGCAGGCAGACGGAACAGAGTTCCACAGGCGTGCAGTTCTAAGAAAGAAGCTTTGTTCATGGAATTCGCGCTTTGATTTAGGCACAGATATAGAGTGGGGGAAATTTTTCACAGTGGATTCAGCTAGACGGGTGTTTTTCGTGAAAGATTGGCAAGGGGGGACCAGGGATTGGGGTTCAGACGAGCACCTGCCATGAAAATAACGATAAAACAAGGATAGGCTCGCAACGTCTCTTCTGTGGGAGAGGGGTTGCAGGGTAGAGAAAAGGGCATCCCCCACTAAGCCACAAAGTCTATTTTGTACTCTGTCAAGGCATGATAGGCTGTTTTTGGCAGCTCCTGCCCAGATATGGCAACAGTATTCCATCCTCGGATGTACTTGGCTTTTATATAGGTAGAGAATTGCATCAGTAGTGAGATATCTTCTGGAGCGGTAGAAGGATCCCACCATCTTTCCAGCGACCTTGGCAACAGACTTGATGTACATGTTCCATTTCAGATCAGGAGTAAAGGTCAAACCCAGAAGCTTGTCAAAACACAGGGCCTCACCCAGATGAGAGCCATCCATCACAATTGATGCCAGATGGGGATCAGAGCGTTGATGATGTAAGGATAGGAGTTTGGTTTTGGATGCATTAAAGGTAACCAGGCACATCTTCCCCCACTGAACCACGCACTCGAGATCAGAGGAGAGAGAATCAGAGAGAACTTTGTCATTTACAGCCTTTGATGTGTTGCCGTAGATGGTCGTGTCATCAGCATAGATGTCAACAAATGATTTAAGTATGTGTTTAGGGAGGTCATTGATGTAGATCAGGAAGATAGTTGAATCCAGGATTGACCCCTGAGGGACTCCAGCATTTATATTGCAGGCCTCCGATTTTTGTCCATCTACCACTACTCTTATGAGCCTATCGGAGAGAAATGATTTAATAATTGAGAAAACATTTCCAGTTATACCGTAGCTGGAAATCTTGTGAAGTAGACCCTTATGCCATACCTTGTCGAAGGCCTTTGTTATGTCAAGAGCAATTTCCCTAGAAAGGAAGCCTTTGTCAAGAGATTCACTACTCCTGTGGGATATAACCGTCAGCACATCTGCAGTAGATCTTGCAGAGCAGAAACCATATTGTGTGTCACTAAGAAGGTTATTCCTGCTGAAGTGGTTGACTATTTCTCTATTTAATATGGATTCCAGCAACTTACTCATAACACACAGGAGACTTATTGGTCTGTACTGAGAGGGAGATGACTTATCACCTGAATTCTTAAATACAGGGCAAACTGATGCGGTCTTCCAGGGAGTCGGAAAGCACTTCTTAAGGCAGCGCTTAAATAGTTTCGTAAGTATGGGAGCAAGTTCTGGTTGAAGCTTTTTTAACACTATAATTGGGATTCCATCAGAGCCAGTTGCTTTACTGGAATCTAGGTTCTTGATTAGCTTGGCGACCTCATGCACGTATATTTGTATGTTACCTAGCTTGTTCTGTGTTATAGGAGGAAATATGGGGAGTTGATGGCCTTCGTCGCATAGGGTAGAATTAGCTGCAAAGTTCTTTGCAAATAGTTTGGCCTTGTCTGACGCTGACGAGATGACCTCTGGTCCATTGATAATGGTTGGGATAGAACGCACACTTCTGTTCAGGATCCTATTTGTTATTTGCCAAAACTGGTGGGAACCAAGCCGCTGATCAGCTACCTGTCGTGGAGACCATCGACGTAAAACACTCAACCTCCTCATTAATGGTGGAAGGCCTTTATTGAGTGGTTAAATTTTGTGTTTTAAAACACACCATTTATCGAAGAACGAAGTTAACCCCTTTTAGAGAAAGGAGACCGACGTAAGATTGACCGAGCCGGTCACTATATTTATTTCAAGCTGTCAACGAGAAACTCGTCAACAAGGATTTATATCTTTGTTCCCCTTTGAATGGAAAAAAAATAAAAAGAAACCAACCCTTTCAGAGAAAGGGGAAAGAAAAGAAAGAAATAAAAAGAAATCAATCCTTTCAGAGAAAGGAAAAATTATTTTTGGAGTAGCTGAAGAAAAGATAACCCCTTTCAGAGAGCTATACTTTTAAACCTTTTCAAGTTTTGTTTGTTTGAAAAAAAAGATAGAGAAGAAGAGAGAAAGAGAAAAGAACTTTAAAACGACCTGCAACCTACATGTTTTCTTTCCAGGAAAGAAAGGGAAAAGAACTTTTTGTTGAAAGACTGAATTTAAAGAAGTTTTTTTCTATTTTGTGTGTGCTTTTCATTTCAGCCTTTCTTTCAAGTAAGAATTGTGTTTTATATTTGTTTTTTATTTTTTATTTCATATGTTACTTGCAGGTTTTTAAGACCTGAGCTTAGGAAAATATAAGCAACCGTAACATTTTGTTTTCTTTAAATAAATTCGGATCATTTTAAACTCATTTCGGATCGGTATTTCACGACAATCCCAAAATTACGTCAGATGTTACATAATTTGTTTTAGTTGTTAGCCGACAAGATATCAATCTAGATTCTTCTTCATGGGGAAACAAGACACTGCTGTCTTGTTGGCTAGCAGGCCGTAAAAACAGAATATTTTACATAAGAGTGTTTCAAACTATTTAAAATCACTGAAAATGAGCAAGGTAGGTAGAAAAGTCACTTTTATTGGTCATGGCAATATTTATTTGGCCACTTCTGCACGACAATGGCATGAGTCGACCGAGCCGAATTATCGGCCCCTGTTCTTTGAATGAGAAATGCCCTCTAGCGGCCGTTCATTGAAGGTCAAATACAAACAAGTGTCTCCGAAAATGCAAAAATATATAATAACGAAATAAATAACACAAAAACATAGGAAAAGCAAAACATTTATTGTATAAAAAATATAAGTTTAATGATTTAATATTCTTTATTTTCAATGAACAAGTGTCTTCGTGTTGTGCCTTTTTTTTTTTTTTTTTTTAAATATTATTAGTATGAATGTGTAATATTAAGGAGGCGAAACGAAGCGTGTTAGCTCATGGAAAACATCTTTATTTTCTAAGGGAAGTAACTCGTACAGCACGAATTATAAACAACAAGGAAAGATAATCCATATGTTGACATCCCTCTTTCACAAGAGAATTGTTTGTTTAACCAGAGATTACTGAATGAGTTTTTACAAGTGAACTTATCTACAGATCGTATCTTTTTTTTTGGGGGGGGGGTTATGACACAACCCGATCTTGTGATTGTTACAAAATGGTTTGTTTGTACTGGACTGTGTGATATGTGCAGGACTGCAGGACTATGTGTTTCAGCAGATGGCGTGCAGATGCTTGTATGCGTGTTGGGAGTTTCTGCAGGATGTGAGCCTGGTACATTGGGTGGTGTGACTTGAGTATGATGAGAGGGTGTATTATGTGTAATTGATTGTGTCATATTGGATGTGTGGGCAACTTTTTTGAGATGTCTGTGGTTTCTGCGAAGAATCTGTCCTGATGACATCTCTACAATGTAGGAACGTGGTTCAGTGCAGGAGGCCATCTTCCCATCTCTTGGTCATCTCTTGGTCTTGTGCTCGTACTCGTTCTTCTGTGAGATAGGGGAGATCCTTAGCATGTTTGTCATGTTGTCTTTTCTGCGACAACTGTCTCCGTAACAGACGATTCTGGATTCCTTCCCTATGGACATTTTGGTTCGTACATTTTATGGGAAGATTGCTGACTAGTTTGCGATTAAAAAGCAATTCACCCGGGGATGAGATAGTATGATCTATCGGTGTTGATCGCAGACACAAGAGGCTTGTGTTTATGTCCCGATTGGCTTTCTTCATAACTGCTTTGACAGTCTGAATGCAGCGTTCTGCCATGCCGTTAGATTGGGGTATCTGGGAGAGCTGGTAATATGCTCAAATTCCCAGGCTTTAGCAAATTCTTTGAACTGCTGGGAGCTAAAATATGAGCCATTATTGCTTATGAGCCTTTCAGTGACTCCCTGCTCAGCAAAGATTTGCTTGAGACAACTAATGACCTCTTTGCTGGAGAATTCCCTGAGACTACGGATGAAGGGGTACTTTGAGTAATAATCCATCACAAGGAGATAGTTGATTCCATTCAGATTGAAGAGGTCGCTGGCTAAAATTTGCCACGGTCGCACCGGAATCTCATGCGGCATGAGGGTTTCAGCGGGTTGGGATTTCTGGAGCTCTTGGCATACGGCACATTGTTGTGTTATGATGTCAATATCATTGTTGATTCCACCCCAGAAAACACAAGTTTTAGCTCTTAATTTACACTTGTCACTTCCTTGGTGTCCATAGTGTATCTTCTCGAGTACCTTCGCATGCATTGCTTGAGGTATCAGAATTCTGTTGCCTTTGAGCAGAATCCCAATTTCAATGGAGAGCTCATCCCGATAGGACCAGTATGGTTGAAGATCTTTGTGTAGTTTCCTGCGAGAGTCTGGCCAACCATTTCGGATCCGCATCTTCAGCTCACCAAAATGGGGTCGTTGTCCGTTGCTTGACAAATCAGTGTGAGTTTTTCAGTAGAAAACTGCACAAAGTCCACTTTAATGTCTAGGTCTATGACTTCTTTGTTCTTTTCGTTGGGTAGCCTAGATAATACATCAGCTAGTAGCATTTCGTTGCCTGGTCGATATTTTATGATCATGTCAGATTCTTGGAGTCTCAGGAGCATCCGTTGAAGTCGAAGGGGTGCTGCTGTTAGGTTCTTGAGGCAGATCATTCCCAAGGGCTTGTGGTCACTCTCAACTTCAAAGGAGCAGCTGTAGATGTATGTTCAAAAGCGTTCACAGCCAAATACGACAGCCAGGTGTTTGCACTCAGTATTGGCATAGTGCTGCTCGGTTTCAGCCAGTGGCGGCTCGCGCCTGAGATTAGTGGGGGTGCTGCTTCAAAAATTTTACGTATTGTTTCAATATCGTGCAAAAGAAATTCGAATATATAAGTAAATTTTTAATCAAATAAACAAACATTCAAATAAATATCCAAATATATAACAATCAGAAGTGGATAATACGCAAAAACTGTTTTACTAAAATGTTTTTTTTTTTTTAAATTGTGTACACTTTACAGAATAATAAAAATAATATATACATTTATTCCTTTAAAAATTTTCAAATTAAATAAAAGTTTGCGTTTTTTTTTGTTTTTTTGCAAACAAACGAAACAAACTTTCAAAAATAACTTATTATTTTATAAAAACAAAAAAGAAAAACTTTGAAATTTACTTGCCTCCCTACGAGGGTTAATTTAGGAATTTACTATTTGAAAATAGCGTTTTATTTAATAACAGTTTTATTTACAAAATTTATTTTAAAAAATGTATTAATAACAGAATGTAGTTGTAAATAAAATACAAAAATAATTTTTTTTACATTTTTATATAGTGAGCAAACAAACAAAAATATTTAAAGATACAAAATGTTATTTACAAATCTTTTAATAACTTGCTTTTTATATAAAAAGAACAAACAAACTTGGCTGTTTACTGACTTTCCCATGCCAGTAAAGATCGCCATAAAGTTGAGATTTAGTATAAGAAAATAGGATGTCATATATACGCATTATAAAACATCGAATTTTAAAGTAGCTTTCTCCCCAAAGAAAACAAAAAATTAAAATTGTCTCAGCCCAGAAGGATTTCTAATTTCTTTTTTTTTTTTTTTAAATACGTATTATCTTAAACAAATTCAATGTAAAGTTTAAAAATGTATAATTATAAACACTGTTATTGTTTTTTTTTTTACTTACAAACCTTGTGTAAAAAAAAACAACATTTTTCAAAGTGCAAAACTTCTAACATTGTCCTCGTTGGAGGCAAATAAATGCTATTTTTTTTTTCATATCTAAAACATACAAGTTAAAAAGATATCTAACTAAAATGTATTTTCAACATAAACTGTTTCTTCGCTTGTTTGCTTCTAGGAAAAAAAGTAAACAGTTTTTTTTTTTTTTTTTTTGTAAAGTTTACTTGTTGCAAAATAAATAGCATTTAAAACTACTTAAAACAAACAAATAAAAAGGCAGGTAGATGGAAAAGTAACTTTATTTTTATGGTAAGATTTATTTATTGTATATTTGATTTTTACCATTCGTCGCGTGTTAGCTTCACTGCTAAATCCCTGAATACTTATAATAAATAAAGCAGGTTCTGCATTTCCGTCTGCTACAGAATTAAATTGCAACGCTAAAAGTGTGCGTATTTAAAAAAAATAAAAAAAGCACAATATTTTATGTATAAGAACACGTTATATGCACATAATAATAATAATAATAATAATAATAATAATAATAATAATAATAAAATGTAAATAAGCCCCCCCCCTTTTTATTTTTTCAATAACAAAATGTTATCATAGGCGCACACTCTAAGCAAAACATCGAATTTCATGAGCGTCTGAGACGCGAAATTGTGAGAAGAAGCGACAGTTCCTCCAGCGGGTTTTATCGGCTGTCTCATGCGCGCGCATACGCAGAAGAGAATTTCATTAAGAAAGTGTAACTGTGAATTTCACAGCTCCAAGCAAGTTTTATTTTTGTTTTTATATGAATTTGGAGATACCGACATTAAACTTAATGATTTTATAATGTACACATAGAAAAAATAAAATAATAATAATTAAAAAAAACGTATTATTTTTAATTTTATCATTAATATTGTGTAGAAATAACTTGGGGGTGCTGCAGTCCCACAGCTCCATGCACGAGCTGCCATTGGTTTCAGTGAGTGATTTTGAGGCAAAAGCTATAGGTTTGCCTTCTTGTATTAGTGCGGCTGCAGCTCCCAACCCTCTGGACGACGCATCAACTTGTATGGTAGATGTTTTTGATGGGTCATAGTATCGGAGTAGCATCTCCTTTCATATTATGTTCTTTATTTCCTGCAGTGACTTCTGGTGGCTATTGTTCCATTGGTAGTCAGCGTCTTTTTTAAGAGCTCCCTGATGCTTGCCGTGAGGTCTGAAAGCATTGGAATGAAAGGTGCCATGTAGGTAATGATCCCTGGTACCTTCTGCCGATCGGTAACATTATTTGGGCTCGGGAGTCATTTTATTTCCTTCACTTTTGGGGGTCTGGGTGTATTCCACCATGTTGTACCATTTTCTGTAATATTATTAGTATAAATGTGTAATATTAAGGAGGCGAAACGAAGCGTGTTAGCTCATGGAAAACGTCTTTATTTTCTGAGGGAAGTAACTCGTACAGCATGAATTATAAACAACAAGGAAAGATAATCAATATGCTGACACTCCGAAAACGCAGACATATATAATAACGAAATAAATAACACAAAAATATAGGAAAATCGAAACATTCATAGATTATTGTTTTTTGTTAGAATTATTTGGGGGGTTTTTCCTGTAAGATTGTATGAAATATAGCAACATATAATTATTATTTATTTTATTTTTCACAATAAGATTGTAAAAAAAATATATCGAAATATAATTTTAGCTTGACAAACTAAAATTATATTATTTTAGATTTTTTAAATTTTTATTAAGTTTGTCGAAGTAGCAAAATATTAGGTAGGGGCAAAAATGGTGAATAACAATAGAGGGACCTAGTTTTGAAAGCCGATTTATCATAATTTTTTTGTAGGTTTCCGACTACTTTTTGATTGTATTTGAAAGATTGGAGACTAAAATTAATTTCCTAAAGAGAAAAAATATTTGTACACGTGAAAAAAAAAAAAAAAAAGTTATGAAAAATGTTTTCACAGCGAGCTAACCAATTCAGCTAAATTTTGAAGTTAAATAAATTCTTTGTAAAAATCCTTAAAAGATAAATATTAGTTTTCTGGGTCTATTTCAAAGATAATTACTAAAATAAAGCCCTAAGATATTGACTTAAATAATAATAATAAAAAACACCTTGTTTGTGCAAAAAAAAAAAAAAAAAACTTAATTAGGCCTCAAAAAGCAAGTAATTCTACCGTTCGCCAAAAACGCAACAAATAAAGGTTTGTAAACACGATTATACGAAACTCCAAAATTACAGCCAATCGAAACGCTAGGTGTGTCAGAAACTTCGTGAAAAATATTTCCAAATGGGGGACGTGAATTAATTCAACATCCTGTCTTTCCAAGCTTACAACTACTCGAAAAAATGTAATTCAAACCCTGACTTTTTTTTCAATTAAAGGAGCAAGGATCTAGGTTTCATTAAAAAAAAAAAAAAAATGCAAACAGCGTGGTCTTTTTTTTTTTTTTTTTTTTTTTTTTAATGGTTTTAAACTCCGGATTTACAGGTAAATTTCCAAAAAAACTATTCTTTCTTGTTTGTTTTAAAACTAGACAAAATAATATTAAAAAAACACCGAGTATATGTCAAGTTATATATTGAGCGAATTTCTAACAGTATTTTGTCTAGTTTATTATTTATTACACCTTTTCCCGAACTTACCGTGTTAAAGAGAGAGTCGGCCGCCATTTTGAATTTTCGAATACATCGGTAAACACTGTATGCTTTTCGAGCTGAATAAACATGTTTAATTGAATAAAAACACGAAAAATATATCCAGTTTGGTAGAAAAGTAACTTATCTTGCCTTTAATAACATTTATTTGTTATATATTTGTTTTTTAACAACTTTTTCGAATCTATGTGTACAGTAATACAAACACAAATTCTGATAAACCTATCGAAAAACGCTGTTTCAAAATGAAGTTATGATAGTACCTATTTACAATGCCTCCGCACGGAACAGAGTTAGACTGTCTAACTTAGTAGACACCAGGGTCGTTAGTAAAAGGAGGTGGGGGTGTCAGATTTGTTACAAGATGAGATCTTGCCCTCATGCGAGAAACGGAAGTTGTTGTCATCTTGAGTGCGGAGAAAGGGATTTTTGAACATCTGCGCCGCGGGGTAGTCCGGGCTGACTTCCGGAAAAGAAATAAAAAATAAGAAAAAAAAAGGTGAAACACGTGGCCGACCGCTACGGGATTTTCTATTCACAAGCGAACGGTATTTATTTTGTCGATATTTCCTACCGACGAGTGGGGGGGGGGGAAGAAAAGACGTTTAGCTTGCAACGAAAAATTACCTCGTTGCTTACAAGCAAACGTATTCTTGTAAATATAACGCGCTGTTAACAGTTGTCGTACCGGTCTGATAGATCTCTAACAACGACAAGACCAAACTACAACAACAAGCCTACAAAGGTGACTCTTTTTATAGTCTCAATCTCTCGTTCAGCGAGATTGAAACGAGACTGGAATGTCTATTTAAGCTATAAGGAATAGACATCCTATTTTCTTCATTAACAAACACCAGGCCGGGCCGTTCACAGCCATGAGTGTCTTTCCCTTCCCACCGAGCCGAGCCACCCTCGGTAAGTCAATCAATTTAATTATCACAATTTGTGTGCTTTTATGGTTATTCCATATTTACTGTGTGTGTCATATCCACAGCGTTACCATCGGACGAGCCACGCCTATACCCCGTATCATCGGAACAACCACATCTAAACAGACGAGCCGTCTCTAAACCCTGCTCTCGCCTCTAGACGACCCTTACAACTTAACAAGACTTGATTGTGACTATTACGGATGCCGGGAAAGGATCCAAACAATACCTCATCTGATTGTGGTAAATAAATATATTTCAACTTAATCAGTTATTGTATTCTTGTTTTTGAAACCATACGCATTTCTCGCCCACAATATATAGAATATAACAGATTTCTCCCCTCCCCCAGACATGTATCCATACATTCCTATTCTGAACGTTCGTATCAATTTTTATCATTTTTTAATTTAATTATTTTTTACGATCCTTTTTTTAAATTAATTTGTTTTTTTAATTATTGTTTGAGATTATATAAAAATTATGTTCCGCCGAAAGTTACACGTTCTTGCGAGCAAGGAAATTATTAAAATCTTGCATATATAAATTATGAAAAATCTCTAATTTAAAAAAAAAAAAGTAGAAATATTTTTGCCATTGTAATGGGGTTTTTTTTTGTGTGTGTGTGCGTGTAAAAATATTACATAAAAAATGCTTAATTCAATGATAATGTCGTTAGTTCAAGAAATTCGTTTTTCTTTGAGTTATATCGAATTCATTAATACTACATAGTCAGGGGAGGCACTGACACACGCACAAGAAAAAGAGTTCTATTTGTTTCTGCTACAGACTTTAGGGCTTTTTTCGTAATGTTCCTGTAAAAATTTTTATTTTTTTATTTTATTTATTTTTTTTTTTTTTTACAAATTACGATGCTTTATTTATATAAAAAAAGCAAAAATAAATTCTTGCGTTTTTTATTTACTAATGAAAACCATAACTTTAATAGAGGTATTTTTTGTTTACAAAACCATAACTTTAATAAAGGTATTTTTTGTTCACAAATTACGATGCTTTATTTATATAAAAAAACAAAAATAAATTCTTGCGTTTTTTATTTACTACTGAAAACCATAACTTTAGTAAATGTATTTTTTTGGTTAAACAAAATAATACATTTCCACTCAGATTTAAATAAAAATAATTAGTTCTTTATATTCCGCGATCATTATTTGATAAATACTGAAAAATTCCTTAAAATTGGTTAATTTCCTGATTTTTGGTGAATTTTTAAGTAAAGGAGGGGGGGTCAAAATGTTTATACATTTTGAACATCTGCATTCATTTTGCCCGTACCTAGTAAAAAAAAAAAAAAAAAAAAAAAAAAAAAAAAAACACTGAGAAAATAAAAGTTTACCAATGGAAAACAAATTCATCTCTTGTGGATGTACTCATTATTTCTGGAAAAATAGTCTGTAAAAAAATTAAAGAAATTCATCAATTACCTGATTTTTGAGAGAATTTTATTTTTATTGTGTTGTTTTCATTGTTTACATCAAAATATGTAGAAATAAAATTGGTTTCCAATTTTCCCCATTTTTTAACTTTTTGGAGGATTTTTGGGAAAATTCACTGGTTTTCGAAGAGTAAAAATAGTGAGATTCTTTTAGAATCTTTCCTCTTGAGAATACTGCAAAAATTAGAATGAATGAATCTTATTTTATAAGTTTTTTCTTTTATTATTTGTTATGGAGGTCGAAAATTCCGCCTTTATTAGTGTCATACCCAGTTTTATTTAATATTAGCACAGAAATTTAATTAACTCTTAAATTATAACTGTTTCACGTTTCAGTTCTCTGGTTTTTAAATTATATTTTTGTTCTGGCAAAAGAAAAGAGAATTGCTACGATTTTTATCAGCGACGTGCAAATAGATTACTGCGTGCATCGACCTACAATAGAAAAAATATTCACGTTCAATTTCTAAATATATTTTTTTTAATTATTCATTATTTTTTTAAATCTAATTATTAAAAGCCAGATTGTCTGTTTATTCATAATATGTTTTAAAACCGAATCTTCCACATTTTTTTTTTTCGCGAACTTATAAAAATTCAGTCATTAAAAAAAATAATTTCGAAAATTGTTTGAAATTGCACAGGGGAAAACTGTCAACTATAAATAATTTTTTAAAAATTCTTTAAACTTAAACAATTTTGCCAGCTTCTTTTTTTCTCTCTCTGAAAAATCGGTAAATGTCGTATAAATCTGCATGGTTTTTGACCCAGAATTAAATATATGTTATTTCACCATTCCAGTATATTTTAATATGTCAAAAAACTAAGACGTGCCCCCCCCCAAATACGAGATCGCGTTGGGGATGGATGGGGTGGGGGTAAAATATCAGGGGTTTTTTTTTTTTGTATATTATTTTATTTCAGTTTATATATAATCCAGCTTTTTTAAAAAAAAATAAATCTGTAAAAAATTAAGGAAATTGATCGATTATAGGGGAAATTTTAAAAATCGCATTGTTTTTATTGTTTACGTCAAAATATGTAGAAATAAAATGTGGTTCCAATTTTCCTGCTTTTTGTGGAATTTTTAGAAAATTCATTGCTTTTACGGAGATTTAAAAAAGTGAGATTCTTTTAGAATCTTTCTTCTTGAGAATACTGCAAAAAATTAGAAATTACATAAGTTTTTACTTATTATTTGTTATGGAAGACGAAAATTCCGCCTTTATTCGTGTCATATCTAGTTTTAGAAATACTAAAGCTACAATTTGTAATTATTGCAAACAAAAAAAATATTGACGTTGTTGTTAACCAACCCAACAAGATGGGGGGCTAAATACTTCTTGGGTAAATACTCCAACAACCACCATCTTGTTGGCTAACAGTTCGTAAAAACAGAATATTTGACATGAAAAATGAGTATTTAAATTTTTTTTTTTTTAAATGAGCAAGGCTGGTAGAAAAGTAACATTAATTGGTCATGGTACCATTTATTCGTTTGATTTGTTGGACCCCTTTTTTCATTGTTTGCCTTCACCTCAGAATCCCTAAAATTGTATTTTTATGATGACTGACCTTTAACTGAGCATTCATGACCTTAAAGTTTTATTGCTCTGTTGCAGATACTGAATCTGTCAAACTGTAAAAAACACAAAAAAATCCTGTTGTTGATGTGCGTCAGAAGCAGATATTTTTAGGGTTTGAGCTTTTAGGGCACAACCTAAGAAAATAAATAATTCAACACAAGCTTCTGAAACAACGAACACAACAACTTCAATAAATGTAACAAAGAAAAGATTTATTCAGGCGAATGTTCACAGGGAGATATTATCCCTGGCTAAAAGCTGGACTCTGGCTACCTGGTGCTATCGCGGTAGTTATTCCCAGTGGGAATCGTTGATACCAGACAAAATAACACAGAAATGGAGAGAGCGAAGACAGAGGGTCCAATCTGCTTGGTGTCTCTCTCGGTAAGGAAGAGTTCTTTTTCTTCAAACCGGAAGCTGTCCAGTTTCCTTCCGGGGAGAGAAAGGATTAATGCGCCTCACCCCTGATTGGTCAGTATATGGCTAATTAACACAGGGGAGAGGCATTGATTTGCGAAAGAAAAAAGTCCCATTTGTTTTTGCTACATATGTATCATTGAATTCCTGGTTAAAATGCATTGAGAATGGTGATGACTATGTAGAAAAATAAATTCTGGAACATAAAAGGTCGCCCATTTTAATTGTACAACTACTGTCTTTGTAGCTCTTCAACATTTTTGAGTTAAAAATAGGGGACTTTACGTTTAGAATGACTTTTTTTATAAGAAAGCATACTGTTCTGGATGTCCATGCACAGCCATCATTCACCACTGGCAAAAGTGCATTGAGAATCGTGGTGACTAAATTCTAGAACACAAAAGGTCTTTCATTTTAATGGTACCCCTTCTGCATTCTTAGCTCTTCCACCTTTTGAGTTTTAAAAAATTATGAGGCTTTATTTTTTTAAACAACCCTCGCATAACAAAGTGTTCTCCAGGCGCCCATGCACAGAAAATTCTAATGATGCAAAATAAAGCATTAATTTACTGAGCATTTATTGAATGAAAAAAAAAGACAGAAAGAAACAGTCATATACTTTCTAGTAATGACTGTTCGAAATTATTTCTTCTTAATAATTGTAAAACTCTGTGGAGTGTGAACTAGCTGTACGTCCTTGAATCTTGTTTCATATTATCATAAAGTCATATATATATATTATCATAAAGTCATATATATATATATATATATATTATCATAAAGTCATGTATATATATATATTATCATAAAGTCATGTATATATATATATTATCATAAAGTCATATATATATATATATATTATCATAAAGTCATTTATATATATATATTATCATAAAGTCATTTATATATATATATTATCATAAAGTCATATATATATATATATTATCATAAAGTCATATATATATATATATATTATCATAAAGTCATGTATATATATATATATATATTATCATAAAGTCATATATATATATATTATCATAAAGTCATATATATATATATTATCATAAAGTCATTTATATATATATATTATTATAAAGTCATTTATATATATATATTATCATAAAGTCATATATATATATATTATCATAAAGTCATATATATATATATTATCATAAAGTCATATATATATATTATCATAAAGTCATATATATATATTATCATAAAGTCATATATATATATATATTATCATAAAGTCATATATACATTTAAAATCCAATGTTCACTCAAAATTGGCAGAGGAGTTTGGTAGAGTTTTCAAAGGTCAAATCGTTGAACTTTGACCCTATGACAGGCAAATTTCTGGCCGAAAACCGATTAAAAATATTTTCCCAAATCTCAATACTCCTTATGTCAAATCTCGAGTCTCTAGACAGAAAATTGAGTTATTTGGTAGGGAAATGTACAAACACACACACATTTTCACTTTTATAGATATATAGATATATTCAAAAGTAACTTATATTGAATCAGTACCCTCATTTTTATGTTGCATTAAAGAAAATCTATTTTAATAATTAGCTCGATGTTAATATTTATCTGTTGTAATAGACTCGTTTATTATCAATTATTTTTCTATTTAGAAATATTATTTAAAGTTGATTTCATTTATTTTAAATTTAATTTATTTGCAATTATTAATAGCTTGAGCCAGTCATGTTTAAAACCAGAAGTAAGCTTCTTTATTTAAGTTATGAGAGTTATTTCCTCCTATGAGTAATTTCGCATTTGATTTTCATCAACCAAGATTCATGTGTTTTATGCTTCCCTTACTCCAACATGTTGTCACATTTTGCAAGAAGATATTTGGCGTATCCTAAATAGTATGTAATAAAAAAAATATGTGCACGCTTGTGCATACAACAATGGCTACCACTTATAACAAAGAATCACATTGCATGATATCCGAAAAACTACGTATTGGCGGAAAATTTTGATGCGATATTCGTTCTCAGCATATTTGAAAACCTAAGTAAGTCATCATTTGAAAGGAAAATGTTAAGGTGGAAAACAAGTAAAATTTTACAAATATGCACAAACATGACCACCATGTTACATTACTACATGAAACATGCGGAAGTTTTCAGTATTGTGAAAAATAGTTTCTAGCCCCAATTTTAAATGCGATGTTCGTTTTCAGCACACCTGAAAACCTTGATAAAAGTTTTTTTTTTTAAGGTAGGTCAAAATTACTAAGAATTAAAACGAGCTATTCATTCTGAAATTTCTGCTATTCTATTCCAAATAATCTATCGACTGTTTGATAACTTTTGTGAACGTCTACAATCGTGCATTAGCAATGATGGGGAACATTTGGCCGAGTTAATTTTCAAGAGCGTAAAATAAAATGGCATTGTACAGGGTAGCCACAAAATCATGCACCAATGTTAATATTTCGAGCAATTGTAATCCTTGTAAAGAACTTTGAATTTGAATAAATGTTACTACTATAACTTTTTTAATTAACATTGGTGCGTGACTTTGTGGCCACCCTGTATATTTAAAAAATAAAAAAGTAAAATTTTTTTATTAAATGATTTAATTTTATGTGACCAACAAATGTTCTAGATCATTTTAGGACACCATGTATTTCTTTAATGTATTTGCTTGGTTTTTAACTAAAATTCTGTGAAAATTTAACATTTTTAGATCAAGTCTTCTTGAATTTTCTCCCTTCCAAAAGAGTTATTAAAAAATGGGGCATCAACTGGCACCACACCAAATAGTCAGGTGGTCAGTGCTGCATGCATGTGTCAGACATAATATAAACACATACATGTATTTCGACATACCTTTTCAACTTTTCCACTGCGCCATTGGTTTTGTGGTCTACCTGGAATTCATCTGTTCTTAAACAGGAACCTGCTGAATCGAATGCATTTCACTCCAAAAAGATGATTGGTTTTATATAGTTTTTATTCACTTTCCAGGTGTTCATCACGAAAGAACGGAAAGTGAGTATCTTTGCTTGCGTGGTTAATTCTAGTCTTCAATTTGAGATTTGTTAGCTCCCTCCCAAGGGAGGAGGAGGAGACAGCAGTTAACCCATCCGCTCTTGTCAACGTCCAAATTCCAACTTGACTCTATGTCCAGCCAACCTGAACACGTGACAACAAACATGCCTTTCCGGTCAGCTATTTTAAGAGCTTCCAGTGCAACTTGTACATTTTACACCTCAATATGTTTTGACAACTTTTATCAAAACATAGCTTCACATCTCATTTCTTGTTTACGTCGCCAGATGGATAGATAGCTAGATCGAGATAGATAGATAGATCGACAGACAAATAACAGATTTCTTGTATTTCACAACTATATAAGTCAGCGAGCAATCTCTGATGATGACCTGTATGAGAACTCCTAATATTTAATAATAATAATAAAATAATAATAATATTTAATAATAATTATAATAGTAATAAAAATAATAATAGTCTAATCTGATTGGCAACCTGTTTGACAAAGATAGGATTCTCTACTGAAATTCTAAGAGACTTGTTTTGTTAATAAGCCATTTTGTTTGTTTGTTAGTTTTTTCTTCTTTATTTCTTTTTGTTGGACTTTTGACTTACACTGGACACCAGCAATGTTAAAGTTAAAGTTATCTAACCTTGTTGCCTTCTCCTATATATTTATATATGTTCCTTGTCACGTGTGGATATATAACATGGCGTCCGGCCAGCAGTAATACATGTTTATCCTACATCATGGAAAGTACAAAGCGAACTAACAAGAGAGACCAAATCCAGTGTTATGAAGTTGACTACAATGCCAGGCGTTTAATACTGAAAAGATGACACATTCTCCAACTTGAAAAGAATTGGTCAGAAGTACACTTTAAGGTTGAAGTGTCTACCAAAATCTATCTTCAAAAGAGTTTGTCTCTTATATACACTGGAATCAGTTGAGTTTAATAGTTGTAAAGAATGTGGCCAGTTACCTTCACATTTACAACTGCTGAAATAACAGTTAAGAATATTTTAAATTTGTTTTAATTCCATTTATTCTCAATGAAATATATAATTTTAAGGAATGTCAGATTGAATATAATTTACACTAAATTGTTATTAACGTCACTAACAAGATTAGTAAATTTAAACACAATAGACTTAATTCATTTTCAATGCACTGGGAGAACATTTCAAGACAAAATGGCTACAAACGGTTTGCCAATATCTACACATAAAAAATGAACAAACGTGGTATTAAACAGAATATCCACTGGAGATGCATAACTTATGCCAATAAAAGCATTCACAATGATCACACAAATTCATTATAGAAAAGTATTTTGACTCAATAACTAATGCAAGTTTATCTATGGGCAAAAGTTGATTTATTTCACCAGATTAAGATATAAATAAATAGTGGCTCAGAATTACATCATTATTTCTTTCTAGAGTTTTTTATATATTGAAATGGAAATACAAATAAAAGGATTTCTGGTGAGGAATATTGGCTATGACTTTGGGTTCGATGTTGTATAGTCCCTTTTAAAACAAAGTTCTGTTTTACAAGATCCTAGGGCTCCTCTGTGGAGTTAACAGTTGATTACATAATCTTTTAAAGATCGACATTTTCCTGTATTTCACTCCAGCTTGGTTTTCCATTAATTGTTTATAAGTATTTTGAACATATTTTTCATTAAATTAGATACGCCTATTACAGGAGGTATAATCTTCATTCATTTTATATAAGCATGTTGTTTTAAAGACATTCTTGAGGTCCTGATATTTGATCTCTTTTTGCATTTGGCTCTATTGAGACATAGTTATTTGTGACAGTCTACAGGATTAAAGTTTCTCAGTCTTCTTACTATTTTCTTTTAGCTAGAGTTTTAAATAAAAAATTATTCAGTTAGACAAGATCCGGGGGCTCCTCTCTGAAGTAACCAATTGATTACAAACTGATTTATATCTTTAAGGGTTGACATTGTCTCTTTTAAGGCTACTATCTGTATTTCACTACAGCTTAGTTTTCCACAGATTGTTTCTAAATATTTGAACATATTTATTGAGACATTTATGATGGTTAACAAGAATAAGGTTTTTCACTTTACTTAACCTTTTTGTCTAGCTAGTGCTAAGGCATCATACTGGATAACAGACATTCATCTGCTATCTCAGAAATTCCAGGAGGAAAAGAGTTTTTAAAAATTCTAATCGTCCTTTTAAGTGCAATTATTTGTATCTTTCTTGCACTTGGTTAACCGGGTATATACTTATGTATTCTCAAATTTGCTTGCAGAGAAAACCAATGTACGACCTTTTGCATTAAGCTATATTAAGGCATAGTCATTTAATTTTGCATATTTCCTCTCATTTTGTCGTCTAGTGATAGGGTATATTACCTACGTCACATCTTTAGCTGCTATCTAATACATTGCAAGCGAAACATATTTTAATGATTTTTACCATCTATTTGATTGCAATTGTTTATAGCTCTCTTGAACTCTTTTCACCGAGTATATAGTCCAGTGTGTATACTTAGGTGCGTTTTCAAACTTGCTTTATGAGTAAAAGCAGATCCACAAATTTGACAAGAAAATGGTTTCTCCCCAGTGTGTTTACGCATGTGACCTTTTAGATTTCCTTTCAAAGAAGATGAATATCCGCATATTTTACAAGAAAATGGTTTCTGTCCGGTGTGTATATGCATGTGTAATTTCAAACTAGCCTTATGAGAAAATGAAGATCCACAAACTTCACATGAAAATGGTTTCTCTCCAGTGTGTACACGCATGTGGCCTTTTAGGTTTCCTTTGATGGGAGATGAATATCCACATATTTCACAAGAAAATAATCTCTTTCCAGTGTGAACATGCATATGCTCTTTCAAATTTGCTTTTAGGGAAAATGAAGATCCACATATTTCACAAGGAAACGTTTTTTCCCCATGGGTTTGCATGTGTCCTTTTAAAGTTTCTTTTCGAGAAAATGAAGACTTGCATATTTCACAAGAGAATTTCTTTTCGCCAGTATGAACACGGACATGTCTTTTCAAGTCTGCCTGTCGATAAAATGAAGACTTGCATACGTGACAATAGAATGATTTCTCACCAGTGTGTATATGCACATGTCTGTTTAAATTTGTTTTTGAAGAAAATGAACATCCACATGTTCCACAGGTAAATGGTTTCTCTCCAGTGTGTATAGTCAAATGATATTTCAAGTGTGATCGCTGAAAAAATGAAGAGTCACAAATGTCACAAGAAAATGGCTTTTCCCCCGTGTGCCGCTGCATGTGTTTCTTCAAATTTCCTTTCAGAGAAAACGAAGATCCACATTTTTCACAGGAATATGGTTTCTCTCCAGTGTGTTTACGCAGATGTCTTTTCAAATCTGTTTGAGAAGAAAATGAAGAATCACACGTGTCACAGGAAAATGTTTTCTTCTCTGTGTTCGTTTTTATGTGTTTACTCGGTTCAGATTCACCAGAAGAGGAAGATGTATCAGAAACGGGTTCATCTTTTGTGCGGGTAGCCATTTTCTTCTGTAAAAAATAATAATAGGAATTTAAAAAATTTCATTGTTTATAATTAATGAAAAGTCATTCAATCTGTTTTAATAAACCCAAATATCTTATGAATCTTTATATTCTCTGCCAATTTTATCAATGTTTCATTTACATAAACGAAAATAACTTAACAAAACTTGTTTTAATAATTGGTAAGTACACACGATGTTTAAATAATTGTAAGGTAAATATTTGGTTAATTTTCTATTATTTCTAGAGTTAAATTTTTTAATGGAATTTGAGCAACGACAAATTTGTTCACTTTACACTTAATTCCTGCATGTACAGTCCCGAAAAAAAATAAAGGGAGGGGATTTTAAAAATAATAGAAACGAAAAAAAAATTCGTTGTTTGTTATTAATCTAAAAGTCTTGCAATCTGTTTTAGTAAACCCAAATATATCATGAATGTTTGTTTTTTGACAAAGTTCAATGTTCAATCAATGTTTTATTTACATAAACACAAATAACTTAAACATGACGTTTTCTTAATAATTTAATTGTAAACATTTACATTGTTTTTTTATTAAAAGTTACCACACCTACAAGGATACTCTTACTATGGAGTTGGACAGCAAGATATTTGTTCCCGTCACACTTTAATTTCTTAATAATTGTACAATCAGGAAGCAGATTACAGAGAGGGAATTACAAAGTTTAGCAGTTTAATGAGTAAATGATTCAATAATGTTTATTGTTTATTGTTACATTTACATAAAAAAATAATTTGAACCTGATGTTCTACAAGGAATGGTTGTTTAATTCAAAGTTTGCCGTTGTTCAACACCAATTATATTTATTCTTAGTTGATTAAAGGGTTCAGATTGAAAGTTATTATAAAAAATACTTAAAAATGACAGAAAGTACAAAATAAGGTACATTTTACTGTAACAAATTTTATTGTGCATAACCCGACAAGTAAAACAAAACCATAAGAATATGTCTAAACATTAATTAAAAGCAGTCTTTTACAAAGTTTTTCGAACAGATTTGATCAATGTAAAAAACTGTCCGTTTTTTTTTATCGATTTCAAATATCATGCCAGTATTTAAGAAAAAAAAAGAATATGCCTTTTACATTGTTAGACAAAAAGTAAATGGCAAATTTGACAAATTAGTATGAACTGGTATTTTATTTAAAATGGAGTACAGTTAATGGGCAGCACTCATTGCGTATGTAAAAATAAGAAATTAAAAGATTTACGTCTGTGTTGACATCTCAGCTGGTTTAAATGCTGCACTCAAAAATTATCATTATCTACTTCAAAGCTCATAAGTTTTTACAAAATGAAATGGAGGCAAAAAATTTTTTTTGAAAATCAAACTCCATGATACGTAGAAATCAAAAATTTACATAATGTCATGAATTATACAAGTTTAAAAATGTTTGCTTTTTCTGGATTTGAAGATTTTTGTGTTCACCCTCGCTTAAGAAGCCACAAAAAAATACACATACTTAGTGGATTAAAGGATTGACCTTGAACGCTTTTATAAAGAAATAAGATCAACGAAATCTAGATAGCAAAAAGAAGAAACAATGAGAAAATAACAGTAAAAAAATTTGCTTTTGGTATCCAAATCGCACAAGCTAGTTATGGATAGACTTGTGAGCAAAGGGGATTGCATAGATAACAAATTAATAAGTAAAATATGGAACAACGACAGGAACACATCCACAAAGTGTTTTTACAAATACAGAACTAAATGAAAGGAGACGTTGCCTACCCCCCTGTGACTTTTTTTTTACATAGGCATCACCACATTACCAAGGCCAAGAGGCCACTCAAGGATAAGGGTTAAAGAGTGTACATTAGAAATTGGACAATATAGTAATCATTAGTAATGAAAATTTGGTAAATTTGATAACTTATATGGAACGGCTCATCAAGAACTTATTTACATTAGACTTGAAGACAACCATATTGTAGTCAGCCGGAAAGCAGGAAAACTGAAGACAGTTCCACAGGCGTGCAGTTCTAAGAAAGAAGCTCTGTTCATGGAATCTATGTTTAGGTTTAGGCACAGATAAAGAGTGGGGGAAATTATTGATAGTGTTTACAGCTAGACGAGTGTTTCTTGTGAAAGTTTGGCGAGGGGGGGACCATAGATTGAAGCTCAGTCGGGCACTTTCCATGAAAATAACGATACATCAGACTTTTGTTTATTTCCTAAGGTCAAGGACAACTCTAGAGGTTGTCATTATGAAACAATTGAGGATATGAAAGAGGCTGTTGCAAGGATCATTGACTCGCTCACAGAAGACCCATGGGTCCCTCCAGAAGTTGTTGGGATAGTACAACAAGTGCATTGCAGCCAGAGAAGATCACTTCAAAGGAAATGTCCATACAAAAAATCCCTGGAAATTTATTGGAGGCACCGCATAAATGAAAAAAAAAAAAACGATATTGGAACCAAGTTTGGTGGGAAAGTTCATACGCTGCTCAACCTGATGAACTCTTTTACTCATTTTTAAAATAAGAAGAATATGTCTCTCAGTGATTATGCTAGAGTCCTTCACCCATAGCAGTCAAAATTTGTGGTATTTGATTTTCTGTTCAATATTTTTTGTTTCCATTAATTACAGTATTGTGTTCTTTTTTCTTCTCGGCCCTTATGAGACAACAAGAAGCTTGACAGAATTTCAAACCATAAATGATAATTGCATATTTCTCATGATGTCGGATTTAACAATCTGAACTTGATGTTGTTTTAAAAAGAATGATTATATATATTATTATATAAAAAGAACTTTGTGTGTATGTGTGTGCGAGTTCGTTCCCTGTAAACTCAGCAATTGTTGGGCTGATTTTTATGAAATTTTACACAAATGTACTTTATGTATCAGACAGTGTTGTCAGATCGGTTTTGTATCAGAATGTCTTTCATGATAATCGATAATCGAAAAAATCTGATGAAAGAAGGAACAGGCAGTTTTGACCAAAGTTTACACCTTAAAAAGCCTAACATCACAAGTGCATTTGAGAGGTTTTCTTACAGCACAAGCAGAGACACTTGGCTTGTAAAATCAACAGTAGGTTCCTTGATATGACAGGGGCGTGTTCAAGATAATTTTTTCTGTTTAGAATACAATTGAATCATGATACTTTACTTTTCCATTTTAAACCTTAACTTAAGCCATTATCACCACATAAGCAGGCAATAAAATCAACAGTAGGTTCTTTGATATGACAGAGACGTGTTTGTAATGTATGTTTTTTTAGAAAGCAACTGAACCATGATATTTGGCTCTCGTATTTTAAACTTAAATTCTATTAATGGTAGAATACACAAAAAGGGTTACCCAAGTCTTAGCATATAAAATATATCTGTTTATACTAAGACAACAACAAGGAGAAGTTTAGAATATTCCTTATGATGATAGATTTTATCAATGGAGCCTCGTTTTTTTACAATTTTTTGGTAGGTAGGTAGGATCGACCCTGGAACCAAGGTGGAAATAATACTGACATGTAACCCACTCGCCCACCACGACAGAATAACAGAAAAGTGATTTAATTTAACAATTAACAGTTAAATGTGCGATTTTTATGATAATGAGGTCAAACATATCTCGCTGTCAGCTGTAATTGATAATAAAGAATAACTGTAATTGATAAAAAAGAATAACTGTAATTGACAAAAAAGAATAAATGTAATTGATGATAAAGAATAACTGTAATTGATAAGAAAGAATAACTGTAATTGATAAAAAAGAATAACTGTAACTGATACAAAAGAATAACTGTAATTGATAAACAAGAACAACTGTAATTAATAATAAACAATAACTGTAATTCATAATAAAGAATAACTGTAATTGATAATAAAGAATAACTGTAATTGATAATAAATAATAACTATAACTGATAATAAAGAATAACTGTAATTGATAATAAAGAATAACTGTAATTGATAATAAAGAATAACTTTAATTGATAATAAATAATAACTGATAATAAAGAATAACTGTAATAGATAATAAAGAATAACTGTAATTGATAAAAAAGATTAACTGTAATTCATAATAAAGAATAACTGTAACTGATAATAAATAATAACTGTAATTCATAATAAAGAATAACTGTAATTCATAATAAAGAATAACTATAATTCATAAAAAAGAATAACTGGGATTTATAATAAAGAATAACTTTAACTGATAATAAAGAATAACTGTAATTAATAATAAAGAATAACTGTAATTGATAATAAAGAATAACTGTAACTGATAATAAAGAATAACTGTAATTAATAGTAAAGAATAACTGTAATTAATAGTAAAGAATAACTGTAATTCATAATATAGAACAACTGTAATTCATAATAAAGAATAACTGTAACTGATAATAAAGAATAATTGTAAATAATGATAAAGAATAACGAGCATTGGTGATAAAGAATAACTGTAATTGATGATAAAGAATAACTGTAATTTATAATAAAGAATAACTGTAATTTATAATAAAGAATAACTGTAATTCATAATAAACAATAACTGTAATTCATAAAGAATAACTAACTGATAATAAAGAATAACTGTAATTCATAATAAAGAATAACTGTAATTGATAATAAAGAATAACTGTAATTGATAATAAAGAATAACTGTAATTCATAATAAAGAATAACTGTAATTGATGATAAAGAATAACTGCAATTCATAATAAAGAATAACTGTAATTCATAATAAAGAATAACTGTAATTCATAATAAAGAATAACTGTAATTGATGATGAAGAATAACTGTAATTGATAATAAACATTAACTATAATTGATGATAAAGAATAACTGTAATTCAAAATAAAGAATAACTGTAATTCAAAAAGAGAATAACTAATTCATAATAAATAATAACTGTAATTGATAATAAAGAATAACTGTAATTCATAATAAAGAATAACTGTAATTAATGATAAAGAATAACTGTAATTGATGATAAAGAATAACTGTAATTGATGATAAAGAATAACCGTAATTGATAATAAAGTATAACTGTAATTGATAATAAAGAATAACTGTAATTGATGACTAAAAATAACTGTAATTGATGATAAAGATTAACTGTAATTGATGGTAAAGAATATCTGTAATTCAAAATAAAGAATATCTGTAATTCATAATAAAGAATAACTGTAATCCATAATAAACAATAACTGTAACTGATAATAAAGAATAACTGTGATTGATAATAAAGAATAACTGAAATTGATGATAAAGAATAACTGTAATTCGTAATAAAGAATAACAGTAATTCATAATAAAGAATAACAGTAATTCATAAGAAAGAATAACTGAAACTGATAATAAAGAATAACTGTAATTCATAATCAATAATAACTGTAATTCATAATAAAGAATAACAGTAATTCATAATAAAGAATAACTGTAATTCATAATAAAGAATAACTGTAATTCATAATAAAGAACAAGTGTTATTGATAATAAAGAATAACTGTAATTGATAATAAACAATAGCTGTAACTGATAATAAAGAATAACTGTAATTCATAATAAAGAAAACCTGATAATACAGAATAAATGTAATTCATAATAAAGAATAACTGTAATTTATAATAAAGAATAACTGTAATTCATAATAAACAATAACTGATAATAAAGAATAACTGTAATTCATAATAAAGAATAACTGATAATAAAGAATAACTGTAATTCATAATGAAGAATAACTGTAATTCATAATGAAGAATAACTGTAATTCATAATATAGAATAACTGTAATTGATAATAAAGAATAACTGTAATTGATAATAAAGAATAATTGATAATAAAGAATAACTGTAATTCATAATAAATAATAACTGATAATAAAGAATAACTGTAATTCATAATATAGAATAACTGTAATTGATAATAAAGAAATACTGTAATTCATAAAAAAGAATAACTGATAATAAAGAATAACTGTAATTCATAATAAAGAATAACTGATAATAAAGAATAACTGTAATTCATAATAAATAATAACTGTCACTAATAATAAAGAATAACTGTAATTGATAATAAAGAATAACTGTAATTCATAATAAAGAATAACCTATAATAAAGAATAACTGTAATTGATAATAAAGAATAACTGTAATTCATAATAAAGAATAACTGTAATTCATAATAAAGAATAACTGAGAATAAAGAATAACTGTAGTCGAACATAAAGAATAACTGTAATTCATAATAAAGAATAACTGATAATAAAGAATAATTGTAACTGATAATAAAGAATAACTGTAATTCATAATAAAGAATAACTGTAACTGATAATAAAGAATAACTGTAATTCATAGTAAAGAATAACTGCAATTCATAATAAAAATAACTGTAATTCATAATAAAGAATAACTGATAATAAAGAATAACTGTAATTCATAATAAAGAATAACTGTAACTGATAATAAAGAATAACTGTAATTCATAATAAAGAATAACTGCAATTCATAATAAAAATAACTGTAATTCATAATAAAGAATAACTGATAATAAAGAATAACTGTAATTCATAATAAATAATAACTGATAATAAAGAATAACTGTAATTCATAATATAGAATAACTGTAATTGATAATAAAGAAATACTGTAATTCATAAAAAAGAATAACTGATAATAAAGAATAACTGTAATTCATAATAAAGAATAACTGTAATTCATAATAAAGAATAACTGATAATAAAGAATAACTGTAATTCATAATAAATAATAACTGTCACTAATAATAAAGAATAACTGTAATTGATAATAAAGAATAACTGTAATTCATAATAAAGAATAACCTATAATAAAGAATAACTGTAATTGATAATAAAGAATAACTGTCATACATAATGAAGAATAACTGTAATTCATAACATAGAATAACTGTAATTGATAATAAAGAATAACTGTAACTGATAATAAAGAATAATTGATAATAAAGAATAATTGTAATTTATAATAAAGAATAACTGATAATAAAGAATAACTGTAATTCATAATATAGAATAACTGTAATTCATAACAAAGAATAACTGATAATAAAGAATAACTGTAATTCATAATAAAGATTAACTGTAATTAATAATAAAGAATAACTGATAATAAAGAATAACTGTAATTCATAATAAATAATAACTGTAATTCATAATAAAGAATAACTGTAATTCATAATAAAGAATAACTGTAATTCATAATAAAGAATAACTGATAATAAAGAATAACTGTAATTGATAATAAAGAATAACTGTAATTCATAATAAAGAATAACTGATAATAAAGAATAACTGTAATTCATAATGAAGAAAAACTGTAATTGATAATAAAGAATAACTGTAATTCATAATAAAGAATAACTGATAATAAAGAATAACTGTAATTGATAATATAGAATAACGGTAATTCATAATAAAGAATAACTTATAATAAAGAATAACTGTAATTCATAATAATGAATAACTGATAATAAAGAATAACTGTAATACATAATGAAGAATAACTGTAATTCATAACATAGAATAACTGTAATTGATAATAAAGAATAACTGTAACTGATAATAAAGAATAATTGATAATAAAGAATAACTGTAATTGATAAAAAAGAATAACTGTAATAAAGAATAACTGTAATTCATAATATAGAATAACTGTAATTCATAACAAAGAATAACGGATAATAAAGAATAACTGTAATTCATAATAAAGAATAACTGCAATTTATAATAAAGAATAACTGATAATAAAGAATAACTGTAATTCATAATAAAGAATAATTGATAATAAAGAATAACTGTAATTCATAATAAAGAATAACTGATAATAAAGAATAACTGTAATTCATAATATAGAATAACTGTAATTGATAATAAAGAAATACTGTAATTCATAACAAAGAATAACTGATAATAAAGAATAACTGTAATTCATAATAAAGATTAACTGTAATTAATAATAAAGAATAACTGATAATAAAGAATAACTGTAATTCATAATAAATAATTACTGTAATTCATAATAAAGAATAACTGATAATAAAGAATAACTGTAATTCATAATAAATAATTACTGTAATTCATAATAAAGAATAACTGATAATAAAGAATAACTGTAATTGATAATAAAGAATAACTGTAATTCATAATAAAGAATAACTGATAATAAAGAATAACTGTAATTGATAATAAAGAATAACTGTAATTCATAATAAAGAATAACTGATAATAAAGAATAACTGTAATTCATAATGAAGAAAAACTGTAATTGATAATAAAGAATAACTAATTCATAATAAAGAATAACTGATAATAAAGAATAACTGTAATTCATAATAAATAATAACTGTAACTGATAATAAAGAATAACTGTAATTCATAGTAAAGAATAACTGTAATTGATGATAAAGAATAACTGTAATTGATAATAAAGAATAACTGTAATTCATAGTAAAGAATAACTGTAATTAATAATGAAGAATAACTGTAATTGATAATAAAGAATAACTGTAATTCATAATAAAGAATAACTGATAATAAAGAATAACTGTAATTGATAATAAAGAATAACTGTAATTCATAATAAAGAATAACTGATAATAAAGAATAACTGTAATTGATAATAAAGAATAACTGTAATTCATAATAAAGAATAACTGTAATTCATAATAAAGAATAAATGATAATAAACAATAACTGTAACTGATAATAAAGAATAACTGTAATTCATAATAAAGAATAACTGATAATAAAGAATAACTGTAATTGATAATAAAGAATAACTGTAATTGATAATAAAGAATAACTGTAATTCATAATAAAGAATAACTGTAATTCATAATAAAGAATAAATGATAATAAACAATAACTGTAACTGATAATAAAGAATAACTGTAATTCATAATAAAGAATAACTGATAATAAAGAATAATTGTAATTCATAATGAAGAATAACTGTAATTCATAATAAAGAATAAATGTAATTCATAATAAAGAATAACTGATAATAAAGAATAACTGTAATTGATAATAAAGAATAACTGTAATTCATAATAAAGAATAACTGATAATAAAGAATAACTGTAATTCATAATAAAGAATAACTGTAATTCATAATAAAGAATAAATGATAATAAAGAATAACTGTAACTGATAATAAAGAATAACTGTAATTCATAATAAAGAATAACTGTAATTGATAATAAAGAATAACTGTAATTCATAATAAAGAATAACTGTAATTCATAATAAAGAATAAATGATAATAAACAATAACTGTTACTGATAATAAAGAATAACTGTAATTCATAATAAAGAATAACTGATAATAAAGAATAACTGTAATTCATAATAAAGAATAAATGTAATTCATAATAAAGAATAACTGATAATAAAGAATAACTGTAATTGATAATAAAGAATAACTGTAATTCATAATAAAGAATAACTGATAATAAAGAATAACTGTAATTCATAATAAAGAATAACTGTAATTCATAATAAAGAATAAATGATAATAAAGAATAACTGTAATTCATAATGAAGAATAACTGTAATTCATAATAAAGAATAACTGTAATTCATAATAAAGAATAACTGATAATAAAGAATAACTGTAATTCATAATAAAGAATAACTGATAATAAAGAATAACTGTAATTGATAATAAAGAATAACTGTAATTCATAATAAAGAATAACTGTAATTCATAATAAAGAATAAATGATAATAAAGAATAACTGTAATTGATAATAAAGAATAACTGTAATTCATAATAAAGAATAACTGTAATTTATAATAAAATATTTATACTCAAACAATAAGAAATACTGGATTCATTGTAAAATCAAATCCAGAGTGCTAATAAAAAGCTTAATGATACACTTTTAGGGCAATGCGAAACATGCAACATAACAGACCTTTCACAATCTAAGGAACACTTGTTCATGCACTCAAATTCCTACTGACCTATCATAACATACTCATCTAAGACCTTGATATATTCTCAGCACTGATGTTGTATGGTTGTGTGACGAAATAATCTCAACAAGCTCTACTTGGCATATATTATATTCCAAAACAAAGAAAGGTGAAGCAATGCAGTCATCAATTCTGTGAATAAATTATACATATATATATGAAGAGTAAAAACACTAGACAACAAGCAATACCACATACGCATTGATCAGAGAAACCAAATGACATGTTTTATGTACCATAAGCTGGACTGACTCTGACCATCCAGGATGTCTTTCAGCCATTAATAAAAATAAAAATGTGCAAATAACTCCACAGTAAATATTTGCTGCTGCACCACAATGCGTTTATAAAATTATGAAATCGTATAAGACCCGGTAATTATGTTTAAAATGCAGACATCATATATTATTTACACATCATTGTCTTTATTTTATAAAGGTCACCCCAGCTTATGGTATAAATGTCACAACATATCAAGGCCTATTGGAAACTTAAGGATAAAGTTTAATGAGAAGGACAGTGAAATAACAATATGAGGCTTGGTAACCATGTGTAGACTGGATAAAAACTAGATTATTTAAGAGGACAGCTCAATAAGTATTTGTTAGAATTGGACTTGAAAACGATTATGCTATAGTACGCTGTGAAACATCCTCGTCATATGGGTAGTTTGTTGGAAACTAAAGCTCTGTTTAGTTTTAGGTACACAGCAGAAGAAAGGAAATTATTGATGGTGGTAGTAGTCAGAGGAGTTCTTGTAAATTTATTTTATGGGAGGTACCCTACATTTGCTCAGTTGAATACTTATGATAAAAATAAGAATAGAATAGAGAAAGAGTAGCAACCTTTTTCTATGTGAAAGAAGCTGCAGCTAAGAGGATATCTCTTGCTAATTTCAAAGTCGGTTCTCTAATCTTCTAATTAAGAAAAATGCGCCCTGAGCAGCCCCTAGACAGATGTTTTAACAATATTCAAACTTTGAATGTAATTGACTCCCATACAAATAGAGACTTGTATTAGGAGTCATCATATCTTGTCGCTCCATCTCTTCAACCAGCGGTGTGCGGTTTCATTACCAACACTGAGGTCTCCGTCCGTGCAGTTGGGCCCCAGTGGGCAACATGTTAAAATGTGCTCGATGGTCTGAACTTGGGCACCACAGGGGCATTCAGCAGTTGTAGAGTAACCCCACATGAGGAGGTTGTCGCCAGTTTTTGCAACTTTTGCTCTTGCCCTATTCAGAGTGACCCACTCCGAACGGGACAGGTGTGTGCCAGGTGGTAAGGTTTCACTGGGCTCTGGCAGTGCTATATTTGTAAACTGAGGGTCTACCTCTCTCCACATCTGCAGCCGGTAAGAGGATGTAAGAGTGCCCGGTAGTTCCTCCACTGTATTAGGAGTGACATAATCTTATGAGATGATAGAGTTTATGCGCTCACATCAGATATCCCAGTCCAACATGATTGCTTCTAGGTTTTGCTTCTCAACATTTATATCCCCTGTAATTACATCTAGGTATGTGAACATTCTACTTCTGGGGTGGGTGATAGGGTTCCCCAGAAGTATGGGAGGAATAATTTCATTTACTGCTCTAAAACAATGGCTAGCAAACTAAACACATATTGGTTTGAAAATAGATGATGCAAATGAAAGTTCACCATAGACTTGTTGTCTGGTTGAATAGGCCTTCCATGATAGACTTTGGACTCTCATAATACATACCATTCAGGTGTGTTTCCAACTTTTTGGAAAATGTCCATGTTTCCTAATCATAGAAGAGGATAGGCTGTATTATAGCTTAAAAAATTTTCAATTTGATGTTTTTGCTAAGATATGATGTCCATATTTTGTTCAAATCATTAGAACTAAACGATGCTATCCTCTTTCTGATGTTGAAATCTTTGAATAAGAACATGATGAATGATACTAAATACTTATAATCATCAACTTGTTTTAGCGGCATTTAATTCAATGTTTTGATACTGTGATCTAAGTTGGAAGAAGAGAATTTATTCATATATTCAGTTTTTGTCTCATTAATGTATAAGCGAAAACAGTTTGAGGTTTACTCAAGAAATCGTAGAAGAGACTGGGTATTTGCCTGGCCATCAGAGGGCAAGTCATACGTCACTTCCTGTTCTGTCTCTTTTCACTGAACTCTCGAGGACTTAAGATGTGACGAAAGCGTGCTCTGGTTGACATGGCCAATCAACCAGCCCCCTGACCTATCGTCAGCCTTGCATCATATACTAAACGCAAGTAACGTTATTTAATCCTCTCTTTTCAACGAACTCTTATACTTACTATCTCTATCTCATGTATTTTTATGTAAATAAATATACATTTATTTGTTATTGTATATCAGTATGTTTTGTCTCTTCATTATGTGACCTTCTGCTTCAATCTCAATCGTCTATAACATAAACAGACCATCCTATCCTCAACAGATTCATAAAATCAGATCATACGGTATCACTGGTAGAATACTTAACATAATTAAATCCTTCTTAGATAAGAGAAAAATCCAGGTTGTCCTCGACGGTCGTACATCTAAACAATATGATATAAATGCGGGGGCGCCCCAGGGTTCTATCCTTGGACCTCTATTGTTCCTGATATTCATAAATGATCTCCCCGACAACATTGCCTCTGAGATGGGTATATATGCTGATGACACTACACTCTATGGCAGGCACGACAGGAAGACGAATGAACACATTTCTAAAGAAATGGCAGAAACACTAGAGGAAGACCTCCAATCTGTAGTGGAATGGGGACAAAAGTGGTTGGTCGCATTCAATGCTGCCAAGACTAAACTAGTTTCATTCAATAATTACAAGAAACCCTCTCTACCACCCATAGCAATGGCCAACGACTCTTTATCTGAGAGTCCATCTTTCAAACTCCTTGGCCTAACGTTCACAGGAAACATGAGTTGGAACAATTACATTGAAGGCATTGCCAGGGCCGCTGCAAGAAAGGTAGGCTCTCTCTACCGTGCTAGAAAACTACTAACACCCGAAAGTATCCTGTACCTCTATAAGGCCACCATTCGCCCATGTATGGAGTATTGCTGCCACATCTGGGCTGGTGCATCTGCTACTAGTGTCTCGCTCCTTGACAAGGTTCAAAAGAGAGTCGCAAACCTGATAGGCCCTGAACTGGCATCTAAGCTTCAGCCTCTGTCCCATCGACGAAATGTTGCATCCCTCTGCCTTTTCTACAAGTATTTTAGTGGGGAATGCTCTGACGAACTGCAATCACTTGTGCCCCCACGACGTGAGCACCCTCGACAAACCCGACAGGCTGCTAAATCCCACCCCCACACTGTAGAGATCCCTAGATGTAAAAGATCTTTTTACTCCAATAGTTTCTTCCCCAGAACCGCTAGACTCTGGAATTCCATTCCAGGTCCCTGCTTCCCCAACAGTACTGACGTGCAGAAGTTCAAGCGTAACGTGAACTGACACCTTGCTGCCCAAATCCCTACATAGTACCCCAGTAGTTGTTGCCCCTGATAGTAGCCCCCTACACCAAAGTGGCAATTTGCCTTGTTTGGGGTGAAAATGTAATAAAAAAAAAAATAAAAAAAAAAACTAGCGTCTTCTTGAAGGGGATAGCCATTCATTTCTGATCCCCCCTCGCCAATCTTTCACGATAAACGCCCATCTAGCTGAAACCACTGTCAATAATTTTCCCCATTCTTTATCTGCGCCTAAATCAAAACGTAGATTATACGAACAAAACTTCTTTCTTACAACTGCATGCCAGTGGAACTCTCTACTGTTTGCCTGTTTCCCACCTGACTTCAACTTGGATGTCTTCAAGTCCAACATAAACAAATTCCTGCTGAATGGCCGCCTTAAGTAATGACACTTTATCAAATCTTCAATATTAACGAATACTACAACACTATCCCATACACGCAATATCCTGTACGCGCAATAACCCTTATCCCTGAGTGGCTTCTGGGCCTTGATAAATGGTGACCTCTATGTAAAAAAAAAAAAAATTCAATTGGATTAAAAGTGAGGATCTTAGCATTAGTGATGAAAAAAGAGAAACTTGGACTTAGACGTATAAAAAGTAACCACCCATTTTATCGCAGAACATAATGTGTTCCTGGTCAGAAGAGGCGGAAACAGACAGATCTTTATCCTTAACGTTCTTTGAAATGCTGCCATACATGGTTGTGTCATCTGCATAAATGTTAATCAATGACCTTAGAATGTGATTTAGAAGATCATTGATGAATATCAGGAGATGGCTTTACTTTTTTAAGATTTTAATTAATTATTTTCAACGATTGCCATGATTGGTTAATTGAAATCATGTGGGATAAATCCTTGATTCTGATTGGTGGAGATGCCTGGAAGACTTGGAGACTATAAAAATCAGAAATCCAACGTTAGGAGATTTCACATATTTCTAAATGAAATAAATTTTGTATAAAAAATTAAATAAAAAAAAAACACTTACAAAACTTTATTAAAATTATATATATATATATATATATATATATATATATATATATATATAATGTATATATATAAATAAATGTATATATATAAATAAATGTATATATATATATATATGTATATATAAAAATGTATATATATATATAAATGTATATATATATAAATATGTATATATAAAAATGTATATATATATATATAAATATGTAAAAATATAAATTCTTGATGCTTTTATAAATTTTTATTTATTTTTTATTGTGGTGGACTTTTATTTTCACAAGGAAGTCACTACTTATCAAGGCCCAGAAACCACTCGAGAAAAAGGGTTAAGAAATGTAAGGTGGAAGTGTAATAATCATTAATGATATAGATTGGGTAGAAGTTGGATTATTTAAGGGGATGGCTCAACAAAAATTTGTTTACATTGGACTTGAAGGCTACCATATTGTAATCGGCCAGAAAGCAGGCCAGTTCTAAGAAAGAAGCTTTGTTCATAGAATCTGCATTTAGATTTAGGCACAAATAGAGTGGGGAAACTTGTTGATAGTGGTTGTATAGGTGTATCAGTAGATGTATCAGAATTTTTGTAGGAATTTTTGACACCCCTAACACGAAACTGCAAATAAAATATAAAATACTCGTAATTTCTCCTTTAAAAGTGGGTTGTTTATTTTCTTTATGGATTATACTTCCAAAATAAACGATTAAAGTTGTTTTAAAAGTAATAGAAATATTTTTTTTATTTTTTTAAAAAACAGTAATGAATTTTACGAACTCAATATTTTTCAATTTTTAAACTTAAAAAATCTATCAAAATTTTTCTATTGATTCTATTTTTACGATATTTTCAGGATCAATGTGAAATTTTATGCTCTTTCCAATAAACTGAATATAATATTTTAGACAAACGTTTTTTTTTTTTAATTCACGCCTTCCCATTTTCAAGTGTCTATGAAAAAGTAAATAATTAATTTACTCACCAAAGTTTCATATATCACAAATTGAAGAGAAAAGGTCAATAAATAATATCTTCAAATTTAAAACAAAAAAAAGTAGTGTTTTTTACAAATTTACCTGTAAAGTCCGAAGTTTAAAACCTTTTTAAAAAAAAACCCACGTTGTTTTTTTTTTTTTTCGTTTTTTTTTTTTTATGAAACCTTGGTCCTTGCTCCTACAATTGAAAAAAAAAAAATTAGGGCTTAAATTACGTTTTTTTACGATTAGTTATAAGCTTGGAAAGACGGGGTGGAATTATTCACTATTTTTCACGAAATTTCTTATACACCTAGTGTATCAGAATTATTGTAGGAATTTTTGACACCCCTAACACGAAACTGCAAGTAAAATGTTAAAAATTCGTAATTTCTCTTTTAAAAGTAGGTTGTTTATTTTCTTTATGGATTATACTTCCAAAATAAACTATTAAAGTTGTATAAAACGTAATATAAATATCATTATATTTAAAAAAAAAAAAAAAACAGTAATGAAATTAATTGAATTTTACGAGTTCAGTATTTTTTAATTTTTAAACTTTAAAAATCTATCAAAATTTTTCTATTGATTCAATTTTTACGATATTTTCATGTGTATAGTAAAACAAACTCATCATAAATAAATCTGTCGTTTTTATTCTTGTTCAAATCTTGACATTTAACATTTCGTATCTATTTACGCTGTGATCTTGTTTATATTTTTTTAAGTTTTTACTAAAAATATATTAAAAATTTCTGATAATCGATTTGAATATTAATTAGAAGTCATTTTATTATTTTAATACATTTGCCCTCGATAATGATTTTTGTTTGTTTTTTTTATTTTTTAATCTTAAATGTGATAATTTTAGAAATTTAATAGCATATATTTTTATAAAGTCATAAAAGAAAAAAAATTAAGGGGGTTTGTATTACTGTACACATAGATTCAAAAAAGTTGTCAAAAAAAACAAATATATAAAAAATAAATGTTATCAAAGGCAAGATAAGTTACTTTTCTACCAAACTGGATATATTTTTTGTGTTTTTATTCAATGTAACATGTTTATTCAGCTTGAAAAACGTACATTGTTTACTGGTGTATTGGAAAATTCAAAATAGCGCCCGACTCTCTCTTTAACACGGTAAGTTTGGAAAAAGGTGTTATAAATAATAAACTAGACAAAATACTATTAAAAAAACACTGAATATAGGTCAAGTTATGTCACGGTAATATATATTGAGCGAATTTCTAACAGTATTTTATCTATTTTATCATTTATAACACTTTTTCCCGAACTTACCGTGTTAAAGAGAGTCGGGCGCCATTTTGAATTTTCCAATACATCAGTAAACACTGTATGTTTTTCGAGCTGAATAAACATGTTAAATTGAATAAAAACACGAAAATTATATCCAGTTTGGTAGAAAAGTAACTTATCTTGCCTTTGATAACATTTATTTGTTATATATTTGTTTTGTTTTTTTTACAACTTTTTCGAATCTATGTGTACAGTAATACAAACCCATTTAAGGTACTACGCAGAGAATGTACCGTGCTGAAATAATAACGTTATTATTCAGAAACTCTTTCTTAACATAGAAGGGGGTAGGCTTGTTATTAGTCTGCACTTTCACCTAATTTAACAGACAAAAGATTCTGTAAATCTTAACTTGAAAATACTTTCTTTTTTTTCTTTTTTTTTTTACACATCACGGCTTTTCTTTTCTTTTTTTTACATATCATACTTTTCTTTTTTGAATAAGGACCAAGAAATTTAATTAATACTTACTTTTTGTTGAATAATCTGCTTCAAAGAAACGACGATAGATAATGTTGTTGAAATTAAGACGCGAGTAAAGGTAAATTTAAGATGGCGACAACCGAATGCAGGTTCGCAGAAAATGGAAAGATACTTTTTAATAATGTCGATCTCTTTGATTACGGGTAAAATATATGTATTATTCATTCATTGGTACTTTCACAGTTTAATCAAGACATTAAAAAAATGAACATATCGAAAAAAAAGTTATATTGTACAATGTACGTATCCGTTTTGACATGAAGATCTCCGAAAAAAAAAATAAATTCACTTAATTTGATCGAGTAGTTTTTTTTTTTTACAGCGGAAAAACATGTTTATGAGAGCGGGTTGAAGACAGACATCTTGGATTTGTTTTAAATTTTTGTTTAAATGTTAGAAAAAATATTTTTTCGGAGAACTTCATTCCATCACAGATACGTACAATTTAAACTTTTTTCGATATTTTCATTGTTTTAATGTCTTGACTAAACTGTACAAGTATTCATTTATTTAATAATTTTCATATTTCGATTTTTTGTTGGTATAGACGTATATTTACCGAGGCAAGCGATTTCCTGTTTTGATACTAAAGTCCTTCGCACTAAATGGATGTAACTTTATAGGAAGGCCCCGTCATATTACGTTCCTACTAAGTCACATATATACGAAAGCGTTCTAAAAGTAATGCCTCCTATTTTTTATTCTACCTGAATGGATAAGAGGGGATTGCAAATTGCGTGTTCTACCAACAAACGACAAAAGATTAAAAAAAAAAAAAAGGTAATAAAAAATCAAATATGCAATAAATACATGTTACCATAACTTAGGCAGGGACAAGACGGAAAGAGGGAATAGGTGTGTCAGAAATTTCGTGAAAATAGTGAATAATTCCACCCCGTCTTTCCAAGCTTATAACTCCTCGAAAAATAATTCAAGCCCTAAATTTTTTTCAAATAAAGGAGCAAGGACCAAGGTTTCATTAAAAAAAAAACAAAAAAAAAACGTGTTTTTTTTTTGTTTTTTTTAAAGGTTTTAAACTTCGGACTTTACAGGTAAATTTCTAAAAAAACAGTTCTTTTTTTTGTTTTAAATTTGAATATATTATTTATTTATGTTTTCTCTTCAATTTATGATATATAACACTTTGGTACATACATTAATTATTTACTTTTTAATAGGCATTTCAAAATGGGAGGCGTGAATTATTCGACCCCCCGTCTTTCCAAGCTTATAACTCCTCGAAAAATGTAATTCAAGCCCTAATTTTTTTTCAATTATAGGAGCAAGGACCAAGGTTCCATTAAGAAAAAAAAGAAAAAACAAATAACGTGGTTTAAAAAAACAGGTAAAATTCTAAAAAACACTTCGTTTTTTTTTTGTTTTAAATTTGAAGATATTATTTATTGACCTTTTCTCTTCTATTTGTGAGTAAATTAATTTAGTTTTCGGTGAGTAAATTAATTATTTACTTTTTAATAGAAACTTAAAAATGGGGTCGGGGCGTCAATTAAAAAAAAAAAACGTTTGTCTAAAATATCATATTCAGTTTATTGGAAAGAACATAAAATTTCACATTGACCCTGAAAATATCGTAAAAATAGAATCAATAGAAAAATTTTGAGAGATTTTTAAAGTTTAAAAATTGAAAAATATTGAGTTCGGAAAATTCATTACTGTTTTTTAAAAAGAAAATATTTCTTTTACTTTTAAAACAACTTTAATAGTTTATTTTGGAAGTATAATCCATAAAGAAAATAAATAACCCACTTTTAACAGAGAAATTACGAGATTTTTATATTTTATTCGCAATTTCGTGTTAGGGGTGTCAAAAATTCCTACAAAAATTCCTACAAAAATTCTGATACACCTACAATATCACTAACAAAGGTTTGGCAGACCATAAGAAAGCATTATGGTTTCCAGACTAGTGGCTTTCAATTCCTGGACTTTGAGTCTATAAGGCTTGAGCAAGACAGATGTCCAGAAAGATTATTTCAGAGATTTGCAGCCTTCATTGACGACTCACTACTAAACACTGACATCCATATATGACATCATGACAATGACAAAGAAGTCACCCCTACATTGGAGAATTTAATAGTTCTCACTTGGTTGTGCCTACTTCATCCAACTCTCTCTAAATTAGTGAAACAATGTTATAGGACGGAATTGAGATCATTCACATTTGCATTAGTCAAGTTCAAGATCTCCCTGTCGTTGTATTCTCTACTTGATGAGTTGGGAAATGAGGTGTCTGTGAGCAAGACATTTACAACTTCACTTCAATAAGAAGCCTCAAGTGAAGAAGACTTGTCCACTGTGTAGTCAGGCTAAGAGACCCAACACAAACCATTTCTTAAGTGAATGCATCTACCTTCCTGAATCAGACCGTAGATATATGACCAAGGCTTTCCAGATCATTCATATCTTCGAAAATGAGGAGTCCACTTGTCCTAAGACCTTAAAGAATTTATATATAAAGAATGAAAATATGACAACCTCTTATCGAGTGAAAACTGAACAATTCCCTTACCTCGACATGTTCTCAAATCATTATCCAGTACAGATCGTTGTGGACAGTGGTGCCACAGGAAATATGACTCGAAACTCAACAGCCAAGCGTCTGGGCAGTAAAATCATGAAATCTTCCTAGTCTCCCAGACAAGCAGTGGTTGGAGAGACCAGACTTAGTCTAGGGAGAGGGGACATAATGTGTTTCTGTGATGGCCTGCTTATTGAAGATTGTGATACTGAGATACTTAGCGGTGTCCCATTAATGCACAGTAATCACCTGTCAGTGAGACCCACTAGGTTTGAGATATGGATTTGCGACACACAATTCAGGTATGGCTCTACTACATTTTCTTCTGACACGAGACTGATCAGATGTGTTCATGTTTTTCGTGCCCCACCCCAACAAACCACAGTGTGATTTTGCATGCCCTCACCTCAACAAACCACACCGAGTACTTAGAACTCTCCATGTCCGAATATAAGGACGACGAATTTGCTATTGGGATTCAGGCTACATAGTATCAGTAAAACCTTGGCCACTACCCATAGGCACAAGGAGTGTAGGAGGCAGAGTGCGTATTGTCAACAAAACAAGTGAACCACTACAAATATATAGATCACTACACATCTGCCAAGCTATATCCTCGTTCATCCCAACAACATCTTCTGGCATGGCGAGTACCTACCCAACTTCAAGCAAGCACAATGGCAACATCGCTTCCTGTGTGGTCATCGACCCAGATGACATGTTATTCTCTCCAGCCTAATTCCAAGTTTTACGAGGGTTTTTGCTTACTTCAAGGTATCCATTAAATGGGATCTACTCTGCCGACTCAACTTCAAAGTTGACTTTCCCTATACAATAAAAACAGGCTTTAAAAACTGCAAGTTCAATGAGTTAGAACACATTGGTCCAGAACATATCAGAGTAACAGTGGAGTATGTGAGCTCGTCCTTCCTTGTCAGAAAGCCTAATGGAGGACATCACCTAGTTACTGCAATTTCCAGCATTGGTCAAAATGCAAAGCCTCGGCCATCTGCTATGCTGAACATTGACAACTTTAAGGAAGATAGGTTAGTGGCGATAAATTATCACAACCGACCTCACTAGCGCCTTTTATCAGATACCCTTGGCTAAGGAACCCATGAAATATTGTGGTGTTGTTATTTCAGAAGCATGCGTGTGTACACAAGATACACAATGGATATGCAAAGATCAGAAACAGCTCTGGAAGAACTAATGGAACACGTACATCAAGTCTGTTGCCAAGGTCGCTGGAAAGATGGTGGGATCCTTCTACCGCTCCAGAAGATATCTCACTACTGATGCAATTCTCTATCTATATAAAAGCCAAGTATGTCCAAGGATGGAATACTGCTGCCATATCTGGGCAAGAGCTGCTAAAAACAGCCTATCCTGTCTTGACAGAGTACAAAATAGACTTCGTGGCTTAGTGGGGGGATGCCCTTTCCTCTACCCTTCAACCTCTCTCCCACGGAAGAGACATTGCGAGCCTATCCTTGTTTTATCGTTATTTCCATGGCAGGTGCTCGTCTGAACTCCAATCTCTGGTCCCCCTCGCCAATCTTTCACGAAAAACACCCGTCTAGCTGAATCCACTGTGAAAAATTTTCCCCACTCTTGTGCCTAAATCAAAACGTGGATTCCATGAACAAAGCTTCTTTCTTAGAAATGCACGCCTGTGGAACTCTGTTCCGTCTGCCTGCTTCCCATCTGACTACAGCTTGGATGTGTTCAAGTCCAACGTTAACAAATTCCTAATGAACCGCCGCCTTAAGTAAACACTTCATCAAATCTCCGCACTAATGTAATGTACTTGCAATAACCCTTATCTCTGAGTGGCTTCCGGACCTTGATAAGTGGTGATCACTGTGTAAAAAAAAAGAAATGACTTGCTGGTGGAGGAATATGTGGCAAAGTTTGCTGATGATCTTTACTGTGGAAGAAACAGCTTTGAAGACCTATCATCTGTTTGGCATAGAGTCCTTGCAACTCTATCTCTGGCCAATTTAAGACTATCCACCAGCAAAACCATAATATGTCCTAAACAAACAACCATCCTTGGATGGATATGGTTAGAGGGATATTTGTTAGCTACTTCCCGCGACTGTAAAGTGTCTATGATCATTTATAGGAGCCTACTAGATCTTAAACTATGCCATTCCTAACTGTTCACACTTTCTCAGCCCTTTAGATGAAATCACTGCAGGAAAAGAGTCACAGAATATTGTAGACTAGTCTGACTACTTATGTAATAATATTATTCGCTTATCAGAAGTACCTGACTTCGGCAAAAACCATTCATGTACCCCGTCCTGCCAACCAGTTTTGAATCATGACTGACAGTTCTGTCAGACAACACAGCATTAGCGCCCTGATGTACACAGACAGAGGAGGAAGACTATGGAGACTCTGCTCATTTTTCTGCGAGACAACATGGTCATCAACCCACTTACCATGTGAAATCGAGGCATTGGCTATTGCTGCAGCGATAAAACATTTTGGCTCATACCAATATCATGATTCAGTCGGAACATCATCCCACTGTCCTCACCGATGACAAGCTCTGTGTTCAGGTTTATGAAAAGCTCTACTGAGGCCAATTTCAACCAGCCCCAGATAAACATTGTTCCTGTTAACTGTCTGCCATTTCCAGGCTTTTGTCCAACATCTTGCAGGCAGAGAAAACTTGCCTGCTGATTTTCCCAGCCGTAATGCTCCTGAGTGTTGGCATCCGACATGTCAGGTTAACTCTTTTTTGCCGGTGCAGGAGGAGGCCACCGTGTTTAGGATTTCTCTTGTGTTGATAATTGCACCTTTAGTATATCAGCTGGTATTTCTATGCCTTGGATCTTATGTCACTAGTGTGCTTCATTGGGCATCTCCCCACTCATAGCTGTGCCTCAGTCTTGTGAAGACCCCCCCCCAAAATGCACTCGGGCTTAGGATTGCTGCTATCATTAAGAAGAATAGACAACTGATTATTTTACAGGAGTGTGTTAGTTCTTATACTGTTGCATTCTTTATTCCAAAATGAGCAAAGGGTCACATTGTAGAGGGCTATTCTAAAGATCTGCTTGCCCATCAGACACATCCGTAATACATGAGCAGTTGTAAAGACAGACTCTGCCCTCAACTTCAAATCCATCAAAAGTGACGGGTTTCTGCTCCTTCACTATATCTCGATAGAGATAGGTAACTCTAAAAACCTCAATTGTAACCCTGTTGCGGAAAAGGCCGTCTAAGATATCTAGCTGGTTTGCAGATGTCTACAGCCTTGCTCTCTGTAGTATGTTGCACATTGTAGGTTTGGATCACTCGGATTGACCCCCAGAGAGATTTTTTTTATCATCAGGACCAATTTACTAATGAACGTATTCATTTCAATGATATGGATCTTATAGAAGAGCAGCATCATAGGCGCTAGATCAACCATGTTTACAGTGAGCGGTGTAAGGCTCCCAATCGCTCATGTAGGCCTTCTATGGAGGTGAATGATGGGGGAATTGTGTACCTTCACAATGACCTATCAAAAAATAAAGGACATGAAGGATACTTAGTTTCATCCTAGCAAGATTAGTAGATGTACATTTGAAAGTTTACTGGCTTCCAGTTAAGGTCTTGTACATACAAGGTCCACAAAGTTGATTGCTTCACGGTCTCTTCTCATTCAGCTAACAGCCCGAGGATTAGTCTTGACCATCCAGATGACAGTGACGAGAAAGATAGCGACTTGGCTTTGCATACCAAGTCATCCATCCTTGATATGATTATCAGTATAACTAGCGGAAAGAGGTTAGTACTAAACAGTCAGCCAACTAGCCAATCCCCTATTGTGACCGAGGAAGAAAATTCCAGTTTACTCCTATCACGGAACAGACACCACACCCCCATCTTGTTAATGGTTAATAGACAGTGACATGCTCATAATTGTAATTTAATTTAATATCATCATAAATTTGTAGCATTTAAAAGAAGCTTAAAATAAACTACTAATCTATTGTTTTTAATTTTACAGCATACAAAAATAATGAACATGCGAGACTAAAATTGTTTGCATTAAAAACAAGGTTCTAATGTAATGATCATTTTGAAGCCATAAACATACTCATGTTAAAAAATCTAGCAAAAAAAAAATCAACTAATGGTCAGGTTTTCATGAAATTTTCGAAACTTAATCAATTTTAATCTAATGTTCATATTGAAAGTAGGTTTTATTGAATATATGTGGTTTTATTAAATATATGTGGTTTTATTAAATATATGTGGTTTTATTGAATATATGTGGTTTTATTAAATATATGTGGTTTTATTGAATATATGTGGTTTTATTAAATATATGTGGTTTTATTGAATATATGTGGAGAAATATTTTTGTTCTACCCCCTACATTTCATGTTACGAAAACTAAACAAAATAAATTTAAATCCATAAAAATTCCAATATTTTATTAAGCAAAACTTTAAATTATTACAAGCATATATATATATATATATATATGAATATATATGTATATATACGCATATGTATATATATGCATATATATGTATATATACGTATACATATGCATATATATATGAATATATATGTATATATACGTATATATATATGCATATATATATGTATATATATGCATATACATGTATATATATATGCATGTATATGTATATATATGCATATATATGTATATATACGCGTACATATATGCATATATATATATATATATGCATATATATATGCATATATATATGCATATATATATACGCATATATATATATATATGAATATATATATGCATATATATATATGCATGTATATATATATATATATATATATATATATATATATATATATATATATATATATATATTGCAATTAGGAAGTGAAGACTTTTATGATTCATGATTAAAAGTAAATTTGTATATATATATATATAAATATATATATATATATTCCTTTAACCTTCTCTCCAAAAAGGGGGGAACAGGAGAGGAAAGAAAGAGAAATGGGGAGCCAGCTGACCAGTTTCGACCCTCGCTTCTCAAAGCTGTATCGAGGGATTTTTTTTAAAACAAAGAATAAAAAAGTGATTAAAATTGCGTTTTATTCAATTCATGGGGAGAGCGAAAAAAAGTGGGAAAACGATTAAAATAAAACAGCGTTATGGTCGAATACCCTAGAGATTAGTCACGTTCAAACCCAGGAGGCATTCCCTTTGTTTGCAAAGGGAAGGTTTTCTAAGTCGAACGTGAATAGTCTCCAAGATCTTAAGGTGATATGGTGAATGAGCACGACTAAGAATAGAAAAAGATTCTCTGCTAAAGTTCGCTGCACAAGACGGGGTCTTTAAGTAGATGATCAGTAATTGAAGATCTGTATGTTAGTAACAACGTCTGTTGCCCGGTAGGTTCCATTCCTAATTTTACTGGGTACTGGGTACATGTTGTTGGATTCTTCCATCTAATCTTAATGTCGTTCAACCCAAGTAGTTGGCACCGCAACCACATTCAAAATTGTAAATAACGTTACTATTATGGTGGGTGGGTGGGGGGTAGAACGTCTTTTCGAGAAGATGGTAATAAAGTTCTTGTAAAGAACACAACACACACATTGGCAGCAAAATGACATCCATGAACTGCTAAACTTATTTGTTTGGCAAATTTCTCACTTCCTGTACCCAACCAAGGCAAACGAAGATAAATTGTACATTTGGCTACTATATTCTCTTTAATTCGAGGAATTCAGCCAATGTCTTTTGAATAACTGACCTAATCAAATCTAGTGGGTACCCGTTTTTGAATAAAGTATCCGTAATTTTTTCCATTCCTCATCTAATTTTAACTTAGAACAAATCATAAGGGCACGATGTGTTAGGGTCCAAATTATATTTATCTTACGTTTTTTAGGGCAAAATGAATCCCAACGCGTGTACAAACCTATAAATGTTGGTTTACGGTATATAGATGTAAGGTAACTAAATGGTGTTTTTGGAAAGCTATGGATGAATTGCACTCTCCCTCATAGGTGTACTTTAACGCGGGATGCATTCCATTGAGTAAGGAGAAAAAGGTGTTTGCTTCCGTTTGGTTATTAAGTTTATACCCTATATATATATATATATATATATATATATATATATATATATATATATATATATATATATATATAATTTAAAGGAGATTAGAACAATAGTCTAAAGAGCTGAGTGTATTTCAATGTAACAGTGAAATTACTAGTTTAATTAAAATACAGGAAAAAGAAAGTGCTCGTTGTAATTTAGATATATAATAATTAAGTTAGACTAATTATCCCTCTTACACCCTTTAAATAAAAAGTAAAGAAAATATGACAATTATCTACCCTTACAAAATGTAATAACACAAACAACATTCGAAATATATACCGTAGCGTCTTTAAATCAAAAATACGTCAACGGAAATAATTTATTGCACGGGCGCCCCCCCCCTTTTAAAATTCATCATTCAATAAGGTAAAAAGCTATAGCATACATCTAAATGAGTATTTTAACCATAGTTCCTGGTTTCAAAAAGCGAAAAATTAAAAGGTAAATTTCTCTCTCTATTTTTTTATATATATACCTTTATATCTATATGTATACATGTGTGTCTATTTTTTTCATATATATGCATGTATATATTTGAAATGTGATACTTAAAGCAAACTTGTAATTTAAATTCAAATCTATATTTTAGTCTATTTCTTTTCTATCTCTAACCCATATTAATTTTCTTATAAATTTTAAATCCAGACCTTCTATTTCAATGTTTTTCAGATACATCTGCCTTACTTTTAATGCTAGGTTTATTTATGGTGTCTTTAAATCTAACAAAAACCCTTCAAAATTTGCTGACGAGGAGACCTTGCTTATTAAAAAACTATATGTAATTATTGTACGTAACTTGATGTCTACCACAATAAAAAGCATTGTTTTCCGAAACGATCGTACAGATAATTGATTTTGTTGTTGTTCCTTCTTATGAAACGGATTTTTAATTTAATTATAATTTTTAAATTTTAAATTATTAATCACATTACTTTATATATATATATATATATATATATATATATATATATATATATATATATATATATATCCTTTAAATGTACCTACCTTTAAGTTGTAAATAAAAAATGAACATAAAATCAATATTATGTTAAAAAAAATCAACGTTTTCTTTTTCAATAATATATGTTAGAATTAGTTAATTACAAAAAAAAAAAAAAAAAAAATTCTAAAAAGTGATCAATTTTTAAAATATTTTAATAGAATAAAATTCCAATATTTAGTGATATGAAGTTTTAAACATATTTCTTAGTAAGGTTTTCCAATTCAACAAAAAATATTTTTATATAATATAAAAAATGACTATTGGCAATTATAAAAAAGCAAATTCAACTACAACTTGAAATCATTTTAATTATTAAAAGATGCTTATTTCTAGGGGGTGGGGGTGTCAACTTAATTTTAGTGCCTATTTTTCAAAAAAAAAAAAAAAAAAAAATGTACGGAGGTCTCTAATGTATTAATTTTATAAATTAGAGACCAAAATAAAAAAAATAAAATTAAAACTAAAACAGGAAATCCGGTTTAAAAAGCAGAAGATATTTATTTTTTGCGATTTTTGAAAAATCTGAAACCGCTTCCGGACCGCTGCTTCTGGTTCACAGACAAAACAAAATAAGATTTAAAAAATGATAATAATATTTTACATCGTAATCAAAGAGATCAGCATTATTACATGACTTTCTTTAAACTCCATTTAATTTTTTGCGAATCTGTTTTTGAGTCGCCATCTTGAATTTACACTTATCCATTTTAATTACTTTTGATTTTAGAAATCCCATCATCGTTTCTTTGAGGCAAATTATAAAAGGTAAGCATTACTTTAATTTCTTTGTTTTACGACTTTCCTAGAAAAAAACTATAAATTTTCTGAAAATATCATAATTAAGATAAAAATCATTGTCTTAGTATTCTCGAAGGCGAATGTATTTAAATAATATATGATGTTTATTAGGCAGATGTTTACTTTAAGCGAAAAAGGGGGATGCAACTCTTACATGATTGGAGGAAACATTAAAAGGGATTACACCGTTTTTTTTGGGGTTTTTTTTGTTATTACTTAATGTCAAGAACAATTACTGAAATTGATAAGTGTTTTATTTTTAAACAATACAGAACTTAATAAAATAAACTTTTAAAAGTGGGTTTGTATTACTGTACACATAGATTCGAAAAAGTTGTCAAAAAACAAATATATAACAAATAAATGTTATCAAAGGCAAGATAAGTTACTTTTCTACCAAACTGGATATAATTTTCGTGTTTTTATTCAATTTAACATGTTTATTCAGCTCGAAAAACATACAGTGTTTACCGATGTATTGGAAAATTCAAAATGGCGCCCGATTCTCTCTTTAACACGGTAAGTTTGGGAAAAGGTGTTATAAATAATTAACTAGATAAAATACTGTTAGAAATTCACTCAATATATGTTACCGTGACATAACTTGACATATATTCAGTGTTTTTTTTTAATAGTATGTTGTCTTGTTTATTATTTATAACACCTTTTCCCAAACTTACCGTGTTAAAGAGATAGTCGGACGCCATTTTGAATTTTCGAATATATCGGTAAACAATGTATGCTTTTCGAGCTGAATAAACATGTTAAATTGAATAAAAACACAAAAATATATCCAGTTTGGTAGAAAAGTAACTTATCTTGCCTTTGATAGCATTTATTTGTTATATATTTGTTTTTTGACAACTTTTTCGAATCTATGTGTGCAGTAATACAAACCCACTTTTAAAAATGTATTTTATTAATATTATTTAAAAATGTTCTTCAATAAAGTTCAAAGTTCTGCTGCTCTGCCTACATTAAATAGTTATTAAAATTTCTTTGAACATAGACACACGAACACTAAAGACGACAACATATACTTACACGCACATACACACACATATATTCACACTGAAGAAGACCAAAGAATCAGTGAAAAATTATGTGCTCTTGAAAGAAACGTTTTTGTTTTTTTTGTTTTTTTTCCGAAAGACTTTTGTATTCCTATATGTAAACAAATAGAAAATAAATACAGAAAAGATATAAACGTTTATATATTTTTCGTATTGATTTGTTTTATTCATATATATATATATATATATATATATATATATATATATATATATATATATATATATATACAACTATATAACATGTTCAGGTCCCTCCTTTATATATATATATACACCATCACCACCTATACAACATAAAGAGTGAAAAAATTTAAATATACAACAAATAAATGTTATTCAAGACAAGTTTCAGTATATGTTGTTGCATTAATTATCTATTCGATGTTCTGCATTATCTATTTTTTAATTCGTTTTTTTTTGTGTCATTCAAACAGTCTTCTTTACAGCTCGGTCTTCTTCCTCTGTCTTTCTTTTTCACGTAGAGTCAGTTAGCATCATTCTTTGGGTGCAGTGCAGTGCAATATATAATTTTTACAATAGGGAACAAATTAAGTAAAGGATGAAAAAAATTAAATATACAACAAATGAATATTACTATAGGCAAGATAAGTTACTTAGAGTCTTGCAAAATACTGGTAAAAAATTACATTTTTGCACTATTGGTGATAGTTGTTAGATGAGTTCCTACTAAAATATTGTTTAATTTTCGATTTTTGAGTTATTTTTGAGAGTTCAAATGGCTCTAATGAATACGCCGTTTTATTCTCATTGTAACTCAAGAATTATTTTATAAATCCCATTGTCGTTTCTTGGAATCAAATTGTTAAACAAAAACTAATTACCATTTAAATTTCTTGGTCCTTATTCAACAAAGGTATCATGTTATTTTTAATAGTGTTTTCAAGTTAACTTAAAGTATTACGATATCTCTTGTTTATTGTTTGGTTAAAGTAATTAAAGTGGTTGCAAAACATCTCCCTCTCTCCATGTTATCACTAGGTTTATAAATAATGGCATTATTGTTTCAGCACGGTATCTTTTCTGCATAAGTACCTTAAAATCTTTTATTTAATGATTTTCTAAAATGTATACTATGATATTTCTGAAAATATCAAATTCAAGATAAAAAACAAAAAATCATTGACTCATAATATCAATGTATTTATATAATAAATGTCATAAATTAATATTAATATTCAAATGTATTACAAAATGTATTATTAGTAATATTAATGTATTATTAGTAATATTAATGTATTATAAGTAAAAGTGTATTATAAGTAATAATAATGTATTATAAGTAATAATAATGTATTATTAGTAATAATAATGTATTATTAGTAATAATAATGTATTATTAGTAATGATGTATTATTAGTAAAAATGTATTATTAGTAATAATGTATTATTAGTAATAATAATGTATTATTAGCAATAATGTATTATTAGTAAAAATAATGTATTATTAGTAAAAATGTATTATTAGTAATAATAATATATTATTAGTAATAATAATGTATTAGTAAAATGTACTATTAGTAATAATAATATATTAGTAATAATAATGTACTATTAGTAATAATGTATTATTAGTAATAATAATTTATTATTAGTAAAAATGTATTATTAGTAATAATAATGTATTATTAGTAAAAATGTATTAATTTATTGTTAGTAATAATAATGTATTATTAGTAAGAATGTATTATCAGTAATAATAATGTATTATTAGTAATAATGTATTAATAGTAATAATAATGTATTATTAGTAATACAGTATTATTAGTAATAATAATGTATAATTAGGTATAATAATGTATTATTAGTAAAAATATATTAATAGTAATAATAATGTATTATTAGTAATAATAATGTATTAGTAAAAAAGTATTATTAGTAATAATAATGTATTATTAGTAATAATAATGTATTATTAGTAAAAATGTATTATTAGTAATAATATATTATTAGTAATAATAATGTATTATTAGTAATAATAATGTATTATTAGTAAAAATGTATTATTAGTAATAATATATTATTAGTAATAATAATGTATAATTACTAAAAATGTATTATTAATAATAAAAATGTATTATTAGTAAAAAATGTATATGTAATAATAATGTATTATTAGTAATAATAATGTATTATTAGTAGTAATAATGTATTATTAATAAAAATATATTATTAGTAATGATGTATTATTACTAATTATGTATTATTAGTAATAATAATGTATTATTAGTAATAATAATAATATATTATTAGTAATAATATATTATTAGTAATAATATATTATTAGTAATAATAATGTATTATTAGTAATAATAATGTATTAGTAATAATAATCTATTATTAGTAAAAATGTATTATTAGTAATAATAATATATTATTAGTAATAATAATGCATTATTAGTAATAATAATATATTATTAGTAATAATATATTATTAGTAATAATAATGTATTTTTAGTAATAATAATGTATTATTAGTAAAAACTTAAAGAATATAAACAAGACCAGAGCGTAAATACATATAAAATGTGAAGTTTCAAGATTTGAACAAAAGTAATAACAAGATATTTAGTTTGTATTATTATTCATCAGACTACTGTTCTCTTCTGTAGTGGGATTTTCACAACGTTTTGGTTGGTATAACCTCCAACCTTCTTCAGGTGTATCTTGTCGAACTCAGGAATTTTACTGTCGAACTCCGGAAATGGGATGGAATTTCGAGCGGAACCCTTTATTTATTTCATGGGAGCAGTGTGCTCTTGTTCTGCTTGCCATGTCAGGTCAGATTATATCAACCAAAGCATTGCGAAAATTATATTCAAGACGAGAACAGTAGTCCGATGAATAATAATACAAATAACCAATTCTCATTTCAAAAATTCAGAAACGTTAAAATATTTAGTTACTAAAATGTAATTGTTAAATATTATAGAAAAACAGAGTTTAGACTTCAATATACCAAATCCTAATATTGTTTTTGTGATGATTTGAGTTATATTTCTAGTATTTCTAAAACAGGTGACATGAATTTCAAGATCATTGGACAAATCCAGTCAGAGAAACTGCCCGTATCAAAAATTGAAAAACGCACAAAACCCACCACAATAAAAATTAAATAAAAATTTTTTATAAAATACAAAATAATATATTTTTACAATTAAATTTTTTAATAATTTTTTTCAAATTTGTTTAGCATTTTTTTCTTAACACAAATTCAATTTTATTTAGAAAAACGTGAAATTTCATAACAAATTTTTTTGTAATGTTAACACAGAGATGTGATATGCCTGCACATTGTTTCTATGGCAACTGATTTGTCATGTGGCTTGTGTTTATGTAAAACTTGGACTACAGGAAACTGAAACTGAAATAAAAATAATCTTTGTTTTTAATGATTCATTGTTATTACGCGTTAGACATTGATAGATTTTTTTTCATATCATCAATAATTCGTAAGAACTACAATTTCTTTTATAATGTTTCATTCTGTTTTTTTTTACTTTGTTAATTTATTAAAAATAAATTAAAGTTTTTATTAAGGGGAACTGAGAACAAGTCAACACTGAAACACTAATTCGTCTGAGCTACATTTTCTTTTATAATGTTTCATTCTGTTTTTTTTTAAACTTTTTAATTCATTAAAAAAATGTTTTTATTAAAAGAAACTGAGAACAAGTCAACACTGAAGCAAAACGTAAAAACCATGAAAACCTCCTGCTGTAATCTATCGACATCTATGTGCTGAGTCACAGTTTCCTTTAATAAAAACTCTAATCTTTCTAATAAATGTAACAAATTTTATTTTTTTAATTGGAATTCATTATTAAGATGAGTATTATTTATTTATTGCGGACTATCATCCTCATCTTTCTTAGATGTTGTTTCACGGCGTTTCAGCCAATTATTCCTCTGGCCTCCATCAGGTGGTTGGTTGGTTGGTTGTTTTTGTTTTACGGCATATCAACCCTTTTCGGGTTATTTAATGCCAAATCCAAAGATTTTGAAGAAAAATTTTTTTAATAGAATATATCTGTTGTTTTCACGTCAGTTTCTATTTTACCCATAGTTGGGACCCTAACAGGCACTACCACTCCGGGTCAGAGTGGGCCTGGGAGCAATGGTAATTAAAGGGTGGCTCCACATTCCCCAAAGCCCACAAGCTGGGGCCTCACCACTGGATATAGTTAAAGGACATATCCAGGACCTCCATCAGGTGGTAATCGTGACGGGATAGAACTCTGAATTTCCGAACTGCATTCGAACAACATCTAAGAAAGATGAGAATAATAGTCCGCAATAAATAAATAAAGTAACAAATTTTAGTAAAAACAGTATAAAAACATTACAAAATATATAACTGTCACAAATCATTGATAACATGAAAAAAATATGTTGATGCCTATGTATCAAGTTACATTGCACGTGATAGCAATGAAATGATTTTAAAATCAAATATTTTGTTTCAGTGTCCTGTAGTCTGTCAGTCTGTGTTTTATATAAACACAAGTCACATGAAGAAATGGTGGGCATCAACATAATTTGTCAACATAGCATGCTACAGCACTGTTTATGACCTACAGGGCTCTTCGCCAATCAAAATCAAGGATTTGTCCAAAATGATTTAAATAAACTAATCGTGGCAATCATTTTTAAATTGTCTGCTTTGAATAAAAAAAAAATTTCCTCATTTTACGCCTGCACTGAATGTTTTAACCTTTATACTATTTTAAATATTTGCAGATTGTACAATATTTTAGTATTTCCTTCATCTTTTACTTTATCTTTTTTGTTCTCTGTCAATAAATTAGAAATCCTTTTAACCTGTGGCAATTTTTCCTTTTGCCATAATCTAGTGCCCATTTTCATCAGGTTAAATACCGACCTTTTGTCTGAATTTACCTATTTGCTGATTTTACAATGTCTTTTGGAAATAAAATGAACGAAAATTATCTTATCAAACAGGCTGAGAAAAATCCAGATTAAATTAAATGTACAAAATATTTTTTCACTCAATCGAATCGTATTATTTCAATTAATAAAGTTTATCATAAAAGGAGTTATGAGATTTTAAAGTAAGACCTAAAAAACGACATTATTGTTGCACCAACCTAATAGATTTTCTTTGTAAATATACAGTTATTTACATATTTGCTGATTTTACCCCATCTTTGGGAACTAAAATCAAAAATACATCGAAAATTATTTTATAAAAACAGGTTGTGAAAAATCCAAATTAAGTTAAATGTACAAAATATTTACAGATATCATTTCTGTTCCAACATAATTCTATTAGTTTTGTTCTAGGAAGTAAAATCCCTGTAGTTGTAATCATTTACCAGGATGTTCTTGTGCACCTGGAGAACATATTTTACATCTCTTGAGAAAGTTTTCTGAGTGGTCATAATATTCTTGTGTGATGATCTGAACCTTGATTTTTTTAGTTGCTAATTTAGTAGATATTATCATCCATCTTCATTTTTATGACGACTTCCATGTTTGTGGAGCCAATAGAGTTCTTCATTACTATTCCCCCCTGGTGTAGTATTTTGGGGTTCAATATGGTAGCCTCGGTTTTGCATATAAATTTGTTTCAACATCTGGGCTGATATTTTTTTAGATAAGGATCGGTTATGCATTTTATTTGGATACTTCAGACTACTGTTTTCATCTTGATTGCCATTTTCACAATATTTCAGTTGATGTAACAGCCAACCTCTATTCGAACTCAGGAATGAAAAACAATATAAATGTTTACTTTACAATGAAATTAATAAAACAAAATGTGGTTTAAGTTATTTTTGTTTATGTAAATAAAATGTTGATTAAACATTGAACTTAGGTTGTCATAGAAAATAAAGATTTATATTTGGATTTATTAAATGACTTTTTGATTAATGATAATGAAATCTTTTGCATTCCCATTATTATTTTTACAGAAAATTTTTTTTTTTGTAGTAACTGTCAGTCTGAACCCTTTAATACTTGTAGGCATGGTCATTTGTAATACAATCTAAATGTGTACTTTACAATTAAATTATAAACACACGGTTTTGTACAATTAAATTATAAACACACGGTTTTGTATAAGTTATTTTTGTTTATGTAAATAGAACATTTGTTAAACATTAAACATTTGTCATTATGGAACAAATATTCATAAGATATTTATGTTTATTAAAACAGATTGAATGACTTTTCGATTATTGATAAGCAATGGCAATTTTTTGCCTTTTATTATTATTGTTTTACAGAAAAAATGGCTACACGCACAAAAGATGAACCCGTTTCTGATACATCTTCCTCTTCTGGTGAATCTGAACCGAATAAACACATAAAAACGAACACAGAGAAGAAAACATTTTCCTGTGACACGTGTGATTCTTCATTTTCTCATCAAACAGATTTGAAAAGACATCTGCGTAAACACACTGGAGAGAAACCATATTCCTGTGAAACATGTGAATCTTCGTTTTCTCTGAAAGGAAATTTAAAGAAACACATGCAACGGCACACGGGGGAAAAGCCATTTTCTTGTGACATTTGTGACTCTTCATTCTTTCAGCGATCACACTTGAAAGACCATTTGACTATACACACTGGAGAGAAACCATTTATGTGTGGAACATGTGGATGTTCGTTTTCTAAGAAGGACAATTTGAACAGACATGTCCGTATACACACCGGTGAAAAGTCATTCCCTTGTAAAATATGCAACTCTGCGTTTTCACGGCAAGCAGACTTGAAAAGACATGTCCGTGTTCATACTGGCGAAAAATCATTCTCTTGTGAAATATGCAAGTCTCTGTTTTCTCGAAAAGAAACTTTGAAAGCACACATGCAAATCCACACTGGGCAAAAACCATTTTCTTGTGAAATATGTGGATGTTCGTTTTCTCGGCAAGCAAATTTGCAAGACCATGTGCGTGTACACACTGGAGAGAAACCATTTTCATGTTTAATGTGTGGGGCTTTGTTCTCGCATAAATTAAGCTTGAATTTACATATGCACATACACAACGGGGGAAACCCATTCCCCTGTAAACTGTGTGAATCTTCATTTTCTCTGAAGGGAAATTTGAAAATACACATGCGCATACACAGGGGGGAGAAACCGTTTTCTTGTGAAATATGCGCATCTTCATTTTCTATGAAAGCAAATTTGCGAAGACACATGCTTATACACACTGGAGAAAAACCGTTTTCCTGTCAAATTTGCAGGTCTTCATTTTCTCTGAAAGCAAATTTGAGAAGGCACATAAGTATACACACTGCTACATAGGAGAGAACTTGAATGCTTACTGGAAAGAACTTAGATGTCTACAGGAGAGAACTTGTAATGCCTACTCAACACTATTCTCGAGTGTCTGTACAGAGGTCTGCCATAATAATCTGCCATGAGGATAGTTTTCCCTAGAAGTAAACCCTGACTAAATATTTAAAACCACATAGTATTCGCTGCCCAAATATGATCTCACTATGGCTAACTAACATTAGCTTTTATGAGGAATGGTGGACCTTCTCCAAGTGATGTTACCTCAAGGAACAACACAAAGCTGGATACTTCACCAGACTAGATAAATTCTTGTCCTGGACTCCAGTAAAACCAAGAGACCTAAATAAAAGATATACAAGATATGAAAATGGTTAATTGGGGGTGCAGGAAAATTATGTTCTCAATTTCTTTAACTCAGTGTTTAAGAACTTAATTCGAATACTTATTGAGTTTACTTTTACATTTTTCGTTACTTTTACTACTAAGGGTACTTTAAGAGTCTGTGTGTTTATCACTGTTCTTACATATATGTGCATGGATGTGTATGCTCTTACGCATCTTACGTGTAGTTCACTCTTATATGTGTGTGTTTGTGTGTTCTTATCCTTACACCATTTCTTACCTTGAAACTCTTCATGACGTGTATGTGCAATGTATAATGCATACATACTGGGTTACCTTGGCCAGCAGATGATATCTTATGGACGCTGGTCTCCATCTTGTTGAGGAGTGGTCACTGCAGACAGATTCGTAAATCACAACAAGATGGACTGAAGCTTCAATCTTTTATTAAAGGCAAGCGTATATCTCGGACTCTGGTTGTTGGGGAGAGACCCGAAATCTGTTGCCTGGTTTCTCTGCTGCCCAAAACCACTCTCTGTCCATCCTCGACCACAATCCCGTGCCACCCCTCAATTTCCAGTACATCTAATCTAGGTCATTGAAGGTGACTTGGTTTGATGGCTGTCAAATCTAACCTTCTGGCCCTGCTAACTCGCTGATAGGAAATCAAATATGCTTATATCTTTCTATTTCTAAAACTACCTACATAGCATTTAATCTGGTATTCCCAATACTACATTATATATATATATATAAGAGCACACAGTTAATAAAACATGTTAAAAAACACTTTGAAAATGAGTTAAAAACATTTAATCTGAAAAGGAAACACTTGATAAGTGAATAGTCCTTAATCCGCGGAGTTTCGAAGAGATACTTTCCTTCTCATCAGTGGATAGGAATTAGCAAAATGTAGGATCGGATTTTGCATACAAAAGTATTTGATGAAACTACAAGTAAGTCAAAGATTTTACTTGATAACAAAAAGTGAAGCAGAGGGAATATAGTGAAGAAAAAGGTGAGTTATTTTATTTTATATATATATATATATATATATATATATATATATATATGAGAGAGAGAGGGGGGGAATTAGACCTGGAGTTTAAAAATGCAAAGTTTATTTTAATGCATTAAAAGATCTATATATACTGCACTTGTTATTGGTATTTCACAACGTCGACTCAAGAAGGGTATCGTAGGAAGTAACTGCAGTCTGTCTTATTCTAATTCCTGATAAGTCTTTGAAAATTCTTAGGCCGAACTTTACTCAGTTACACATTAAAACCAAATAAAAACAATTTGAATTCAACATAATTTAAAAATGAGTTTAAACGAGGTCCCTTAAATAAATTTCCAGACTTTTTTCATATGGACATTTTTATCGATAGTACACACATGAAACTCTAGTACACTTTCAAGTAATCTCGTCCGGCTACAATACATTTGTTGTATAATTCAACAACTTCTGGAAGCCTCCATTAAAGTCTATTTAGGTTAGCATGACAATGACCTTCGTCACAGCCTCTTTCATCTTCTCAATTGTTACATAAAGACAGCTTCTAAGGTTTGCCTTGAGCTTAGGGAATAACCAAAAGTCACAAAGAGCAAGGTGTGGACTATGCAGACCTCTTGATGCCCATCTTTGGCAAATCTTCTCTGAGCACCCTTGGGACAAACTTTGTGCAAATCTTCCACATAATCAGTTCGTCATGATTGTACAGTCCCCATACTGACACCAAATTGTGCACTTATGGTTTCTATGAGTCCTTATCAAGGAAATTCTTAATTTGGCCAATCATCTCTGGTATACTGCCTCACTCCTCCCACACCTCTCATCATCCTCACAGACTACTTGATTCCTTGAATCTCATGCCATTCAAAAACTGGAGCTTGATTCATGCAAGATGGTCCACAAGCAGTTTGAAGCATTCCTTATGTTTCTATGGTGTTTTTTCCAATTTTTTACATAATTATTTTGCATACCATTCTTCTAAAGCGGCCTCACGTTCAGATTGCATTTTTGAAATTCACCAGCTTTGATAATCAGGCTTTAGTAGGATGTATTCCAATTCCTGCTGTAGTTGTTTATTTGAATCTGAAATCATAAAAATTGGTCGGTCATCTCATAAGATGTATAACAATAACGTACTGAATTTTCAAGAGTCTACGACAATTTTAAATTCCTGTGCAAAAAAAAGTCTGTAAACTTAATGAAGGCACTTCGTATGTTATGTTCACATAATTTATTTCATAGTTATCCAATCAGTTATATATATAAAATTTGCAAAAGAAAAATCACAAAATATGTATATATGTTATGTAATTTTGTTATTTATTACATGTTTTTATTTTAATGAATTCTGTGTTATAAACATTCCAAACCATGAGTTACTTTGCTTGTGTTTATGTTGCATGTCGAAAACAAATATGTTGGATCATTGTATTGTGAAATCATGAAAGTATGTAATACAGTAACATTTAACTAATTGTTGCATGCCAGTCAAATAAATAACATTGCTTTTAGTATAAATGAACATAAAATGGGATACCATTATTTTTTAATGAAAATTCATTTTTTTCACTTTCCGTTCTAATGTCAAAGCCCCTTGAAATCTTCAGAAAAAATGGTTGCTTCTCATCTCAAGAAAGATTAAGCAAGCAATTGGAAATAAATGCATTTAATCGATTAAAAATATCAGATTAGTGGCATTTTGCAGATGAGACAACAAAACGAAAGATGGTAAATTTTTACTTTACAATTTAACAGTAGTCTGAAGAATCCGAATAATCCATTCACGTCTAAAAAAAAATTCCAAACTGTAATGTCTTTAAATTATTGGTAATTTTTTACTTTAACGGCCTCTAAACACTCACTTTTAAAATGACGACTTTTATAGGTTTTCGGGTATGCTGAAAACGAATATCAAATTAAAATTTAGGGCAGATAAGTTGTATGGATATTCAGACATTTTTTTATGTATTAGTAAATGTCAGTGGCATTCGCCATTCTTAATATGGGAAGGTAGGGTTGTTTTATAACCTGCATGCATACTAGTACTTTTCTGTTCGGAAAAACATGGCCTCCAGTAAAAGCATAATAGGTTACATTGAGTAATAAATATCATAATATCGAGAAAACTATTTCTCTGCCCAAAATTTCTAAAAGTCATCATTTGTATGGTGAATGTTGAATTGCAGTTAGAGTAAAAAAAAAAAATGCCCCCAAATGTGATGAAAAAAAATAAGAAATAGTAAAATTTCCATATTTACTTGATATATAATTTTCATAAAAACAAAATTACTAGTATAAAATGGCATTATGGTAGAATGTATCAGTGTCAAGTGAAAACCTCGAATTGAACAAATAACAGACCGGTTACTAATTTAAAGAAAACATGGTCCACTTACCAAACTGGACTTCCATTTTTATTGTAAAACAAATAAATTGGTATAAAAGAAAATGTGAAAATTTTATACACAATTTTTTTTTTTTTGCATATATTTTACAAAAATAATGCTTGATTTAATTTTGCATAAACAATGAATAAAATGATACTGTCTTACAGTGTTTTTTAATAGAATACTATGGTTTGAATTTGTTTTAGTGTTATAAAAGTATAGTACTTTATTAAATATTCATTGATTTTTTTTAAATATTAGAAAAACAGAATACAATGGTTTTAATTTTATATTTTTTTTTATTTTTTAAAATTAGAATGCAATGTTATTCAATGGTTTGGATCACTTTTAGGATTATAAAAATATGTAGCGGACGTCGTTGAATGTTGTCTATCATAGCGGAAAAGGTAACATATATAAATGAACAACAAATAAAGGAACAATGCTCACGAACTGCATAACTTACAAACCATGTGAATTTATTATGGGCAACGAGTACAAGACATGCTTACAAGAAAATCAAGAAGAGTGTGTTTCTTTTAGCATGTCCGTTCAGCTTGGTGAGAGAGAAAGGACAAAGGAAGTGGATACCGTCACTTGTAAGCTGAAACATGCAACTGCTGGAAATAAGGAGGCGATATTATTATTTACTCACTAGAAGTAGTCACAGGTAAAATTTCTCTTTTTGTGGTGTGTTCTGGAGTGTGAGTGACAAGTTTCCCCAGATTTCCAGTACTCTCCACCTCTTTCGATAATCTTTGCAGATTAATTTGCATTATCACAACGGTCATTTGCCATTGATTTCTGGTCGGCAGCAACCAATGATCTTCACTGGAATTTGTGTGGCATAACTTACAAACCACCCTAAGGTCTCCCTCCGTTTCGCATTCATCCAACAGAGGTTTGACTAGTACTTTCTCTACTCAGTCTTTCCATCCTCCTCGACCCTCATCAAGTTTTTACTATGGTGCCTGTTGATGCCAAATCCCCTTTTTTGGGAGGGGGAGGTGGGGGGGTCTAACTTACAATTATAGCTTTAGTTTTCTTGCTTCCACCTTTGTTTTTTTCCCCCCTCTGTAATAATTTCTATATGTCCGGCATGCACCTGTGGTTTATATGTATTAGTCCTCGCATTCAAGGTTTTTCGTAATATTTCAGTCATTTTTCTTAGTGTTATCCATTATATCTTCTCGGCCATCTTTCTGTTTCCAATCTCTCCCATTCATTTTTCGAAGTTTTTTGGTATTGTTCCCAGTTATCCTATGATTATAGATGTTATCCGTTTTCAAAAAGACAACAGGTAAAATGGACGTAAGAAAACTCGGGGCATATAGACATACAACAGTCCTTATCCATGAAATTCCTTATTTGGCCAATCAACTCTGGTGTTCTGACTTCCTTACTCCTCCCACACTTCTCATCATCCCTCACAGATTTCCTGCCTTCCTTGAATATCTTATTTAACCCAAAAAAACTAATGCTCGATTCATGCAAGATGATCCAAAAGCAGTGTGAAGCATTCCATACGTTTCTATGGCAAATTTTTATTGCATATCATTCTTCTAAAGTATCCTCATATGCCGATTGCATTTTTTGAAAACTGAGTGTAACATGCATCCAGGAGATAAGCGCCCGCGTGTTTGCGTGTTGTGTGGGTACGTGGGAGAGACGGATGAGGGGAGAAGACTTACCTCGAGACCAGCTCAGCGTTACCGGCCAAAAATAGAAAAGAAAGACCAAGATGGCGGCCGCCGTCTTTTGTAAAGTATGATGTCTCGCAAAGTCACACGAGTTCTCGCAATATGCAAATTTAGCCGGCCTAGAACGACGATAAAAGCGGGTGAGGAGAAAGACATGGGGAGAGCAACGATTGAGTTGGCCGGGGAATCGTGTGGCTGTTGCTTCTTGTGCCGTGTGAGTATATTTTACCGTTGTTGGATTCCGTGCAGAACCGGTGTATAACGGTTATTGAATTGCTGCAACATTTATAACATCTTGAATTTTTCCTTACACATTTCTGTTACAAGCTATTTCGGCCATTTAGCCTCTAGGACTATGACCGAGTCGAAATTTGACTTAAAGCTCATACCCGAGTTTGACGGGTCCACGTCCATCGTCGACTGGGTTGAAAGGGTCAAGCTGACGTGCGACCTTTGTGAGGTGAAAAGGGTACACACTGATTCCCCTGAGATTGGCTGGGGATGCCTTGAGTGTATATCAGCAACTCAGTGCTGCCGAAAAGAGAGATGTCACCACAATTAAAGCTGCGCTGTACAAGGCATTTGCCATGGATCCTTGTACGGCCTATGAAAAATTTGCTTCCCGAAAACTTCTACTGGAGGAAAGTGTGGACGTTTTCTTCGCGGAGTTAAAGAAACTCGCAGTTCTGTTTGGTGGAGAGGTGTCGGAGCGGATGCTCGCGTACATGTTTGTGGCAGGCCTTCCCACTCGGGTGAAGCAGCTACTGAGAGCCTCAACCAGCGTTTCAACAACGACCATGGAACACTTGATGGAACGTGCTCGAACCATCATCAAAGATGAGGAGGACCTAGGGGAACCAGTTGTGATGGCGACACAGACAGGCCAGATTGGCGCTCGGGAGATTCCGAATCAGAACCCTGCAAGCAAGGGGAAATGTTTTCGCTGCAGCCGACGCAGACATTTTGGAAGGAATTGCACCAACAGGGGGCGTGTGTGCTGTTTTAATTGTGGCGGTTTGGGGCATCTAGCTCAAAACTGTGCAGGAAACGTATCAGGGGAGAGGACGTCAGCGCTGCCCTGCTCCCCGAGCAAAATTTGAACAAGGCGCAACCAGTGATGACCGTCTACGTAAACAGGATACCCTGCTCAGCACTGCTCGACTCAGGCTGTTCGCATACTATAGTGAGCGCCAGGCTGGGCTGTGTCCAAGTTGGACTAAGAGGAAGGTCAAAGTCACCACGATAGGAGGCGAGACCCAGACATGCTGTGGAGCTGGAACTGTCAAGATCTACACGGACACCGGTGCAGCCACTAAGATCAATGTGCTCGTGACCCAAGGAAATCTCCTGAGATTTGACCTGTTGCTCGGATATGATGCCATCAAGGCGCTGGGGGGAGTCACAATTCATCGGGATGGAAAGGTGCGATTCTTGGAGGCCCCAGTGTGTGCAGCGCTCCATATCGATCGGCCGGATTTTACAGTGGACTACGACTCGTGCAAGAGGGCCTGGATTGCATCTTGGAAATGGACCAAGGGAATGGCACCGACTAAACTCAAGAATGGGGTTGCAGAGTACCCTATACTCAGTGAGGCCCGAGCAGAATACGAAAGGGAACTAAAGGCGTGGATCCAAGATGGCTGGTTAATCCCCTACCCTGATGACAAGCTTGGGCCTCCCAAGGGTCTAATACCCTTGATGGCAGTAGTCCAGCATAACAAGTCGAAAGTACGGCCCGTGACTGCTGGACTATAGGGAGCTTAACAAGCATATTGAAGCCTACACTGCCGATGCTGACGTATGCGCCAGCAAGTTGAGGGAATGGCATCAGAAAGGCACTAATGTCTCAATATTGGATTTGCAAAAAGCCTATTTACAGGTGCGAGTTGATGAGACGTTGTGGCCGTTCCAGACAGTTTGGTTCCAGGGGCAGAGGTACTGCCTTACACGCCTTGGCTTTGGCCTAAATGTGGCACCACAGATCATGAAGACTATTGTCAACACAGTATTGTCCCAAGAAAAGCCCATGAGGGACTCAACGTCAGCTTACATTGATGACATATACGTCAATGAAGATGTACAGAGGGTTTTAAACTTCGGACTTTACAGGTAAATTTCTAAAAAACACTAATTTTTTTGCTTTAAATTTGAATATATTATTTATCGATCTTTTATTTTAAATTTGGGATATATAAAACTTTGGTACATAAATTAATTATTTACTTTTTAATAGACATTTGAAAATGGGGGCGTGAATTTAAAGAAACAACGTTTGTCTAAAATATTATAGTCGGTTTATTGGAAAGCGCATAACATTTCACATTGACCCTGAATATATCGTAAAAATAGAATCAATAGAAATTTTTTTATAGATGTTTAAAGTTTAAAAATTGAAAAATACTGAACTCGTAAAATTCAATTAATTTCATTACTATTTTCAAAAAATATTTCTATTACTTTTTATACAACTTTAATAGTTTATTTTGGAAGTATAATCCATAAAGAAAATAAGCAACCCACCTTTAAAAGAGAAATTACGAGTTTTTTATATTTTATTTGCAGTTTCGTATTAGGGGTGTCAAAAATTCCTACAAAAATTCGGATGAAGTAAAGAATAGATACCCTATAGCAGACGATGCCACCTGGCGGTGCCAGGCGCACAATTCAACTAACACCGGTGATTCGACCTTGACATTGGCACAAGCACATGGCGTCGGTTGTTTTTAAACACGTCAAATAGCAAACATGCTCAAATATTAACCAGCATTTTTTAAAAAAATATATTTACAAAACCTTTGAAGATTTAAAAGAAAAAGTATATATTTACAAAACATTTTAAGACAATTCAATATTTATTCTTTAAAACATTAACTTCAGCGACAATTAATATATTTTCAAAATAATATTTTTAAATATTACATTTTTACGAATATTCGCGAGCAAGATTTTTTTTTTAAATAAAAGATATTTCAATAAATGGGTGTCTTTCTGAGTGCGTGTTTAATATATTTACAGAACTTTTTAATAACTATTTTATTCTTTTTATCAAACAAAAAATAGAACTTTATAAAATCTTGCTCGCGAATATCCGTAAAAATGTAATATTTAAAAATATTATTTTGAAAACAACCGACGCCATGTGCTTGTGCCAATGTCAAGGTCGAATCACCAGTGTTAGTTGAAATGTGCGCCTGGCACCGCCAGGCGTCGTCGTCTGCTACGGGGTATCTATTCTTTACTTCATCCAAAAATTCTGATACACCTAGGAGTCTGCTTATTTCTGCAGAATTTCTCACATTGTCTCTTACGTGGTGGGAGGTTGTTGTATGAGGAGTAGCATGAGTAATCACAGTTTAAGGGAAATAACTCGTGTATATCTAACATCTCCATTTTTTTTTTTTTTTGCTAAAAAAATAAAAACTTTTTTCATTTGTCAAAGGGATTTGCTCATTGCTTATATCTAGCTGGAAGTCTAATTGTTCTTCCCTTCCCTCCTTTGTGCGATTAATTATTATTCTGTCTTGTGTCTTTCTGAGCCATTTTGTCTGTGACTATTTTCTTAAATATATTTTCATAATCATCTTGTCTAGTTGTGATGATGTGAGACGGATTTTCTTTTGTCTTTAGAAGATGACGTCTGTTGCATCTCAGATAATTTCCTTGATCTATTCTTGCTAAATGCGAATGAGGTTGTTCCAATTTTTTTGACTACCATTCCTTTCTGGTTCCATTTTCCGTGGAAATGTATACGAAAATTGTTGTTTTTGTTTAGACTTGGTAGTTCGTTAAATTTTTTTTGTCTGATTCACGCTTTTTCATTTGTAGCAACTAAAACTTGCTACAATCACAGGCAGGAGCTAATTCTCGCAGCTGAAGATTGGAAATCCATTTTCTCTCTGGCTTGTCTAATCACAAGCCATCACTCAATCACATGACCGAGTACATAAAAGGTAAAACCAAGAATGCTCTCTCCCTTACCCCCTTTCTTCCCTGCTCTGCTCGGCGGCAGACCTCGCTTGGAGCCTTTGGCCCATGGCTAATGTGAACATCGCAAGCTAACATGATGACTTTCAACCTTCCACTTGCTTCTACGTCTGCTTCACACATATACTCTTTCCTACCACGAGACACTAGCCCTTTGACACTGGCTCTACTATCGGACGCACATTTATACAGTGCGTAGGCACATTAAACACTTTTCTCACTCTTTCAACAGGTCTGACTAATGTCATCTTCGTCTCCACATCAGGAACTCTTTTCATGGATACTATTACAACTACTACAAATACAAGGGCACATGAAGACTTCCACCTATTAACCCGTTTCTCTCTTTTACATGCTACTAACGAAGATAACAAATAAAGTTGTTTATTAAACGTTAACATGAGACGTCCTTTCATTGTCTTCATTATTAACTAAACTCTCTCTTTCTCTCTCTTTCCTCCTGCTTGCCTTTGACATAACAACATGTTGCCTTTTCTTGTCCGACTGTCTATGTGAGAGACACCCCTTTTACCACGTCCTGCCAGCCGGGTAAATCTTTTAAGGTTAGAATAAACTATTGTAATCCATTACATATGCATCTCTCTCTCTCTCTCTCTCTCTCTCTCTCTCTCTCTCTCTCTCTCTCCGCAAAATTCTGCGTTATTGTCAGTAAAGAGCTCAATTAGTGATCCCCATTTATAAAACCCTATTTTCAACTGTTTGATGATGCAAGCAAAGTCTTAGCCTCCAAATGGCAAAACGGCTAGGGCGGCAGTCAATTAACATCAGGAATTGCTAATTTCCAAAAATGAAAATGACAAAGATGTTTTGTCGGAATTAGCATACCGACGAGTAGGGGGAGGGGAAGAACAGACGGTCTAAGTCTTGCAACAAAATGTCGACGTTGCTTACAAGCAGTCTTTCCTTGTAAAAATAACAAATGGGTAACGATGGTTGAAGTGTAATTTGTCTAAAAGACGACAACAACTACCACAACAGTAGAGCGGCCACCCCTTTTTATCTACTCCAACTCGCAGTCAACGAGATTCACGCGTGACTTAAATGTCTATTTAACTTGTAAGGAATAGGCACTCAGGTTCTTTGATTAACGGACCACCGACCGTGTTGGTCACAGCTACCAGCACTCCTTTCTTCCCCACCGACCTACCCTCAGCAAGTCAACCAATTCAAAATTCTCACAGTTTATTAATATTAATATAGAATGAAACCCCATTACATATATACATTATTTCGTTGTGAAAAATGTTCGGAAGATTTTCCTAAGTGTTCTTATCGTTTACTGTTGGACCGGTGATGGCGATTCATCTTTTAATGGAGTGGTTCTTAATGCTATCATTGCTAAAAATGGATCCTGTTGCTTTCAAAAGACTTTTTGTTACCCTTTTTATTGTTTGTATGTTTTCTTTCTAACAGTTCATTTGCTTGTGGAAAATTCGGACTTATTGTAATATGCTTGAACTTCCATTCCTTAGCAAATTGTTTAAATTCCAATGACCCATTTCTCCAGTCCATTCTCGCTGATCATGTTTGTCGAATACCAAACTTGGCGAAAGTGTTTTTTTTTCTTTTGTAAATCACTGTGCATAACATCCAGTTGTCTAGTTTATGGATATCGAAATATCTCGTTGTATAGTTGCGCGAGCCTTTTCTAGTCTCACACAAAAACATGCGTTCACATTTCAAGCTATATTACTTGTCATATACATACGTGCAAACAAACATACGCGACCACGTCCACACACATACATATATTCACGTTCGCGTACATACACTCACATTCACGTGTATACACACACGCTAACGTACGCACATGTACACACACATGGACAACGTCACTTCCCCTTTCAAAGGAAATCGACACATGCGCAAAAGACCACCGGAAACAAGTATAAAAGCAAGAGACAAGCTGTTTCCAGCCCTTTTTCACCTGAGCTCTCGAGCTGAGCGATCGTCGGACCATTCGCCCCCCCTTTCGGGGCGCCCACGCGCATCATGTCCCCTGCTACTATGTAGGGGGCACGAGCTAACAGACCGTACACACACTTTATATCCTTTCTCTCTCCATGAACTGGATTGACATTCTCATTATTTCTCTTTCTCCACCTACAACTTGTGCCAGAGAACATCTCCGCGTAGCTGACATAACATGGCGCACAGTTTAATTGATGTCAACCCTCTTTTTCTTTGTCTACACGCTGGACTATCATTCCCATTTTTCACTACATCACTTACTTCTCTTCCCACGCGTGAACAAACAATAGTGACCTGAACGTGAGATGAACACATTTCCTTTTTTCTTCTATACTACCAATTCTGCAACAAACGATGGCTACACCCGCGCGGACATGAACACTTGTTATACCTAAAACATTCATTCTTTCCACAGTAAATAAACGACACTTTTATCTATTCCAGCAATTGAGTCTTTGTTTCCTTCATTCCATTCATTTCATTATTTTTCTTTTGTAACGGGATTAGGATTTATATATCCTAGTCCTCTACATAGTCTATGATTACCTCATATGCCTTGATATAAAGATAAAAAAATATCTGTCGCAACTTTCATCCATGGTGTTACAGGTATTTTGTGATGTATTAACGATTCTAATGGTTGCTGGTTTCTATGATTTAAACAATATGTGCATGTGCTTACCGTATCTTTTATTTGATTGTTTATATTGGGCCAATATATAACTTCTTTTGCCCTTGTAATGTACTTTTCTATCCCTAGATGTCCAATATGGATTTTTTTGTAAGGCGTGCACGTGCAGTTAAGCTTTGTTCATGGAATCTACGTTTTGATTTAGGCTTGCTGATTTTGCAATATTTTTCTTTAGAACTAATATAAAAACACACTGAAAAGTCAAAGAAACTAAACTGACTTATCCATTCGTCTGCCAAAAAATTCGCTTTTTATAGCTTTCCCATTGTAGGCTCATACAATCAAAATGCGGAATCTCCCAAGTAAATTTAATATGCAAAAATGTTTTAACTCCACTTTAATTTTCTGCGAGCCTGCTCTTCAGTCACCATCTTGAATTTACATTTACATCCATTTTAACTCAAATAATAACAACATAAAAAAAAGTAAGTATTAAATAAGATTTCTTTGTTTGACGACTTTCTTAGAATATATCCTATGAATTTTTTGAAAATATCACACGTAAGATGAAAGCAGATTGTTTTGGAGGCGAATGTATTTTAAATAATAAAATGACGTTTACTTAATATTCACATTGTTAGCAAAAACTTGAAGCAAGAATATAAACAAGGGCGAACCTGAATGCGTACCCCCCCCCACCGTAAAATTAATTATTTTTCATGTTTCCTTTTTTTTATTTAATGACATTTACCGTGGAGGATCACTTTTAAATTATAATGTTTTATTAAATCGATACCCCACTTTTCAGTCAATCAGCAGAACTCTCCTTTTAAGCTAATTTATAGTGTATGCCTCCCCACGGGACAGAGTTAGACACCAGGGTCGTTTTTTAACGTGTAGAAAAGGTACAAAAATAAAAATTGTCTCAGTCGTGAAGGATTTCTCCTCCAGCGAAAGAGAACAAGAAAATGAAGTGCAGTGCTGCTAGTGCTGCTGCACTGCTGCACTGCAGCACTGCAGCATCTGAAGAACAGATACTACACTTTGATCTTGCCCAAAAGGCCAAGACTAATTTATAGTGTAAAAGAAAAATTTAATAGAACATTATAATTTAAAAGTGACCCACCCCCAATATTAAAGTCATTAATTTCCCCCCCCCCTGCTAATATGACAGTTAAATCAATTATCGACAATAATAATTTTACGGTAGAGGGGAAAGCTCGGTCAGGTCCGCCCAAACAGGGGCACAGCGTAAATACATGTTAAATGTCGACACATTAATAAAAAATAAAGCAACATATTTAGTTCCTAAACTATAATCGTGAACTGCTATTAAAAAACGAGTTTAGACATCAATATCCCAAGTCTGAGTATTGTTTTGTTTTCAATGATTCGATTTATTAAGTACGGGCAATTTAATTGCTGCTTTGGCAGGGGTGGGGGAGGCATGGTGTTAAACGCCGGCTAATCATAATATTTTTTTTTTAATTTTTCGATTACTTTTTTATTTCGTTTGAAAACTTAAAGTTTAAAGTTATATTCTCCAAGAAAAAAAAAGTGTGTGAAATAAAAAAAAAACACATGGAATAAATTTAATCTCAAATCTGAAAAACCCTACATTTCACCTAAAAATTCATTAATCGTGTTTACATTTTTCTGCCAAGAAAAATATAAGTTTTCTGGAATTATTTCAAGATTAAGTATTTAGTCTTAAGATAACGAATTAATACAATAAATGTAATTTGTTTTATTTCATCACCCAAACAGATAAAACGGTAATAAAAAAATAAAACACACACACACACACACACACACACACACACACATATATATAGATATATATATATATAGTATTCCTATTAATAATTAAATAGAAAAAATATATAATAACAATTTAAAATAATATAAACTATAATATTATAACAATATAGAAATAATATACATAATATTCTTAATATTATGCAAAATAGAAATAACATGCATAATATTTCTAATAATTTTAAATATTTCTTATAATATTTATAATAGAAATTACATATAGAATTCAGAGTAATATGTTTATATTCTTAATAATATGTACAACAGAAATAATGTATATAATACCTCTAAAAATATGTATAATTGAAAAAATAATTATGTAATGTAAACATATTATAAGGTATTTACAGCTTCTCTTCCAATTTTCGGATTTTTAATTACATCAACACACACTTTGTTTCCTTCTGATGGATTGACTGTTGCTATTTCTTCTGATGAGTGAAGGGCAAAATAGATTCACTCATTGATATAATTAGGGGTAGGCTATAGAAACAAAATTTTTCAAATAAATGCCAAAAGTGGCTTATTACCTTCATTTATATGTAAATAGATGGGAACAAGTGATTTTGTTCAAAACGGGTCAAAATTGGAGGGTCGCTGACCCCAAACGGGATTTGACCGCGTTGACGCGTGAAAATGGCCTAAATTTTGTTTCTATAGCCTACCCCTAATATAATGATTAAGTAATTGATTTTGTGCTACGAAACAGATACTGCCAAGAATTGCATGTGTCAACTGAATTAATGGAATAAATTGTAAGATGGCTAACATAAACTTTTGAATATAGACTTTTGTCATTCATTATAATTGAAATAATATAATATTCCTAATTATATGCATAACAGAAATATATTTAATATTCCTAAAATATGTATTACAGAAATAATATATTTAATATTCTTAATAATATTTATAATAAAAACACCACATAATATTCCTAACAGTTTGTAATATATGCACAAAAGATATAATGTAATAATGCTAATAATATGTATAATAGAAATAATGTATTTAATATTCCATATAATTTTGTCCTAATTATAAAAATAGTACATAATGTTATTTTCTCATATAAGATAAATAACATAGGTTAGTTAATGAAATAAAACAGATTGAATGTTCTTTACAATAATAAATCAAATTACTTACATGATTATTAATATTTTTACAGAAGTAATGACTATGCCCACAGAAGACAAACCAGTTTCCTATACATCTTCCTCAGCTAGTAAATCACAGGCAAGTAAACACACAGCAGAGAAAACATTTTCCTGTGAAACATGCGAGTCTTCCTTTGCACGACAAGCAGACTTAAAAAGGCATGTATGTGCACACACTGAAGAGAAACCGTTTACCTGTGACATATGCAAATCTTCATTTTTCCAGCGATCACACTTGAGGGATCACTTGCGTATACACACTGGGGAGAAACCATTTTCCTGCGAGACATGTCGGTGTTCATTTGCTAAGGAAGCAAACTTGAGCAGACACATCCGTATACACACTGAAAAGACGTTTCAATTATACCAGTCATCATAGGAGCAACTGGGCTTATGAAAAAGAACTTTAAAAAGTACATAGCAAGCATACCCGGTGAACCAAGTGCAAGTGAAAAAGTTTAAGAAAAATGAGAGAAACCATTTTCCTGTGAAATATGTGGATCTTCATTTTCCCGTAAAGTAAATTTGAAAAGACATGTACACGGCCATACAGGGGAGAAACCTTTCTCTTGTGAAATGTGCAAAACATCATTTTCCCGAAAAGAACATTCAGATAGACACATGCAAATCCACACTGAGGAAAAACCATATTCTTGTGAGATATGTGAATCTTCATTTTCTCGGCAAACACATTTGCGAGATCATGTACGTGTACACACTGGGGAGAAACTATTTTCATGTGAATTTTGTGCATCATCGTTCTCTCATAAATTAAGTTTGAATATACATATGCATATACACACTGGCAGAAAGCCATTTATCTGTAAAATATGTGGATCTTCATTTTCTCAGAAAGGGAATCTTAAAGGCCACATGCGTATACACACTGGGGAAAACCCATTTTTATGTGAAATTTGTGGATTTGCTTTTTCTAATAAAGGAAGTTTGCAAAGACATATGCGTATACACTCTAAGTAAAAGACGTTTCAATTATACCAATCATCATAGGAGCAACTGGGCTTATGAAAAGAACTTTAAAAAGTACATAGCAAGCATACCCGGTGAACCAAGTGCAAGTGAAATACAAACGATAGCACTGAAAGGGACGGCTAGAATCCTGAAAAGATCTCTTGGTTGGACTCACTAAAATAGGGGTAAATGTCAGACATCTGGTTGGATGTCCCATCCCCTAGAAGAAAAAGTTTAAGAAAAATGAAAAAAAAGTAAACTATCCCAAAAGACATTAACAGAAACAAATGCAAAATGAATCAAATGACATTAACAGAACCAGATGCGAAATTAACCAAATAGCATTAACAGAACTAATACATGAATATATACACGAAGCAGACCTTCTCAAATGACATCAATAGAACGAAATGTGAAAATGGTTATAGTAGGCTAACAGACTCCCTAACTTCCAGCAACACTGCTACTTGAAATAGGAATAAAATATACAATACTCCTAATTATATGTATAATAAGAATAATATATATAGTATTCTTATTAATATGTAAATAGAAACAATATATATTATAATAATATAGAATTAATATAAATTATCAATATTATAATAGTTATATAGAAATATAATATTCTTAATAATATGCATAATACAAATAACATAGTAGAATCTCTAATAATATAATAGAAATAGTATATTTAATATTACTATAAATATGTATAACAGAAATATATATATATATATAATATTCTAAATTATATGTATAATAGAAGACATTAGTATACACACTATGTAGATCATCTTACATGACTATAACAGCAATAGAACTAAATTCGACATGAATCAAAGAACATCAATAGAACTGAATGCAAAAAGGGTTATAGTCAGCTAACATACTTCCTAACTTCTGGCATGGCTACCACCAAAAGTAGCGAGAAGGCAAATAGGTTCCTTCGATTTTTCTCTCATGCCTGTATCACGTCTGTGCGTGTATTTTCTTTTATTACATTTTTTTCGGTCGTTTTTAATCATTCCACCTCTGGAAATTTAGAATGTAAGCCCCTATTATTAAAACAAATGAGAGCTAATAATAGGGAGCTACCGCAGAAAAAGAAATATCTCTTGTTATTATGTTTTTCTGATTGTTTAATTTTTTTTTTGGTCTTATTTTTATTAAGAAATATTTAATACAGTTTCTAGATTTATTAAAATCTTAACTTTCAATGTTTTCTACAAGAAATGGATTAAAAGGAATACATTGTTGATTAATATAGATGTGTCGACACTGATTTACATGTAGAACCAGGACCTACAGGCTACCAAATTGCACACCAAAATATTGCATCAAAGTGAATAGTAATGGAGAAATCTGACGCCTCCACAAAGATAGAAGCCTTCACAATGATGAGGAGATATGAAAAACAATATCGATAATAGTCAGCTAACCTTATTCCTAACTTCCGGCATAACTGCTCCGAAAAGTGGTGGCAAGGCAAATAAGTTTGTTCGCTTTTGCTCTCGTGCTTATATCTCATCTCTTGTGATTATGTTTTTCCGATTGTTCTTTTTTATTTGAGAATCATTGAACTTTTTTGGTATTATTATACAAACACCGTGACAGCGTTAGGGTTAGGGTTAGGATTAGGGTTAGGGTTAGGGTTTAGGGTTAGGGTTAGGTTTAGGGTTAGGGGTTAGGGTTAGGGGTAGGGTTAATTCGCTGTCACGGTGTTTGTATAGTTTTACCACTTTTTTGGTCTTATTAAGAAATATTTAATACAGTTTTATTTTTTTAGATTTATTGAAAACACTTTATAAAATCTTTTAAAACTATGTTGGAGATGTTATGTATTGACTACGTTTTGAATGATGTTTAAATTTTGTTATTTCGATTTTAATAACTTCATTGGCTATTTTTATTTTAATAATTTTTTTTTTATATTTTCATACACATACATTTATTATATAAATTAGCATAAAAATCTTTTATTTAATAGGAATTCATTGAGATGAGTGTTATTTATTAATTGTTATTTACTGCAGACTGTTATCCTCATCTTAGTTGTTTCACTACGTTTCGGCCAAGTGAACCCCTGGTTGGCTTTGGCTAGGATTGAAACTGCTATCTTCAGACAATTCTCACCTGGAACTGTAGAGATTCAACGTCTCTATCAACTGCGCCACGAATCCAAATACTTGGTGAGACCACAACAGCTATGGAAGGCAGTAATGCAGTCAGGAGATTCAGGGTTCCTATCTGTCACGGTTACCACCTGACGGAGGCCAGAGGAATAGTTGGCCGAAACATCGTGAAACAACTAAGAAAAGATGAGAATAGTCCGCAATAAATAAAAATTAAAAAACTTTTAATTTAAACTTAAAACAAACGTATTTTTATAATTTCGCAAACATATTTCTTATAAAATTTAAGATAAAATAAAAACCTTTATTTTTTAATTTTGTTATTAAAGTGCAAATAAAACTAGTTGTGTTATTTTTATCTATGATTTTGTTATTTATTTTATTGTATACATTTCAATAATGTCCTTTTCTTGTATTTTGTTTTCAAGAAATACTGAAGAACAATAAAAATGAAGGAACTGATATGCTTTATCACTGCTTCCGGTAGCAGCCACGCTGGAAGTTAGGAAGTACCTCAGCTGACTATAACAGCAAAAAGATCAAATATGGTTTTAAGAATATCTTAAAAACAACATTTTTTTTAAATGAAAACATTATACCATTTGTAATAGGCGCATTTGGTATAAAAAAAATAATTATACATGCTCTTGTTGTTCAGTTCATCTGTTTTTTAACGACTCAAATTTGCTTGTGATTTCTTTGGTCGGGGTCATAAAACCTGGTCGCCTACAAACGCATTCAAGAGCTGTATTATAACTGATTATAAATAGCCACCGTTCGAATACCAAGCTGCAGTGAAAATATTGCAGTACTCAAAGGGATAACATTGTTTCTTAAATGAGCCTTCGTGTATATATCTTAATCATAATCGTATCATTAGAAGGCAGCACATTCAAACAATAAAATGTTTTAAAAAATCATAGCCAATATCGATTAGAATGGATATATACGACACAATCACGTTAACACACTGGTTTCCATTCTATCACCAAAGTCAAGCAATGTTGAACCTCATCAGTTTTAAAATAGATGACCATTTAGAAATTCTATGTGCTGTATGTCCTCTCAACTTATCTCGGCCTTGTGTCTAGTTGTCCTCGACTTTTTCTTGCCACTGGACTCAAGCAAATGAAGGGACTAATATGCTTTATCACCGCTTCCGGTAGCAGCCATGCCGAAAGTTGGGAAGGACCTTAGCTGACTATAACAGCAAAAAGATCAAATATCAAGGCTTTAAGAATATCTTAAAAACAACATCGTCTCTGAAATGAAAGCATCATTTTACCGGTTTTACATCTAGGGATCTCTACTGCGTGGGGGTGGGATTTAGCTGCCTGTCGTGTTTGTCGAGGGTGTCTACGTCGTGGGGGCACAAGTGCCTACAGTTCGTCAGAGCATTCACCATTAAAATACTTGTAGAACAGGTAGAGAGATGCAACGTTTTGTTGATGGGACAGAGGCTGAAGCTTAGATGCCAGTTCAGAGCCTATCAGATTGGCGACTCTCTTTTGAACCTTGTCTAGGAGCGATCGGCTAGCAGCAGATGCACCAGTCCAAATGTGACAGCAATACTCCATACATGGGCGAATGGTGACCTTATAGAGGTGCAGGATACTTTCAGGTATCAGTAGTTTTCTAGCACAGTAGAAAGAGCCTACCTTTTTCGCAGCGGTCCTGGCAATGTTTTCAATATAATTGTTCCAACTCCTGTGAACGTAAGGCCAAGCAGTTTGAAAGATGTACTCTCAGACAGGGAGTCACTGGCCATTGCTATTGGTGGCAGAGAAGGTTTCTTATGTTTATACATATTACCTAGATTACCAAGCTGTAGTTAAATATAGCAGTACTAAAAGAGATAACATCGTATCTTAAATGATTCTTCATATATACATAACAATCATATGCCAATCAGACGGCAGCACATGAATAAAATGTTAAAAAAAAGTCATAGCCTATATCGAGTAGCATAAGTATACGTGGCATAACCATGTTAACAAAGTTGAGCAACGTTGAACCTCGTCAGTACTAAAATGGGTGACCATTTGACAATTCTAAGTGATGTATGCACTCTCTGCTTATCTCGGCATTGCTTCCAGTCGGTCTTCACTTCTTCTTACCATGTGACTCAAGCAGTGCTGATTCAGGAGAGGTGTGGTTGAGGATTGCGCAAGCCTTGCCTCATAATTACATGTGCAGTTACCCTTAAAGGGGGTATCCATTGTCTCTTGGAACTGAATGGAGGCATTAATCGATCAAGATATCGATCTCTACCAGAATCCCTATTATTTGTATTATTATTATTATTTTTTATTTCAATATATCAAAAACACTAGAAGACCTAATATCATGATTGTGAACTGCATATTTTTATTCATATATTAATCTGGTAAAATAAATCATATTTTTACTACATAAAACATTCTTAGGAAATTTTAAGGAAATAAACTTTTCATTCATGCACGTCACAAGAGAGATATTGCTGAGTTTCAATGTTTTATTTGGAAAGAGAGCTTAATCATCGGGAGAGACTAATTGACTGCATAATTTTCTATTTCTTTAAATTACTTTCTATCTTAATTTAGTCTAAGAAAGGACTGACAAAATCTTAACATAACATCCAGCTACGATTTTGTTCCTACCTCATTTGTGTGTCCTGTTAGCCCTTTTCTTTCTTGTGAAAACGTGACATCATCTCATATTGTTGTATCGTTCGACACCTTCTTTTGTTGCACGTTCGACATATTGATCCAGCTCTGTCATCCATCTTTTGTTTTCATCTGTTTTATACTAAGCTAACATTTGTCAAAATTAACGCTGAATCAGTACTTATTGAACTTGGATTCGAAATATTTAACACAAAGTTCTATTTATGTTATTGAGTAAAAAAATGTTTTCCATTAGCCTTCGAGACAAGATCTTATTCATCAAATTTTCTTTTTTCTTTTCTGTAATAAATAATTTTCTACCTTATCGGTTTTCGTAATTTTTTGATATGATTATCTTTAAATTGTGAATAGGAACTTATGTGGTTATTGTGAATGTTGTTGCCGTCATACCTACCACACCATAGACCGACTTCTAAGATTAAAAATTTGGAAATCTAGATATCAAAACTTTTACTTTGAAGGTGGGGGCGGTCATAGGAGGATATATTTTCCTCTGATGATATTAGGAAGCTATGATTTATTTCACAAAAGATAATATTAATTATCCAAATAACATATAATAAAATAAAATATGATAACAATAATTATGAATATAATTAATAATTATAACAAAATAAAAATACTTAAAATATTATATAATAATATAAAATATAATAAATTACTTAATTAAAAGGAAATAACATAAAGATTATATAAAATAAAAAAAATATTATTTAAGAATTTGAATGTAAAACGTTTTTTAGCGTCTCTGGAGATTTTGAAGAAGTAGAACAGAAGATTCTTTTTCTGTACATCTAGAAAATTCTCTAGCGACAGTTATAAATAGATAACGGTTGCTATTTATAATGAGTTATATTACAACACTGTTATGTGTTTGTAGGCGACCAGATCTTATGACCCCAATTGAAGAAATCACAAGCAAATTCGAGTTGTTAAAAAACAGATGAACTGGACAACAAGATAAAAAGAAAGAATCTCTTTCCTCATTTACTGGTAAATATAGATTTTTCTTAATTATATTTGATCAAAGGCATTTATATCTCAAAACGTTACAATAAAAAACAATTACTTTAATCAAAAGGGAGATAAACCAGAAAACATAGAGTTATTCCCCTTGCTCTGTTACTATTGTAAGAAAACTTACTGACAATTCGTTCTTTCTACTTTGTCTTTTTTTTTTTTGTAATGAAATTTATTTTTCAAATTATCCTTATTTTTCAATCTTTTATTTTTAATTAATATGATTGCGGTGTTCAATATATGTCTTTTATTTAGCAATAAAAAGAAATCACGAATCATGTTATTGTGTTGATGCATTTTATGTGTGCGCATGCTGATTCAGCATGAGAGTCATGAAGGTGATAAAGTTTAAATGTTCAGGAAAGGAATATTTTGGTAATAAAGTTAATGTTTATCATTTCTAATATGGTCACTGGGACTATATATATATATATATATATATATATATATATATATATATATATAGTCCCAGCGACCATATCAGAAATGCTAAACATTAACTTTATATATATATATATATATATATATATATATATATATATATATATATATATATATATATATATATATATTTGTATTTAGTTGATAGATCTGGAATTGAATGCGTAAGGAAAAATAAAGAGCGAGAAATTTTTCTCTGACTGAGACAAAATGTTTTCTGGAATATAAAATATTTCTTCTTTGTCTTTTTAAAACGGTATTAAAATCCGTTATACTAATTAGTTCAGTATTGTTAATCTAATGTGATTTGGACGTTAATATGAAACAAAATGAAATAAGAAATGTTAATTCTCGCTAATCTGGTACTTTGGATGTGTCAAGCGTGCAAAAAAGATGTTGGTTGTTTAACTCGGGAGACCTGACGGAGTCAATGATTACAGCACGCTCGTTTGACTTGGTTTTGACACAAAGTGTCCTTTTTATAATTTTTCAACCGGTTCCACCGAAAGCTGTTGGAAAAAAATATTTTGAAATTCACTTTCTTCATAATTCAATTGGACGAAAAAGAACAACATGTGTGTGATGTAAGGTGCTTTGAAATACGTCCATATGAAGAGGCAGAGTTTTAGTTTTTATGATTGAAAATTGTGTGGGTGTATACAGACGTTATGTTTCTTGCATGTCGCTACAAACGAAACAAAACATTATAAACCTGTAAGGAAAGTATACAAAATTTTAATTATCGAACAATTAGTACAAATAAACCAGGAAGACCTTATTCCATGAAGTTTCGAAAAATGCAATTCTTCTCACCAGAGAAAAGAGGTTTGCAAAATATACAATAAATTTTGCAGGTAATTGCATTAAAGGAAACTACAAAGATGAAATTAATTATACTTGCACCAAAAAAGTTATTTAACCGTAAGTGACAGTTTATTGGGATTCAAAGAGATTAAGAAAGCAGGAAAAGGGGAGGAAAGTGATATGGTAAAACTACAATGAATAAGATGGTAAAATTCAAAACAGGATAAATCCAAAATGAGTCCATTGAAAATCCATTAGTAGTCCATAAGAAATGGAACAACAGAATTATAAATGTCCAGGGTAAATGAAAGCTTCCAGAAACAATATCCACATTATTATTATTATTATTATTACTATTATTATTATTATTATTTTTTTTTTTTTTGCAAAACTTTTTTTTAAAGTGAAGATAAAAAAAATAGCAATAAAAGATTGAAATTGAAATTGAAAAATGGGGTGGTAAGAAAAAGAGGATAAGTGAAAAAGAGATCAAAGAACAGAGAAGAGGAAGAAAGAATATTAAGAAGTCGAAAAAGAAGGGAGAAAGAGAAATAGACATAATTGAGAGAATAGGGGAGTAGAAAGGGGAAGGTGGCAGATAGAAAATCATTTTTATAAATCTACTTTTAGAACCGATAAATATAGGTCAGTTGAGGCAAATTTGACCCAGACTGGAAGATAATTGTGTGGAGATGATAATTTAGATTTATTTATTTTAAATTTTGAAAGAAGTTAAAATGGGTGAGATGTGAGATTTCATGACGTTGAATTTCTACTGCAGCACTTTTTATGCGCTCAAGAGCTTTCCTGGGCTCCCCACCCCACCAATCACAATCAAGGATTTGTCTCATGTGATTTAAATTAACAAAGCATATAAATCATTTGAATGCCTTCTGCTCTGAATATTAAAAAAAAAAAAACACTGTCGCTTGCTTTTATTTCTACATTAAAAATTAAAACTTTTCTTACAATATAAATATTTGCAGATTTTACCGTATCTTTAGTGTCAGTTCTGATACTATACATTATCTTTTCTACCCTCAAGCAATGAAGGAGAAATATTGTCACTTTTCGGGAAGAAGATGGACTTTCTCCACAGAAAAGCCAACCATATGTGTCTGACTCTGCTCCCGATCTAGTAGATAATCAGCCATTATGTAGATCGGCGATCTACATAATGGCTGATTTTACAATATGTTTCTTTAGACTAATATAAAAACACACTGAAAAGTATATCCGTCAAACTTATCCACTCACCTGAAAAATTCGCTTTTTATAGCTTTCCAAATGTAGACTCATACAATCAAAATGTAGACGCCCCAAAGTAAATTTAATATGCAAACTATTTTAACTCCACTTTAATTTTCTGCGAGCCTGCTTTTCAGTCGCCATCTTGAATTTACACTTTCCGTTTTAACTCGAATAACAACAACATCTTTTAAGAATTCCTATCATCTTTATTTGAAGCCTATTATTATAAAAAGTAAGTATTAAATAAATTTCTTTGTTTTACGACTTTATAAGAATATATCCTATGAAATTTTGAAAATATCACACGTAAGATAAAGTAAGATTGATTCGAAGGCGAATGTAATTTAAATAATAAAATGATGTTTACTTGATATCCAAATCAGGGGGTTGTATTACTGTACACATAGATTCGAAAAAGTTGTCAAAAAACAAATATATAACAAATAAATGTTATCAAAGGCAAGATACATTACTTTTCTACCAAACTGGATATAATTTTCGTGTTTTTATTCAATTTAACATGTTTATTGAGCTCGAAAAGCAGACAGTGTTTACCGATGTATTGGAAAATTCAAAATGGTGGCCGACTCTCTCTTTAACACGGTCAGTTCGGAAAAAGGTGTAATAAATAATAAACTAGACAAAATACTGTTAGAAATTTGCTCAATATATGTTACCGTGACATAACTTGACATATATTCGGTGGTTTTTAATAACATTTTCTCTAGTTTATTATTTATAACACCTTTTCCCGAACTTACCGTGTTAAAGAGAGAGTCGGCCGCCATTTTGAATTTTCCAATACATCGGTAAACACTGTATGCTTTTTGAGCTGAATAAACATGTTAAATTGAATAAAAACACGAAAATTATATCCAGTTTTGTAGAAAAGTAATTTATCTTGCCTTTGATAACATTTATTTGTTATATATTTGTTTTTTGAAAACTTTTTCGAATCTATGTGTACAGTAATACAAACCCAAAAATCGAATCGCTGCCTATTTTTAAATTTTTTGGTTTTGTTTATAATTATTGTTTTTATGACTCAAAAAAACATCGTTAAAATAAGAAAAAAAAAAAAAAAATTTGTAATTAACTTTGTATGAACATAATAAACGCTTTAATATAAGTGAAACCACTAAGAACTTAGCCAGTTAGGTAGAAAACGGACACTTAGAAAATCGATTTTATTTAAAAAAAAAAAAAAAACATTAAACAAGTAAAAATATTTTTTTAAAATATTAGGGGGGGCTATAGTCTATTTTAAAAAATAATATCTCCTTCAAGAATGATCATAAAATGTGTTTTCAATCGATATTTATTCAATAAGGGACCAGTTTTCCTATCTAGCGAAAGGGGACCAGTTTTCCGGAGACGAGTTTTCCCGAGACGAGTTTTCCCGGAACGAGTTTTCCAGGCACCGTTTATTCAGCTCGAAAAGCATACAGTGTTTACCGATGTATTGGAAAATTCAAAATGGCGGCCGACTCTCTCTTTAACACGGTAAGTTCGGGAAAAGGTGTTATAAATAATAAACTAGACAAAATACTACTAAAAAAAAACACCCAATATATGTCAAGTTATGTCACGGTAACATATATTGAGCGAATTTCTAACAGTATTTTGTCTAGTTTATTATTTATTACACCTTTTTCCGAACTGACCGTGTTAAAGAGAGAGTCGGCCACCATTTTGAATTTTCCATAGTTTTGAATAAACATGTTAAATAGAATAAAAACACGAAAATTATATCCAGTTTGGTAGAAAAGTAATGTACCTTGCCTTTGATAACATTTATTTGTTATATATTTGTTTTTTGACAACTTTTTCGAATCTATGTGTACAGTAATACAACCCCCCAAATCAGTTGCCAAACCTTGTTTTATGTATTGTAAGCAAAAACTTGAAGGACGAATATAAACTAGGGCAGACCGTAAACTTAATTTCTGTTCATGTGTTCTTATTTTTTGGCGGATTATCGTCGATAATAGACTTAACTTTCAAATTAGCAGGAACATTTTTTTTTTAAGTTTATTTAATGACTTTTAACGCGGAGGAGGATCACTTTTAAATTATAATGTTTTATTAAATTGATACCCGACTTTTCGGTCAACTAGCAAAACTCTCCTTATTAAGCTAATTTATGGTGTACAAGAAAAAATTAATAGAACGTTATACTTTAAGTGATACCCCACGTGAAAGTCATTAAATACACCTAATTTTTTTTTCTTCCTGCTAATATGAAAGTTAAGTTTGTTATCGATAATAATAATTTTACGGTAGAGGGGAAATTTCGTTCAGGTCCGCGCAAACACGGTCACAGCATAAAGACATATTAAATGTTAAATGTCGAGATTTGAACAAAAAATAAGGGGTTGTTTTACTATACATTTAGATTCGAAAAAGTTGTAAAAAAAACAACAACAAATAAATGCAAGATGAGTTACTTTTCTAGTATACTGGATAATTTTTTAGTGTTTTTATTTCATGTAACGTGTTTATTCGGCTCGAAAAACATAGTGTTTACCGATGTATTTGAAAAATGCAAATGGTGGCATACTCGCTTTTGAACACGGTAAGTTTGAGAAAATGAGTTTAAACAAAAAAATTATACAAAATACTGTTAGAAACTCACTCAGTATTGTTGTAAAAAAAGTCAATATAACTAAGAGTAGCTAACCTGAAGTGAGGTTGCGAAAAAAATACAATCTTTTTCGCGACCTTACTTCAGGTTAGCTACTCTTAGTTATATGACTTTTTTTTCCAACAATTTGCGAAAAAAATACAATCTTCTTCGCGACCTTCTTCTCAGGTCTTGTAACCACAGTAACATAAAAAAAAGGCATAAAATGACTCTTCACAAAGGAGGAAGGTTTTTATAACAATTACCTTACTCTATTGGTATAAATAACCACAAGGCTATTGTTCTTCTTGATTGTTGGAAGACCATCCTCACCTCCGGAACCACTCAGATAAGCTATGTATTATTCACCACAGTATATGTCACCGTAACATAGGCGGACATATATTCGTTGGGTTTCTAACAGTATTTTGTATAATTTGTTTGTTTGAACTCATTTTCCCAAACTTACCGTGTTAAACAGCGAGCATGCCGCCATTTTTCTTTTTCAAATATATCGATAAACACTGTATGATTTTGGAACCGATTACACGTTTTAAAGTGAGTAAAACCACTAAAAACTTTTCCATTGATTTTTAAGAACTTGGACTTTAGCATAGTAAAACAAGTATACTATATATAGTATAAACACCCCCAACCACCCTATGTTTAGCTTCTTTTTTTTTTTTTTTTTTTTTTTTTTTTTGAGAACTTCGACTTTAGAAAAAGGAAACAAAAGGGGAAACGCTTTAACTGTAAAATATATGAATCTTTATTTTCGGGAAAATAAAAGTTAAAAAATTAGAATTACATACTCTAATGGTGCTCCTTCTCCCAGTGATGCCAGCTAAAAATAGCAGCATGAAAATTGATACTCCACCAGACTAGGTGTGTCCACATGTTTTACAGGAAAACGGTTTCTTTCTTCTTTTTTTTTCCAGTTTTCTTATTTTTTCTAGCTGGGGATGGTGGAGCCTACCATATGCCAGGCAATTCCATGCTATCTCATATATTCCAACCAAGAGATTTTTTAACATTCTAACCTTCCCTTTGAATCTTTCTTGCACTTGGTTTACCTGGTGTATTTATAATGTAGTTATCAGAATTCTTTTTTTGGTAGGTTCAATGGCTCCTATAATTACTGGAAACATACTGTTTTATAGCAGAGTCTGTATATAACATGCTTATATAATTGAAGTCTCTGTAATCTTGTAGCATGTCGAGATATGTGTGTGTGCGTGTGTGTGTGTGTGCGTGTGTTTGAGGGTAATTTTTTTATCTGTGTTAGAAGCGTTGAGTGAAATTTTTAATTTTTAAATAGGCCTTTATTTTAATATATATATATATACACACACACACACACATATATATATATGTGTGTGTGTATATATATATATATATATATATATATATATATATATATATATAAATAAAGGCCTATTTAAAAATTTATATATATATATATATATATATATATATATATATATACAGTAAGTTAGAAAAATATATATCACGGAATATTTTGCATAGCTTAATTGCCATATATATTTTTATAACTTACTACCTAGCTCTATTTATTTTGCACTGCTGAAGTAAATACTGGAAATTTACGCATTAAATTAGACTTTCCTATATTGATTTATGTGATCAAATGAAGTAGTCATATATATATATATATATATATATATATATATATATATATATAATGTTAAAAGTCCACGTATGCTTCTATGATAGTAATTTAAAGGTTAGGAGGGTTTTTTGAAGCATGAAAAACGATGTTACTTTTTGTATTTAATATTTTATTTTTATTTTTTATATTTCGAGCGAACCTCCGCTCTTGGTCATAAAAAGTATCGAAATGAAAAATAAAAAGGAAGTGGTTGAAAAAAACTGGAAAATTGTAGTGGGGACAGAATTCATTCCTAGCAATCATATTCGAAAAAGTTCATGTGGATTATTTTTGCGATTTGTGGAAGAAGATTGTATTTTTTATTCATTTTTCTTATTTTAAATTTTTTTAAAATGTTGCAACATTATAGCGTTTAATTCAAATGGCAAAAATCAGGTGCAATTGATTTCAATATGTATATTAGAATTAAAATGAAATTATTAAACGGTAACAATAATGTAATTAATAGTTATGATAATGACAGTACAGTAAAGTACTAATAATAATAATAATAATAATAATAATAATAATAATAATAATAATAATGAAACTCCCGAAGAGGGCAGAGTTAGAGACAATGTCGGCTTTTTAATGGGGAGTAAAATCTGTCCTCCCCTCTATAGAGATGGCACGCAGGATAGGGACGAAAATAAATAAGTAAATAAAAAAATAAATAAATAATAATAATAATAATAATAATAATAATAAAATTAATATAAGTAATTAAATTAGAATAATAAATAGTCATGGTCTTGAAGGAAAATTTTCTCAGTCCCGAAGGAATTCTCATATATAGACCAAGGATAATGTATGTGCTCTTGGCTCGAATATATATATATATATATATATATATATATATATATATATATATATATAATTTAAAGGAGATTAGAACAATAGTCTAAAGAGCAGAGTGTATTTTAATGTAATAGTGAAATTACTAGTTTAATTAAAATACAGGAAAGAAAAGGTACTCGTTGTAATTTAGATATATAATAAGCTCGATAGGTAAATATCCTAGAGCTAATTTAATATTTAGTAATGTGATTGATAATTTAAAATTTAAAAATCAAATTATAATTAAATTAAAAATCCGTTTCATAAGAAGGAACAACGACAAAATCAATTATTTGTACGATCGTTTCGGAAAACAGTGTTTTTATTGTGGTAGACATCAAGTTACGGACAATAATTATTACATATAGTTTTTTTAATAAATAAGGTTTCCTCATCAGCAAATTGTGAAGGGTTTTATTAAATTTAAATTTAAAAGACACCATAAATAAACCTAGCATTAAAAGTAAGGCAGATGTATCTGGAAAAAATTAAAATAAAGGTCTGGATTAAAAATTGATGAGAAAATTAATATGTGTTAGAGATAGAAAAGAAATAGAGTAAAATATAAATTTGGTTTAAGTACAATATTATACACACACACATACACAAATATATACATGCATATATATGAAAAAAATAGACAGTTATCAGTTTTCTATAATAGTTAACCATATAGGAGCCTATTCGTGACCAGACACACACACGGACGTTCAGCTTTATATATATATATATATATATATATATATATATATATATATATATATATATTGAAGACGTTGTTTTTTCTTTCTTTTTACTCACTTTTTTTATATTAATCCCAGATGGGGGGGGTCTCTTGTTGAGGTTGAAAATGTCTGGCAAGGTATAAATTAAATGCAGACGATGTCTTTCTTTTCTTGGTGGTAGGTTTTTTGATACAGCAATTGACACATTATATTAAGCATCATCTATGTATGAATACGTATAATAATAAAATATATATAATATTTCTAAAACTTAGTCATAAAAAAGCCATTGTTGCATTTATTCATATGAATATAATTGTTCAGAAAAACAATGATCGCTGATAGTTGGCAAGTAATTAACCTAACGTATCCATCGCTCTTTTAATTTCAAAGATTCTCTTTCGAAAAGTGCTATTTTTGGTCATTTTGACCCCTTTTTACGCCCTGAGTACGCAATCAGAATTTTTCTCGGGTCAAATATTACGTTTCCAGATGTATATCCATACGATCTTGCTTGCAGGTCATTTTCAGCAAAATCTAACAGTCGGAAAATATATTTCCTGAAAACTGCTATTTTGGGCCATTTTGACCACTTTTGACTTCTGGGAACGCAACCAGAATTATCAAAAATCTAAAAATGTTACATTTCCTCCCGAGGGTAGTTGTAACTTTCAGAAAAATTTAATAAGTAGCTATTGGGAATTTTTGGAACGAACAGACGAATAGACGACATGAATTCTAAGGTCCAAATCCGACTAAGTTGGTATACTAACATAGATTTCTTTCTCTTTTTTATAACAAGTTTAATTGATTAATAACAAGATTAATTGATTAATAATAAGTTTAATTGATTAATAACATACTTCATACTAACCCTAGCAAAGAAGTAACATTTCATAATTTTTTTTATTGATATTATCTAGTTAAACAAAAACTAAATATGTACCTTAGAATAAAATTACTATTTATTTGTAAAAGAATTCTAGTAGGTTTAAATTATTTTCATTAATAAAAAATATAGCAATAAGTAAACATTATTGAACCGTTATTTGCTCATAGAAAAGGGGCAATATATTTTGGTTTACGAAATAAAACAGGTGGAATGTTTTTTTGATAATAAATCTAATTACTTGCTTGTTTATTAGTTTCTTTTACAGAAATAATGACTACTCCTACAGAAGATAAACAAGTGTCCTGTACACCTTCCTTTTCTAGTATGTACATTAGAAATAATATATATATATTATTCCTAATAATACATATAACAGAAATAATATATTCCTAATAAAAGCAATATATATATATATATATATATATATGTATATATGTACGTATGTATGTATATATATGTATGTATATATGTACGTATGTATGTATATATATATGTATGTATATATGTACGTATGTATGTATATATATATGTATGTATGTATGTATATATATGTATGTATATGTATATATGTATGTATATATATGTATGTATATATATGTATGTATGTATATATATGTATGTATATATGTACGTATGTATGTATATATATGTATGTATATATATGTATATGTATATATATATGTGTATGTATATATATATATATATGCATATATATATATATTAATAATTAAATAGAAATAGTATATAATAATAATAATAATAATAATAATAGATATTATAATAATAAATATTATAATAATAAGAAATTCCACAGGGGACTCATTCATATGTAATATATTGATGTTTGCATTTTGTAGGTATTCAGTGTAAATGGAGATGCTCTGATATTATTGTAGTTTTTTTTGTTAAAACTGCAAAAGCATTTATCTAAGCTAGCATAAACGCCTGTTAAAGCCCGGTCATAAAGTACGCTTAAATATGATATTTTAATTCTTGCAGATTTCGTATATATTATTATTATAGAGTTAATGTTCTATCGATTTTTATATATTATAAAGTTGCGATAACAAAAATTAAAAAAATACATCTATATGACTTGGGTGCATCAGCTTGAATCGAAACCGAAAAAAAACTTATGAAAAAAATGTGTGTATATATATATATATATATATATATATATATATATATATATATATAACTTGAGTTCCTTCAGCCATAATAAAAACTGAAACAAAAACTTATAAAGAATTCTTATAAAATCATTTATAAAAATAGATGATTAAAGTGCCCTCAGCTATAGTTGACACCGAAACCAAAACTTAAGAAGAATTCTTGGTAAAATTATTTATGACAAGTAACGACACTGATGTGAGAATGACATGCAAAATAACACACACACGATCACAGTAATATATAGATATTAATAATATGTACAGTAGAAATAACATATATAACATTTCTAATATGTTGAACAGAAATAATATGTTTAATATTTCTAATAATATTATAGTAATGACATGTGTAGTATTCCTAGTTATATGTGTAATAGAAATAATATACTAAGTATTCTTATTAATATATACAATAAATAATAATTATTAATATTATAATATATATATATATATTAATATGTACAAGAAATAATAATTGCTAATAGAATGTAATAGAAATAATATTCTTATTAATATGTACAAGAAATAATGGATATAGTACCTTTAAAAATATGTATAATTGAAATAATATACTTTATATTCCTAATTATGTGTCTATTAGAAATAATATATTTAATGTTCCTAGCAATATGCATTACAAAAATACTATATTCTATGTTCCGTATTCCTAATTAATACTTATAATAAAAACACGCATATAATATTCCTAACAATATAATAATGTATGTACGATAGAAATAATAGCATAATGCTAATATGTATGAATAATTTATTTATTTGTCTAATAATATATATAATAGACATGATATTATATTTCTAACACTAAAATACTCCAATAAATATGCATAATAGAAATAAAATATATAATGTTATTTTCTCATAGAAGATAGAAAATTTATATTAGTTGATGAAATAAAACAGAGTGAATGTACTTTTTAATAATGAATCAAATTACTTGCATGTTTAATAATATTTTTACAGAAGTAATGACTACGCCCACAGAAGAGAAACAAGTTTCCTGTACACCTTCCCCGTCTAGTGAATCACAAGCAAGTAAACACACAGCAGAAAAAAACTTTTCCTGTGAGACATGCGAGTCTTCCTTTGCACGACAAGCAGATTTGAAAAGGCATGTCCGTGTACACACTGGAGAGAAACCATTTGCCTGTGACATATGTGAATCTGCATTTTCCCAGCGATCACACTTGAGGGATCACTTGCGTATACACACTGGGGAGAAACCATTTTCCTGTGAGACATGTGGGTGTTCATTTGCTAAACAAGCAGATTTGAGCAGGCACATCCGTATACACACTGGAGAGAAACCATTTTCCTGTGAAATATGTGGATCTTCATTTTCCCGGAAAGGAACTTTAAAAAAACATGTGCATAGCCATACAGGGGAGAAACCTTTCGCTTGTGAAATATGCAAAACATCATTTTCTAGGAAAGAGACATTGAAGGGACACATGCAAATCCACACAGGGCAAAAACCATATTCTTGTGAAATATGTGGATCTTCATTTTCTCGGCAAACACATTTGCGAGATCATGTACGTGTACACACTGGGGAGAAACTATTTTCATGTGAAATTTGTGCATCATCGTTCTCTCATAAATTAAGTTTGAATATACATATGCATATACACACTGGCGGAAACCCATTTATCTGTAAAATATGCGGTTCTTCATTCTCTCAGAAAGGGAATCTTAAAGGCCACATGCGTATACACACTGGGGAGAAACCATTTTCATGTGAAATTTGTGGATTTGCTTTTTCTCATAAAGGAAGTTTGCGAAGACATATGAGTATACACACTAAGTAAAGCATCCCAAATTATATCAACAACGCCAAATGCAAAATGAACCAAATGACATCAATAGAACCTGATGCTAAATTAACTAAATGACATCTGCAACCAAATGCGAAATGAACTAAATGATATTAACAGATATACACTGTGGCAAATGACATCAATGGAACCAAATGTTAATAAGGTTATAGTTGGTTAAAGGACTTCCTAACTTCCGGCATGACTGCTCTTTGAAATAGAAATAATATATATATATATAATATTCCTAATAATATGTATAATATAAATCATATATTTCTAACAATATGTATAATAACAATAATATATATAGTATTTCTATTAATTTGTAAATAAAAATAATGTATATTATAATAATATAGATATAGTATATATTACCAATATTGTAATGATTATATAGAAATAATATATGTAATATTCTTAATATTATGTACCATTTCTTATTATATATATAATAGAATATATTGAATATTCCTATAAATTTGTATAACAGAAACTCTATATATATATATAATATTCCTAACATTAAGTATAATAGAAGACATGAGTGTACAGACTAAGTAGAACGTCCTAGATGACTATGACACAATTCGAAATGAACCAAAGAACATCAATAGAACTAAATGTGAAAATGATGATAGTCAGCTGACATACTTTCTAACATCCGGTGTGGCTACTACCAGAAGACAGGTGTTTTTGTGTGTGTGCGTTCAACTGGGGGTGGGTGTTAATGAAAACCTAAAACAGAAAAACTAACGTTAAAAAATCTGAAAAACACGCGAAAAATGGCTTAAATAACCCTGCTTCAATATTAAAATTTAAAAAATCGAAAAAAAAAAGAAATCTCCCACCACGATTCGAACCCAAAATATTTAGATAATGAGGCCGCGCTCTAAGCAACTGAGCTAAGACGACATCGTATAAAATTCTGTCGCTTTTTCAAATATTTAAAGTAAATCAGTTTACGACGTCATATGACGCATGCGTAGAAGCGAATTCGTCATGAGAGGACGGTTTTTGCTGACTCCCCCCTGTAGAAAAGTGATGATTTCAGGGTGAAAAAATTAACGTTTTTGGCCAATGTTTCGATATTTGTCAGGCGAATGTTAGAAGTGTAAAATGATACCGATCTGACGAAAATCCGTGACTCGTGTGGAAAGTTTTTGCGAGACATACAAACGCACAAACACACATACCTACATACACAAATTTTCGCTTTTATATATATAGACTAGCGGGGCTACCCGGCGTTGCTCGGGACCATATAAACAAGGAGAAAATTGGTTTCTTCGTTTTTTTCTCTCACGTCTGTATCTCCTCTGTTCATGTGTTCCTTTTTTATTATAGTTTTCCAATCGGCCTTTTTTATTTAATAACCCTAACCCCTAATATTAAAAAAGAAGAGCTAATAATAGGGATCTATCTTAGATAAAGCGTTTAAACTTATTTATAACTTATTTTTTAATGGTTTCTACAAGAAATAGATTAAAAGGAATACATTGTTGATAAATATAGATGTATCGACACAGATTTACATGTAGAACCAGGACCTACAGGCTACCAAATTGCACACCAAAATATTGCATCAGAGGGAACAGTAATGGAAAAATCTGGCGGCTCCACAAAAATGGAAGTCCTCAAAATGATGAAAGGATATGAAAAACAATTATCGGTAATAGTCAGCTAAGGTTCTTCCTAATTTCCGGCGTAGCTGCTCCTAAAAGTTCGCTTTTGCTCTCGTGTCTATATCTCATTTTACATGTACTCTGTTTTATTATGCTTTTCCGGCCGTTCTGTTATTTTTTTTTTTATTTAATAATAATTGAAAACTTTCTTTCGGTTTTATTTTTATTAAGAATTATTTAATATAGTTTTATTTTTAATAATTATTGAAAGCACTTTCTTTTTACAAAAGGGTCACCACTTATCAAGGCCTGGATGCCACTTGAGGATAAGGGTTATTGAGTGTACAGTAGTCAATGGGATAATTTCTTAGTAATCGTTAGTAGTGGAAATTTGGTAAATTGGATTATTTAATGAGACGTTTCATCAAGAATTTGTTAACATTGGACTTCAAAACAACCAAATTGTCCTCAGCTGGAAATCAGACTAACAGACGAAAGTTTCCCAGGTGTGCAGTTCTGAGAAAGAAGCTTTGTTCATGGAATATACGTTTTGGTTTAGGCACAGATAAAGAGCGGGGAAAATTATTGACAGTGGTTTCAGCTAGATGGGTGTTTTTTGTGAAAGATTGCCGAGGGGGGACCATAGATTGGAGCTCAGATGAGCACTTGTCATGAAAATAACGATAATGCGGGGACAGGCTTGCAACGTCTCTTCTGTGGGAAAGAGGTTGCATGGAAGAGAAGAACTACGATGTCTATTTTTAATTCCGACAAAGTAGGATAAGCTGCTTCTAGCAGGTCCTGCCCCAATATTTTCGACTTTTAAAAGAATTATTGAAAACACTTTTTTAACTATTTTTAACTGTTTTCGGAATATTATGTATTGGGTACGTTTTTTTTTATGATGTTTGAGATTTTGTTATTTTGATTTCAATAATTTTATTTTACACTTTCATAAACACATTTATTATATAAATTAAAATAAAAAATCCTTATTTTTAAACTTAAATTATAATTTCATGAACATATTTCTTATAAAATTTCAAATAAAATAAAAACTTTTATTTTTTATTTTGTTATTAAAGTGGAAATAAAGACTAATTGTGTTATTTTTATCTTTTTTGGGGGGGGGGTCTTATTTTTATAAAGAACTAGCAGGGGTACCTGGCGTTTCCCCGGATGTTTGGAAGTGTAAAAGAAAAAAAGTTGTTGTAGTCAGGCAGGATCGAACCCATGCCACCATGACAGAAAAGAAAGTGAAAGAAAATGTGACATCTTACCGCTGCTGTATGAGGCCATGGGAAGTGAAAAGCGGTCAAATTTAGTGATGCCAATCAAAAAGTTTACTAGCTAAGTGAATGAGCTCATGCAGGTGCAGAAATGAAAGCTGGCTGAGGGCCAGTTCAGCTTTCCGCTGTTTCCTTTATTTGTTTCCCCACAATGTTGGGGAACACCAGTTCCCCACAAAAAGGGAGTGTCCAAATTAATAGCAATTGTTTGATGTGAGGGTTTTCTCCCACATTGATACAAAGCTAATTGATTTCTGGACGTCCCTGGTAGAAAAGCCAGGAAACTGCCTTCACTTTTGATTAGTTTCGCTTTTATACGAAAACCACGAACACACACGTGAGAGGATGGAATAGCATGAAAAAGTCGCTCAAATGAAAGATAGAGACAACCTTTCTTTGCAAATCGTAGATATTATAATCTAGGGAGTATATAAAAAGTTCTAAAAAATAGTAACCTTCCTGAGAACCCCGGCGAAAAAAGCCTTTTCTGGATGTACGAAAATGCGCGCGCTGCATCTGCCTTTTATATATATACTAGCGGGGGTTGCCCGGGTGTTTGGAGGTGTGTATGGTTTTAAGTAAATCAAAACACACGGGTGTTTGTGTCGGGGGGGGGGGGGTAAAATGAAAAAGTTTTGGTAGGTAAGTATGAAGGATCGAACCCGAACCCTTGAGGTGAAGTTGGAAATTAAAGTGTGAAAAAAAAATGTGCGACGTTAACTACTGGGCCACCACAAAATAGTAACAGAAACATGTTTGAATTTATTTAAGTATTAAAACTTGGCAAGTGCCCGTAGTTAGTGAGGTCAACTTTGACTGCGGGGCAGTATTTTATTTACTGTGGGGCAGGATTCCCCCCCCAAGATGTTGTGGAGAAAATAAGCTCCCCATAAAAAGGGGATTGTCCAAATTGAATAGCAGTTGTCTGATATAAGGAGAAACTCCACATTGATCAAAGCTGTTTGCTTTCGGACGTTTCCGGAAAATTGCCGCCAGAATTAGTTTTGCTTTTATTATACGAAAAAGCTTAATGCACATGCGGCGATCGAAAAATGTTGAATATTTATCTTTTCAAAGTCGAGCAAATAAAATAGACAGGTGAGCGCCGTTGTTAACTTGTAGATTTTATCATTTAGACGTGATATAAAAAGTTTTAAGAAGAAGTGAGTCGACCGATCACTTCTCGGAAAAAAGCCTTTCTCAGACATACACAAAAAGTGAACATATATACATACACACATTTTTGCTTTTATATTTATAGATTATTTAATATAGTGTTATTTTTTAAGAATTATTGGAAACACTTTTTGCGTTTTTTAATAGAATTATTGAAAACGCTTTTAAAAATCTAAAATTATTTTGGGAATATTATGTATTGGATATATTTTTATATTTAAAATTTTGTTATTCTGATTTTAATAACTTCATGTGCTATTTTTCTTCAATAATTTTATTTTTGTACTTCCATAAATATAAATTTATATAAATTAAAATAAAAAATCTTTTATTTTAAAACTTAAAACAAACGTACTTTTATAATTTCATAAACATATTTCTTATGAAATTTCAAATAAAATAAAAAATTTTATTGTTAGGAAAGAAAGACTAATTGCGTTATTTTTTATCTTTTTATAATTTGTTATTTTTATTGTTTATCTTTCAATAATGTCCTTTTGGTTGTATTTTCTTTTAAATAAATTGCTTCACAACAGAAATACAGAAGAATAATAAAAATGAAGGGACTATTATGCTTTATCACCGCTTCCAGTAGCAGCCATGCTGAAAGTTGAGAAGTACCTTAGCTGACTATAACAGCAAAGAGATCAAATATCATGGCTTTAAGAATATCTTAAAAACAACATCGTCTCTGAAATAAAAGCATCATTTTACTGGTTGTGGTAGGCGCATCTGGTCTAACAAAATATGTTGTTTTTTTTTTTATTACATTTTCACCCCAAATAAGGCACATTGCCACTTTCGTGTAGGGGGCTACTATCAGGGGCAACAACTACTGGGGCACTATGTTGAGATTTGGGCAGCAAGATGTTGGTTCATGTTACACTTGAACTTCTGCATGTCAGTACAGTTAGGGAAGCAGGGACCTGGAATGGAATTCCAGAGTCTAGCGGTTCTGGAGAAGAAACTACTGGAGTAGAAAGATCTTTTACATCTAGGGATCTCTACTGTGTGGGGGTGGGATTTAGCTGCCTGTCATGTTTGTCGAGGGTGTCTACGTCGTGGGGGCACAAGTGCCTGCAGTTCGTCAGAGCATTCACCATTAAAATACTTGTAGAACAGGCAGAGAGATGCAACGTTTTGTCGATGGGACAGAGGCTGAAGCTTAGATGCCAGTTCAGAGCCTATCAGATTGGCGACTCTCTTTTGAACCTTGTCTAGGAGCGAGAGGCTAGCAGCAGATGCACCAGCCCAAATATGACAGCAATACTCCATACATGGGCGAATGGTGACCTTATAGAGGTACAGGATACTTTCAGGTGTCAGTAGTTTTCTAGCACGGTAGAAAGAGCCTAATTTTTTCACAGCGGCCCTGGCAATGTTTTCAATATAATTGTTCCAACTCATGTGAACGTTAGGCCAAGCAGTTTGAAAGATGTACTCTCAGACAGGGAGTCACTGGCCATTGCTATTGGTGGCAGAGAAAATTTCTTATGTTTATACATACTACCTAGAATACCAAGCTGTAGTTAAATATAGCAGTACTAAAAGAGATAACATCATATCTTAAATGATTTTTCATATATACATATCAATCATATGCCAATCAGACGGCAGCACATGAATAAAATGTTAAAAAAAAGTCATAGCCTATATCGAGTAGCAGAGATATACACGGCATAACCATGTTAATAAAGTTGAGCAACGTTGAACCTCGTCAGTACTAAAATGGGTGACCATTTGAAAATTCTAAGTGATGTATGCACTCTCTGCTTATCTCGGCATTATTTCCAGTCGGTCTTCACCTCTTCTTACCATGTGACTGAAGCAGTGCTGATTCAGGAGATGTATGGTTGTGGATTGTGCAACAATTGCCTCACACTTACACGTGGAGCTACCCTTACAGAGGGTATCCATTGTCTCTGGAGACTGAACGGAGGCATTAATCGATCAAGATATCTTTCACTAGCAGAATCCATATTATTTGTGTTTTTATTTCACTATGAAAAATACTAGAAGAACTAATATCGTGATTGTGAACTGCAAATTTTTATTTGTATATAAATCTGGTAAAATAAATCAGATTTTCCACATAAAACATTCTTAGGAAGCAGACATTTTTTTCAAGGTTTTATTTGGAAAGAGAGCTTAATCATCGGGAGAGACTAATTGACTGCATAATTCTCTATTTCTTAAAATTACTTTCTATCTTAATTTAGTCTAAGAAAGGACTGACAGAATCTGGACATAACATCCAGCTACGATTTTGTTCCTACATCATTTGTGTGTCCTGGTGCGAATAATCTCAGTCAAGGGAAGATAACTCGTGTTCCTTGATGTATATAACAATATGTATGTCCTTTTAGCCCTTTTCTCTCTTGTGAAAACGTGTCACCATCTTATATTGTCATATTGTTCGACACCTGGTTTTGTTGCATGTTCGACCTGTAGCGGACTGGTGGATATATTATACATATCCCCCAGTCGTACAAAATAGGAAAAATGAATTGAATTGAGAAAGAGGCGAGCTACATGTTAAATTGAATTAAACGAACTAGGATTTATTTCATGAAGAAACACATGAAAGAAAAGGGTACGGCACGCGTTTAGTTTGGCGTGCTTCTCTCGAGGGTTACTAGTGAAAAGGAAAGTCTATTGTTGTAGAGAGAGAAAGAGAGAAAGTCAATCCAGTTTGGTGTGCGTCTCTCGCTATTAGCTGGTGAGAAGGAAAGTCTATTGTAGTATATATATATATATATATATATATATATATATATATATATATATATATATATATATAGAGAGAGAGAGAGAGAGAGAGAGAGAGAGAGAGAGAATGTGAAAAAGTCAATCCAGGCCATGGAGATAGAAAACGTGTAAGGTGTACGTACTGTCTGTTAACTCTTGCCTCCACACATACAGTAGCAGAGGACGTGACGAGCACGGGCACGCGCCTCCCAAAAGGGAGACGGCTGGTTTGTTGAACCGTTCAGCTCGGAAGCTGGTCCGAAAAAGAAAGAAGCTGCTTATTGCTCTTGCTTTTATAGTTGTTTCCGATGGTCTTTTGCGCCTGTGTGGATTTCCTTTGAAAGGGGAAGTGACGTTGCCCATGTGTGCGTACATGTGCACGTATGTGAGTACATGTGTGTACGTTAGCGTGTGTGTGTGTGTATGCACGTGAATGTGGGTGTATGTACATGAACGTGAAGACATCTACGTGTGTATATGTGTGCGCATGTATGTTATGTGCGCGTATGTATATGACAAGAAATATGGCTTCAGATGTGAACGCATGTTTTAGTGTGAGACTTGGAAAGGCTCCCACAGATCTGTTGATCCAGCTCTGTCATCCATCTTCTGTTTTCATCTGTTTTATACTAAGCTAACATTTGTCAAAATAAATCAGTGTGTCAATATCGATCTCTACCAGAATCCCTATTATTTGTATTATTATTTTTTATTTTATCACCGATTCTGGTAGCAGCCATGCCGAAAGTTGGGAAGGACCTTAGCTGACTATAACAGCAAAAAGATCAAATATCAAGGCTTTAAGAATATTTTAAAAACAATATCGTCTCTGAAATGAAAGCATCATTTTACCGGTGGTCTAACAAAATATGTGTATACATACTCCCTAGAATACCAAGCTGTAGTTAAATATAGCAGTACTAAAAGAGATAACATCGTATCTTAAATGATTCTTCATATATACATATCAATCATATGCCAATCAGACGGCAGCACATGAATAAAATGTTAAAAAAAGTCATAGCCAATATCAAGTAGCATAACTATACACGGCATAACCATGTTAACAAACCGGTTCCTGTTAGATCAACAAAGTTGAGCTACGTTGAACCTCGTCAGTACTAAAATGGGTGACCATTTAAAAATTCTAAGTGATGTATGCACTCTCTGCTTATCTTGGCATTGCTTCCAGTCGGTCTTCACTTCTTCTTACCATGTGACTCAAGCAGTGCTGATTCAGGAGATGTGTGGTTGAGGATTGCGCAAGCCTTGCCTCACAATTACATGTGCAGTTATCCTTAAAGGGGGTATCCATTGTCTCTTGAGACTGAACGGAGGCATTGATCGATCAAGGTATCGTTCTCTACCAGAATCCCTATTATTTGTATTATTATTATTTTTTATTTCAATATATCAAAAACACTAGAAGAACTAATATCGTGATTGGGAACTGCATATTTTTATTCATATATTAATCTGGTTAAATAAATCATATTTTTACTACATAAAACATTCTTAGGAAATTTTAAGGAAATAAAATTTTCATTCATGCACGTCACAAGAGAGATGTCGCTGAGTTTCAAGGTTTTATTTGGAAAGAGAGCTTAATCATCGGGAGAGACTAATTGACTGCATAATTTTCTATTTCTTTGAATTACTTTCTATCTTAATTTAGTCTAAGAAAGGACTGACAAAATCTTGACAAAACATCCAGCTACGATTTTGTTCCTACCTCATTTGTGTGTCCTGTTAGCCTTTTTCTCTCTTGTGAAAACGTGACATCATCTCATATTGTTGTATCGTTCGACACCTGCTTTTGGTGCACGTTCGACATGTTGATCCAGCCCTGTCATTCATCTTTTGTTTTCATCTGTTTTATACTAAGCTAACATTTGTCAAAAGTAACGCTGAATCTTAGTGAAACTTGGATTCGAAATATTTAACACAAAGCTGTATTTATTTTATTGAGTAAAAAATGTTTTCCATTAGCCTTCGGGACAAGATCAAAGTGTTGTATCTGTCCTTCAGATGCTGCACTTCAATTTCTTGTTCTCTGTCAGTGGAGGAGAAATCCTTCACGACTGAGACAATTTTTATTTTTGTTCCTTTTCTCCACATTAAAAAACGGCCCTCGTGTCTAACTCCGTCCCGTGGAGAGACATTGTAAATAGGAACTTATGTAGCTATTGTGAATGTTGTTGCTGTCATACCTACCCCACCATAGACCGACTTCTAGAATTAAAAGCTTGGAAATCTAGATATCAAAACTTTTAATTTGAAGGTGGGGGGTCATAGGAGGATATATTTTCATCTTATGATATGAGGAAACTATGATTTATTACACAAAAGATAATATTATCCAAATAATAATATATAATAGAAATAAAATATGATAAAAAATAATTATGGATATAATTAATAATTATAACAAAATATTATATAATAATATAAAATATAATAAATTACTTAATTAAAAGAAATAACATTAAAAGATTATATAAAATAATATAAAAAGTATTACTTAAAAATTTGTCAAAAGTAACACTGAATCAGTATTTACTGAACTTGGATTCGAAATATTTAACACAAAGCTGTATTGTTTTTTTATTGAGTTAAAAAATATTTCCCATTATAAACTTGTGTGGTTATCGTAAATGTTATTGCTGTTATAAGTTGCGTATCGTAATTGGGTTTTGTGCCGAATATCACTTTTATTCTTTTCACATTATAGGAATTTTGTCACATTGTTTGCGGCAATATTGCCCTGGAAATGTCCTCACAATGCATTGAAGATGAATCGTGTTGACTGGGTTTAAATTTAATTATCTTGCTAGTGTATTTAATAAATGCAGTTATATTTGGCGCATTACATGTTCTTTGATCTTACATTCATTGAAATTGAGAAAAAATGGAAAGAAATCGAAGTTCAAATATTATCAACTGTTATTTTAGCAGTTGTAAATTTTTGCAGACCAGGATATAATAATACCCTAACTCGCCACAAGAAAATAATGAAACGAATGGAATCGAAGGAAACAAAAACTCAATTGATGGATAAGATAAACGTGTCGTTTATTTACTGTTGAAAAAATGTTTTAGATATAACATGTGTTCATGTCCGCACGGGTGTAACCATCGTTTGTAGAGGACTGGTATTGTAGAAGGAAAAAGGAAATGTGTTTTCATCCCACGTTCGGGTCACTATTGTTTGTTCGCGCGTGGGAAAAGAAGTGAGTAATGTAGTGAAAATTGGAATGATAGTTCAGCGTGTAGACCAAGACAAAGATAGTGGGTTGACGTCAGTTAGCAGTCAGCTACGCGAAGGTGTTCTCTGGGACCAGTAGTAGATAGAGAGAGAAAGAGTGAGAATGTGTACGTATGGTCTGTTAGCTTTTTTGTCCCACATAGTAGCAAGTGGCGTGAGGCTGCGGTCGGTCTGTAGACCGACCAGCTCGAAAGCTGGGCCTAAAAGGAAGAAGCCGGTTATTGCTCTTTGTTTTATACTTTTTTCCAGTCATCTTTGCGCATGTGTACACGTTAGCGTGTGTGTATATACACGTGAATGTGAGTGTATGTACACGAACGTGAATATATGTACGTGTGTGGATGTGGGTGCGTATGTTTGTGCACGCGTATGTATATGACAAGTAATATCGCTTGAAATGTAAACGTGTTTTTTTGTGTGAGACTTGAAAAGGCTTGCGCAGCTACAATAATATCAGGGTGTCTCCATTTACGCGGAACGTCCACAGAATGTACATTGTATTGCTTAATGACAACAAACGACTCTATAGGCAGTTCTCTTGTATATAATCAATGTATGCGTTCATAGTTTTCTTTAGTCGGGGAATTGCTTGAGACAAGGCATGAAGCCACTTAATATAAGGAGCAAACAACAACAAAAGATGATTGTCACAACTGGTTACATTGCTTACAACTATTTTTTTTACTGAAGACAAAGAAGACACACTAAGTCGTAACGGGTTATGTTGGGAGTTGGTCAGTTTACAATGTCTGCTTACACTACACCTGAACTTTTGCATGTAAGTACCGTCGGTAGCAGTGGTATGGAAGTGAATTCCAAAGTCTAGCAGTTCGGGGGAAGAATTTATTTGAGTAGAAGGTTTTATGACATTTAGGGATCTCTATGGTGTAGGGGTGGGATTTTGCTGTTTATTGGGTATTTATGTTGAGTGGGAATGGGTGCTTTAAGCTCGTCCAAGAAATTACCACTAAGATACTTGTAAAACGGGCACAGGGATGTCACATCCTGGCGATGGGACAGAGGTTGGAGTTTAGCCGACAATGCGGGACCTATTAATTTAACTAAATTCAACTGATTCAACTGAAGATAAATCTTGGTAGACACTTCAACATTAAAGTGTACTACTGGCCGATACTTTTCAAGTTTGTTACGAAATTCAAACCACACATTCAGTAAGAACTGAAGATGAATTCAAGTCTAATGGGTTTAAATTATTAATCTTTTTAGTGTCTTTAATAAATGTAGTTCAATTTTGAGTAAATTGAATTTTTATTCGATCTTACATTCATTAAAATTATGCACACATTCAGAAAAAAAAATAGTAGGAAAACGAAGTTAAAATATTCCCAGTTGTTAGTTCAGTAGTTGTAAATATGAAATTAACTAGTGACATTGTTTACAACTAATTAAACTCAATTGAATCAACTATATATTAGAGAAACACCCTTTTGTAGAGGACTAGGGTATATAAATCTTAATCCCGTTACAAAAGAAAATAATGAAACGAATGGAATTGAAGGAAAAAACTCAATTGATGGATAAGATAAACGTGTCGTTTATTTACTGTTGAAAGAATGAATGTTTTAGATATAACATGTGTTCATGTCTGCGCGGGTGTAACCATCGTTTGTTGCGGGACTGGTGGTGTAGAAAGGAAATGTGTGTTCATCTCACTATCGTTTGTTCGCGCGTGGGAAGAGAAGTGAGTAATATAGTAGAAATGAGAAAGATAGTCCAGCGTGTAGACAAAGACAAAGGATAGAGGGTTGACATCAGTTAGCAGTCAGCTACGCGAAGGTATTCTCAGGAACAAGTTGTATATATATAGAGAGAAAGAGTGAGAATGTCAATCCAGTTCATGAAGAGAGAAAGCGTATAAAGTGTATGTACTGTTTGTTAGCTTTTTGCCCCACATGGTAGCAAGTGGCGTGAGGAACACGCCTCTCTTTTGGGAGGTGGCTGGTTCATCGAACCTCTCAGTCCAAAAAGGGAGAAGCCACTTATTGCTCTTTCTTTTATAGGTGTTTCCGGTGGTCTTTTGCGCATGTGTGGATTTCCTTTGAAAGAAGTGACGATGTCCATGTGTGCGTACGTGAATGTGAGTGTATGTATGCGAACGTGAATATATGTACGTGTGTGGACGTGGGCGCATATGTTTGTGTGTGCGTATGTATATGACAAGTAATATGGCTTGAAATGTGAATGCGTGTTTTTGTGTGAGACTAGAAAATGCTCGCACACTTTTGAAAATAGATCTTGGTAGACACTTCGACCTTAAAGTTTACTTCTTTTCAAGTTGTAACCAAATGATTCAAACCGTGCCATCGGTTCAGTTTTAAAGGCCTGGGATTGTAGTCACACCACTCACAACAATCAAATATGTAGGTTTTCTTTGGTTGTGTTGTTTTACGGCATATCAACCTTTTTCAGGTTATTTAATACCGAATACCAAATCCAGTTATTTTGGAAACAGTTTTTATGCTTCAATTTCTTTATATCTTCAAATATTTATTTGTAGAGTTTGGTTTGGTTGTTTTATGGCATATCTAGCCTTTTTGGGTTATTTAAAACCGAATCCAGTAATTTTAGGGATAGTATACATATTGCATCCAGTTATTTTGTAGAAGGTTTTTATTCTTCAAGCTCTTTGTATCTTCAATCACTAGTTTGTAGTGTTTGGTTGTTTTTGTTCCCTGCCCTGCAGAACATGAATGAGTTTGCATTGCAGTGGATTTGGTCACTCTGGCTGATGCATCATCAGTTTAGTGCAATAACATGTAACGCTATTTTGGCTGAAAGAAAGGCTGCAAATATAAGAACATTAAATAAAGGTGAGTGCAGACAACTTTAACGCACGAAAAACAATAAATGATCATGACTTCATTATGTTTACCGGCATCGCTACTATTCCATTTTTATTTTATTTTACTTTTGTTAGTTTGGAGGGATCAAGGGGTTCCTTCCTGGGGCTAACACTTGATTCTATTACAGTTTAAATTTATATCCGAGGGTTCTTTTAAGAATAGACACTGTTCCCTTCATAACTGCTATCTGTATTTCCTTACAGCTTGGTCTTCCAGGGATTGCTTCTAAGTATTTCTGAAAGTTCTATTTATTAGGTCAGTTCCTCCCATCACAACTGGTATAATGTTTATTTCTTTCAGAGACCATGTCGTTTTTAGATCATTTTTTTAGGTCCTGATATTTTGTTATCTTTTCCCGTTCTGCTCTATTAAGGCCAAAGTCGTTTTTTTTTTTTTTTTTTTTTTTTTTTTACACAGTGATCACCACTTATCAAGGCCCGGAAGCCACTCAGGGATAAGGGTTATTGCAAGTACATTACGTTAGTGTGGAGATTTGATGAAGTGTTTACTTAAGGGGGCGGTTCATTAGGAATTTGTTAACGTTGGACTTGAAGACATCACAGTTGTAGTCGGGTGGGAAGCAGGCAGACAGAACAGAGTTCCACAGGCGTGCAGTTCTAAGAAAGAAGCTTTGTTCATGGAATCCACGTTTTGATTTAGGCACAGATATAGAGTGGGGGAAATTTTTCACAGTGGATTCAGCTAGACGGGTGTTTTTCGTGAAAGATTGGCGAGGGGAGACCAGAGATTGGAGTTCACACGAGCACCTGCCATGGAAATAACGATAAAACAAGGATAGGCTCGCAACGTCTCTTCTGTGGGAGAGAGGTTGCAGGGTAGAGAAAAGGGCATCCCCCACTAAGCCACGAAGTCTATTTTGTACTCTGTCAAGGCAGGATAGGCTGGTTTTAGCAGCTTCTGCCCAGATATGGCAACAGTATTCCATCCTTAGACGTTTAGAACTGTGACGTCGATTATGAGTGCAGTTCTTTCGGTAATGCAAAAAAATAACGATTTACTAAATAACGGTTTACTAAACAACGGTTTATTTACTGGATATTTTTCCGGTACAAGGACTCAAGTTTGCCCAGCTGGGTAAACTTGGGTTCTTGTGCTTTCAAATGATCTGAAATAACAGCAAGGTGAGACTTGATTCAAAATATTTCTCACATATATCTCCCCTCTTTGGTATTCATGCATAAATAAATATCACAGTGTATAAGGATGATTTGATGCTGGAGATATTCATAATCATACCCTATCTTCAAGAGAGAGGAAGTATAAAACATCAGAAATATTCGGAATCAAGTCTCCCCTTGCTTTTATTTCAGATTATTTAAAACCATAGCAGAAATTTTAGTCTCCCCTCCATCAAGGCAAAATGTTTCTGGGAAATACATTTTTTATATGTATAACCTTAATTACTGTACAAATGTCCATTTATTTCGTGGCCAAGAAAAGTATTTCAGCTTATGATTTTAGTTTGCTGTCTCATGATATTCCCCTACGCTGTAGAAAAGCAAGCTGGATGTCAGTTATTTCCATTTTTCATTTTTTTTTCATTGTGGATTTAATATGTCTCAGATATTTCTCTATGAAGCCATTGCTTCTGGCCTAATGAGGTGAGCTTGTGATGTGCCTAATCCCCCAGGAATTGATGAATCTTTGGAAAGCCAGTCCAGAGTATTATGGACCATTGTAGGTCATATTTTCGTTTGGAAGACTAAAAGACGAAGTATAGCATTATATTTTATCTGGCACTGCTTTGCTGGTTAATGGTGTCAGCATTTCATTGACGATTGGTGCGTACCTTTACCTGTCGACGGTGAGCAGGAATTGTTGCCCATCAGTATCGAGTTTCTGATGTGAGAAACGTCCAAGGCTGAGATGAAATGTCATTTGGGTGCAGTGGTTCGTGCCTGTGCACATCTAAGTGTTCTTGGAAGTCAGCATGTTTTCTCTAACTGCTTGACGGGCTTAACGGAGTTGGTATAAGATATCTTCTCTCATGGAATCCAGGAATCTTGAACAGTTATACGAGAGATTAGCATGTATGAAAACTATTATGGCCATTATAGCAGAATCAGAAACTTACTATCTGTTGCAATATTTTGGAATGATAATGGGGTAGATATTTATTTGCTGCCCACCTCAGCAAAATGTGGCACAAGGCCGGAAAGTGGGAACCCCGCAGGCTCCCCTAAAGGAGGGGCACTCCTGCAATTTTAAAAATTGCCTGAGTAACCCCGTCGGCATTCCCCGGTCGGGGCGCCTCAGGCAGCAAGCAATAAACTTGCCCCACCGGAAAGCCCGGTGGCAAGGCCTGGGAGGGTGGACCTCCTAGGTATTACCCAGGCGGTGTACCTCAGTCCAACAGGTGCTGGGCCGGTTCCCGACCCCTCACCTGTTGGGCTGAGTGTCAAGTGACGAATCCTTGACATGTACTACCCTGTCTCCATGCAGCCGAAGCCGCTAGGAGACACATCCCATTCTACCGGTGTATAATGGGGTATGATCCCACACAGTCGGACGATTCTATTTATAAACGATGCTGCTAAGAACTGACGAATCAAATTAATTCACGTTCTGCTACAAACCAATCAGAAACCAGAATTGCTTCATGAATATTAAACCTTTTCTGGTGCAATTTCACATGTTCTTTCCCGGGTTTCGACACGGTAAGAATATTTTGTTCTGTGGAACTGTCTACTACAAACAAGTCACCTACCAGGACTTGTGTGTAACAGCGAACCATCTGAAACTCAAAATGGCTTACACTTCTACCCTATCATTATTACCAGGTCAGTATGTACAGGTACTAAATACACTCAACAACATCTGGAACCATTGTCAAGAATGACAATGGAACTAGTAGCTAAATTGTAGTGTTATCCAATGGAACTAGACTCTGGCACAATCGCATCCACTCTGTTGACAATCTTGAACCAATTAGATCATGGAAGATTGATGCTGGAGATGAAATCACCAAACCCAACATCACCAGAACTACACAAGACAAAACCAAATATGGCCCACTTCAAACTAAATCGGGCAGAACTATAAAAACAACCTCACGATACAAAGACTATTCTCATCTCACATAGCATAGCACCATCAGAGCATATCAGCATTCAATACAAATAGGTAAAAGTTTGTAGAAGCTAAAAATAATTGTAAGAGAGAAATAGCCGCAGCCAAAAGAAGGCATTCTGAAGTCACTAGAAAACGAATTGAAGAAATTAAGGACTGGGTATTTCCAGAAAATTTATAATAGTGCAGTAAATAATGGTCACTTAACAATTTTTCCCCTTTTCAACAACATTGCAATTGTTTGCACAGCAACCGAAAAGGCAAATCTGCTTGCCTGAATTTTTCCTCCAAATATACTTTAGATTCATGTCGTCTATTGTTTTGCATTGGGAAATAAAGTCATTCTGAAAACAAAACAACAAAACAGAAAAAAAAGTTCCTTTGCTTATTTTAGAACTGGAAAACATTAAGCGGTACTTGTACAATTTAATCAAGACATTCAAAAATGAAAATATCGAAGGAAAAAAAAAAAGGTTATATTGTACGCATCCGTTTTGGACTGAAGATCTCCGAAAAAAAAATTTCATTTAATTTGATCAAGTAGTTTTTATTTTACAGCAGAAAAACACGTTTTTATGAGAGCGCGTTGAAGTCAGCCATTATGAAATTTATTGAACACGCCACAGGGATATAACTCCAGTTAAAGCGCCGACACTCCCTCCCCATCTTTATTACTAGCTTTTCTTCCTAAAAATCGAACCTTTTGCTCGGTATCATAACAAATTGTTTTTTTTCGCTGTAAAATAAAAACTAATTGATGAAATTAAGTGAATTTTTTTTTTCGGAGAACTTCCTTCCATAACGAATACATACAATATAATCTTTTTTCGATATTTTCATTTTTTTTTTTTTAATGTCTTGATTAAATTGTGCCCATTAAGCAAAAGGTGCAAGTACAGAAAGTAGATCTAGCAGGCGAACCTCGTTCTGAAATTCGGAACATTTAGATAAAAAAACGATGAAACTACCGAAACGCGAAACGTAACTCTTTGAATGAAGACGGATATAAACAATATTTTTAAGATTGATTTCTTAATTTTACTTAAAAGCAAAATGCAAACATATATAAACAATATATTTTTAGAAAATAATTTCTTAATTTTAATTAAAAATAGATTGTAAACATATAGAAAATATTTTGAAAATAATTCCTGAAAAATTTGCAAAGTGTGTTCACATACCTGGTTCTTTGGGATAATAGAGCCCCCCCCCCTCAAATAAAGACAACAAACTGAGAAAATGATTTAGTGTTTTACTTACTTTAAAGCGCTTTTTTTTTCTTTTTCTTTTTTTTTTTAAGTTTGAAACACAATTAGTTCCTAACTGTTACGTTAGAACCACAAGAGCGCATGGCGGAAATTCTTCAGAGTTTTAATGTATTTTAATGCTTTTATTGGGGTAGCAGACTGAAGCAGAAGCACTTTTTCCATTTTGGGTAAAAAAAAAAATACCCCATTTTTTTCAATTAGACAGAAAAGTAAATTTTATTGCGTTTGAAACATTTATAGGTAATCTCCAAAAATACCGTTAGGGCTTACAACATGGCCGCCAGAAGAGTCACGTGATCCGGTTGATCCAAAACATGAATCGTGCAAATGGAAAACGCAGCCTTGAAGGCAAACTTTGACAAACAATCACAATTTGTTTGCATTTAATTTAACACCATGCGTGTTGGCTCGATATTCCGAATCCAAGGATGGTTGGAGATGGCGTTACCGAAACGATGGATATCGTAATACAATTAGAACGAACTCTTTCTTTCAAAGAAGCAACCTCAATCTAAGAACCATTGTAATAATTATGTATATGTGGAGCATGGATTTTCTACAAAAAACTATGGCAACAGAAAGTGAGGTGAGTGCCAACACAGTGAGCAGAACGACTGGTGCAACTTTTTGAGGGAAGTGTGCAGTCAGCACCGATGTCAGATGTCACGTGACTTAACTTTTCAGATTTTTCAGAACGAGGCTCTGAAAGACGACTTTTTTTACTTGCACAAGCTAAACATTAATTAGAAACGAATTTTTTTTTCCCCCCAGAACATTCACGGTGAAGGAGATTGGTCAGCAGAAACCGGAAGTAAAAATAAATTAAAAATTAAAAAAAAAAAAAAAAAAAACGAAAAAATACGCGGAACTTAAAGATCACCAAAATAAATAGGTTATCCTTTACGGAGATGGTCCCGACCTCCGCCTCGTTCTGAGTTCGGGGAGAGGCCGTCTGACGTAGGCGGTGTCGAGGCAGAAAATTACCCTAACCCTAAAATATGCGATATGTCCCAGACAGATGCTTTTACAAATATTGTGAAACAAATCGCAGAATTTTA